>NC_140532.1:21521079-22066079 GCF_057382185.1 Mchenga conophoros | reverse complement strand
CCATTCTTTAAAAACAACCTTGACAACCTTTTAAGGTTGTTGAGGCAAATTTTGCCATCGATCATTACTAAATCCAACAGTTTTAAAGCACCACATCCTCATTTTGAAGTGATATTTTTGGCCACCTCATTAGTAAAATAGTCTGGGGGGGTAGCTCTGATTTTGGATGGCATCAACTGCCAGGGGATATGTATGGTTGTCAACATTTTACTGCAGCTATTAAAGAAATCCAAAAAAAGTGTTCAGCAGTGCAACCACGAAAAAAACATTAATAGGAAAAAATGAATTTGCCCCACAGAGAGACGCTTCGACAGACAAGGATTGGATATGGTTTGATTTCAGATGAAATGGGAGGGAAAAGCAGCAGCACATAATCAGATAACTGTCAGAATGAATCAACTTTATAAAATGACAATGTAAATTTGCCACTCTGTAAAATGCTTGAAGTCTGTTCCCACTGTATGAATAACCTGACCAATATTAGAGTGAAGTATGAAGTGGAGGTGGTCATTCGGTTTATTTCTTGCATTTTTCCAAAGCCAAATTATTCATCTAAAGGCAAAAAAAAAGTTCAAAAGTATTGATTTTTCTTCTAACCTGATCTAAAACTCCAACTAGGCTTCCACTCAACTTGTTTTATTTAGCTATTTATTTCAGTTACATCCCTTTTACATGACTTGTTTACACTTCAGTTTCCCAGAGCATCGACTTCCTGCTGGTTCCATTTATTTGCACTCAGTAAAGAGAGAAGTGGGAGGGAAAGACAGGAGACAAGACTAACTATTAGGCTGGTCTTGTTGATGAGACAATTACCCTCATCCAATGGGAAGGTGTCTGGTTCGACCTTCAGTGCCACCTCCCCACCTACACACCATCCTCAACTCCCTCACAGCCTTCCTCCAAATTGTGTCGCCAAGGTAACGTAGGAAAGTAAAGTAAAAGGGAGCACATGCTGCTTTCCTTGATGATGTGGCAGGACCTGGGTGATCAACGGGTCACGTTTATGTTTTTTCCTTCCCTTTCATTGTCTTCTGCTGTGATCACAGACAGAAAAAGAACAAGAGGCTGCCACACTGACTGCAGAGGAGTAATGAAATGGAGGCAAAGATAAATTAGGAGCCATTCATCAGCAACTGACACGAATGCACCGAGTTTGCTGGAGTTTCAGGTCTGGGTGCGGATCCATCAAGTTTGATGCTGAAGCCCAAATTGATCTGCTTAATTCTCTCCCCGGGAGTTTTTTCCTCCTTCTATTATTGAACCATTCTATCTCTGTTTGTTTCAGTTACCATGATGAGTAACCTCAATAAACAGTGTTGTGCAATGCAGCTGGAGTATAGCATAACCTTCATTTTTCAGACATGCTTGGTCTGCTTTCTCTCTCTATTTTTAATGCACTTATTAGTAAGCTTCTAACGACTCATAGAGGTGTTGCTTCCTACTTTCAGATTTTAAAAAATGTACCTCTAGTCTTTTATTTTAGTGCTGCCAGCGTTAATCTCATTAAAATGACGTCAACGCATTAGCACGGTTAGCTCGTTAATGCGTTAACATCGTGCAGCCATAAGCATGGGTCGATCTGCGTTAACTCGCTAACGGAGATTTGCCGTGTTAATGCGGCGTTAACGTCATTTTAACGAGATTAACGCTGACAACACTAGTTTGTTTATTTATTTATTTATTCATTTTTGATGGATGGAGTTCTCTCATTGGACGAGAGTACAGGATGTAGTGTAAAATACATTGAGTGACATCCCTTTTCCTGGGGTTTAATATGATCTTGTCCCACCCTTTACAGCTAGAACAGCTTTAACTCTTCTGGGAAGGCTTTCTGCAGGTTTAGGAGTGTTTATGAGAATTTTTGACCGTTCTCCTGGAAGCAAATTTGTGAGGTCGGACAGTGATTTCGGTCAAGAAGGCCTGACTCGCAGTCTCCAGTCTAATCCATTCGAAAGGTGTTTTATTAGGGTTGAGATCAGGACTCTGTGCAGGCCAGTCAAGTTCTTCCACACCAAACTCACTCATCCATATCTTTATGGACCTTGCTTTGTGCACTGTGTGATAGAAAATGTGTGCTTCACCTCATCTAACCTCTGTGTACTATTGATATGTATTTGTAACTTTCTTGTACAAAGTAAGCGTGTATGTAGCTGGGGAAACAATGCACTGTAAACTTTGCTCAAGGCCATGACGTGGTTCATTATCAGGCTGGTGCCCACATGATGGTGAGAATTTCACTCCCAACCGCTGAATAGACAAGATTGTATCCACACGATGGATGGATGTAAAGGACATGTTGTAGTTCGGCCTTTTTGTAAATTCTGGTATGAAGAACCCCTTTTGTGTTGTATTGATCCATCTGCAAATGTTTTAACTTTCTTTCAGTAAATCTCCGAGAATCTTTTTGGTTTTGAAGCTCAAATAATTTTTCCACTGCACACTGGTGTGCAGCCTTGCTGGAAAAGGGGGCATCCCTAAACTGTTCCCACAAAGTTGATATGCTGAATGAAGCATTAAGAGTTTCTTTCACTGGAACTGAGGGGCCGAGTCGAACTCCTAAAAAACAACCTCCTCCTAAAAACCCCTGCTCCATCAAGCTTTACACTTGGCACAATGCAGTCAACAACAAGTTCCATTCTCATGGCAACCACCAAACTCAGACTTGTCCACTGATTTGCCAAACAGAGGAACATGATTCATCACTCCAGAGAACACGTCTGCACTGTCCAGTAGCAGCATGCTTTACACCACCTCTTCTGTCATTTTGCATTGCATTTTGTGATGCAAGGCTTGGATGCAGCTGCTCTGCCATTGAAACCCAGTCCATTAAGCGCTCTACACACTTTTCTTGAGCTAATCTGAAGGCCACATGAAGTTTGGAGGTCTGTAGTGATTGACTGATTGCTGACTGATTGATTTTATGTGGCTCTGGCTGATTCTCAATCACTTCCACTTTGTTATAATTTCGCCAATCTTTGTAGAGGCGGTCTGCATGCTTAGGTGGTTTATTTTATACACCTGTGGCCATGGAAGTGATTGGAACGTATTTTGAATCATTTGGATGGCTAAGTGAATACTTGGGCAATACAGTGTATGTTTGTGTTGTGTCATATTTTCCACAGACCTATATGACAACTTACACAGCTCTGACTTCAATCATGTAATGCTGCTTTGTTTTTCAAACCAGCATTTTGTTTTAACTTAAAACCACAGAGGAAGGTATTTTATAAAACCTGAATCTGTGGAGTACATTCACTCATGTTCTTAATCTGAGGAGACTAAATTGTTCACCTAGAAGACTGAGATCCTTTACCAAATAGTTACCAAAGTATCTCTATGTATAAAGTTTTTATGTGGGACCTCTAAATGAAGGTTCATGGGGGGGGGAAAAACCCAGTACCATTCACAGAGAGTTGGGGAATGGCTGCAATCACAGCACTGTAAGATGGTGAAAATGTACCCTTAGGCCCCCTCCTCGATTCAGAGATGGTCTTTCCCTTTTCACATGATCAGTGGTTATTGGTCAGTGGCAGTTTAGCCACTCTCCTTTGACCTCTGATATCAACAAGGTATTTTCATCCAGAGACTTGCTTCTCGGATATTTTCTCTTTTTGAACAATTCTCTGTAAACTCTAGAGATGGTTGCGTGGAACATCTGAGATGATCAGCATCTTCTGAAATGCACCAAGAGCTCATATGCACCAACAATCATGCTACCTTCAAAGTCTCTTAAATCACCTTTCTTTCCTACTCTGATACTCTGTTTGAAATTCAGCAGCTCTTCTTGACCATGTCTACATGCCTAAATGCCTCGAATTGCTGCCATGTGATTGATTTGCATTAAGAAGAGGTTGAATAAGCGCATTTAAGAAAGTGGGCAGTGAGTGCATAGCCTCATGTAAAAATAATCGATGTGAGTCAGGAAATTTATTCTGATGGGAAAAGAAATGTCTAAAGTAACTCTTACCGCAGTCCAAATATTTCAAATATAGTCAGTCTTAAATTAAATGATGTCATCACCAGTGAGACTGGCCAGTGCTTGCATTGTGAAGGGTCTAAATAATAAACACAAATAGCATGACTGAGTATATTAATATGTTATGATGTCCCATAACACTCATGGTAATAGACTTGTTAATCAGCTGTCACTGTTTCAACCAAACGTGAAGATTTGGTGCTAATCCCGTATCACAGAGTGGTAATGTCAGACTGTCAGACTAGCACTGTTGAGCTGCTGTAACTAGAATAGAAGCAAATAGCTGGATGTCCACCCTCTGGAACTAATCACAGTTAATGAGAACAGCCCAATAAAGCAAAAAAAAAAAAAAAAAAAAACATGTTCAAACCAGCTTCACTTTATGTGACAATATTATGTTGCTAAAAACAACATGAATGCTCTGCTTTATCCTATTTGCTATGTGAAAATATAGACGACATGCTTAGCAAGAATCATTCTTACAAACTGTCTCTTCATTTCATCCTTAATTGCAATACTTTATGCAATTTTCTGGTTGCTTATTACACTTTCGAGTGTAGGGTGGTAGGTTTTTTGTTTGTTTTGTTTTATTTGTCAAAAATCCTTTAGTTTCCCAACCTAAAAAACTAAAATAAAGTAAATTATACCTGGATAGTAACTGTTGTGTGGATCAGCTGACACAGTATTTTGGTCTGACTGCGTCAGATATTTGATATTGTCACTGCAGGCAGTGTAGACACTGTTGTCCAAATTCACCCTTGTCCCCAGATTATTTTGGACAATATATGTGCTCTACGGTGTACATTCTAGGACATCGTCAGGTCTCAAAAAAAAAGTTGTCAGGTATCAGACAAAAAAATTGTCAGGTCTCAGTTGTCAGGAAAAAAGTTGTCAGGTATCAGAACACAAGGTACCAGAGAGAAAATCTTCCTGCAGGTGGCGGTGTTGTCATGTCCCACCCAGTGTTGCCAATTTAGCGACTTTGTCGCTATATTTAGCGAGTTTTCAGACCATCTTAGCGACTTTTTTTCTGAAACGCGACTAGCGACAAATCTGGCGACTTTTTCTGGCGTTATTAGAGACTTATTTATGACGACTTTTTGGCGTGAAAGCGCGTATCGCTCTTACTCTCAATAAGCAGCGGGTGCTGCGGTGGGCACCTCGCTCGTGCCAAAGCGCTCACAGGCGGAGGATAGTCCTCCCCCAGCTGCTATCAGGGCAGGGCTCCCGCACTGACTGTAACGCAGTCAGTTCTTCTTTTACTGTTATGTTGTTTTGTGGACCACAAAGTTTAAAACCACACACACACACACACACACACACACACACACACACACACACACACACACACACACACACAATAACTCCACCAGAGTGCCTGCTTCGGGTCACTTTTGCCGGTCCAAGCCCGGATAAAGGAGCAGGGTTGGAATTGTGACATTAAAAAAACAATAATTGCTAAAAGAAATTTAATTTGTAGTTCTAAATAAATTCTAAATGCATTTAAGACGTTTTTTACTGACTTTATGTCTCTTCCACGATGTTATTTCTCTCTCCAACAGCGTAGGTTAGAATTACATTAGCATGACCAATTATGCAAATTAGGCGATGACATCATTTTCGCTAAATGATGTCATCGCCTAATTTGCCTGTCCCATTTGGTTCTTTAGCCGTCAGAATTGTTGTCTGAAGACCAACAAGGATACCCAATGGATTTATTTTGCCAAATGGATCATCGTGGCATTGCCGTATTGGTCCATTTGATCGACCTTTGTTTTTATTATTTATTTTATTTTATTTTCAGCTGTTACAGACGGGACGGACATGAGTGAGGGATAGGAAAGGGAGAAAGAAAGAGGAAGGAAAAGAAAAACAGAAGGGGAGAGGGAAAGTGAGAAAGGGGGGAAAAAATAAATAAATAAATAAAATAAAATAAAATCTCCTGGATCACCAGTTGAGAGAGAAAGAATCGAAAACAAGCAAAAAAAAAAACAAAGTAACATACTAAACACAACACCATCGCATTAATCTAGCTAAGTGTAAACAGCAGTAAATACTAAATATTCAATGTTGTTGTGCAGCACGCAGGACAGACAGCGCACAATGTGCTTTGAAGTAGCAGCCAAGAAAGGTGTAATTTAAGTCTACGAATAGTGAACACGCGTGTGCACACCTGTGTGGATCAGCGCGCTTGTATTCAAATGGTTTCCACATGTAATGGTCTGCAAGAGGGTGTAGAGAGCCATAGCCCTGTCCCCCAGGGCATGAAGCAGGCATGGAGGAGATCCAGGCCCCAGACATCCAGAGTGCGAGAGCCCAAGGAGGACCACCGGAGGGGCATCCGTGCCACCTTCATGGGAAGGGCTAAGGATCCCCAGACGAGGCGTCACCCAGTAGCCACCGAGCAGAAGCTAGAGGGGCTGCACCGGCGTGCCCGCCGGCTCTGCCGGCAGCCAGCTGTGCCAGAGTGAACCGAGCCACAGGCCCAGAGGCCGGAGGGCTGAAATCGATTTCCAAATACGTCATCAACGTGTGACAGCGGGAGAGCGTAAGGTCATTGACCTCACCTGAGTTTTACTGCGGTTCAGGCTCCTAACGACACAAGGGCTGTATCCCAATTCAGGGTCTGCAGCTTTAAAGTGCGCAGCCTTAACGGTCCACAAGGGCCGCGTACTTAAAGGCCGGAAGTGAGAGGCTTGTGAAATGGGACAGTCTAGCCTCCGTCGCGCTGCCCTGGATGCCTAGCAACCATGATACTAACAGCTGGAAACGTTTCATACAGCTTTGTTTGACAGAAATGAAGGAGAAAATCTTTTGTTTGTTTGTTTGTACATGAGCTTTGATTTGATAAGTATCTGAGGCTGACTGTGAAATCATGATTATTGGGCTTCACGTCTGTACTGAACAGTCATTTAAGATTACCTAGTAAATAACAATTAGCTAATGTTGTTCATGAGACTAAAGTCATCTCACTTTGGTAATGTAAATATAATATGGCCAATATTAAAGTTATAATTTCAATCATTATTAGTTATTACAGCAGTGAATGAACTCTGTTTCAAATACTGAGCTTCAGTAAAGATTCAAGCTGCATTTATTTATATTATTTATATTTCCTGTCACCTTAAATCTTCACTCAAAGACAGGTTTCTTTGACACAGTATATATAACTGTGTTATATATATGAGAGACAAATATTGTTCTTTTAATATGTTGGCATTACTAAATTTGTCTCAGTGCTTAATTTAAATATCCATAAAATCATCACATTCTCTGTAAGATTAAGGTCAACTATTGAACGGCGTATATTTTAAAGTAAAGGCTTTAAAACCAAGTTAGTACAAACATCGCTAATGTCACATAACTTTGCCGACATTTGGCCAACAGTAATGTTTTAATGTTCTTCATTATTAAACATTCGCACATAAATAAGTAACATAATATTCAGTTGTAACACTTCCAATTTCTCCAATCAGGGCTAAGTTTCAAATGATGTGACTCATCCTGTGCATGCCCAATTCAGTTCTGCTATCACATGTGAAAAATCAGCACATTTTGTCAAACACAGACAATTTAACATGAAAAAAAGTAATTTGTATGCCAAAAAGTAAGTTTTTCTACTTTATTTAAATGTTTAATAGCATTATCTGCTTTGCAGTTAAACTCATCAAATTTAAATTATGTTATTTGTATGTCTATGGGGATATATTCTGTCTAGGTCTTTAGTGCTAATGTTTTAGCCGTTGGCTGTAATGTTAGCTAGTTCATGGCTATAGGAGTCTGGGTCAGTTGTAACAGCAACAGTCTGGGTTAGTTGTAACAATAATGCAGATGTTACAGCTTACCACACTATTACTTTAACTTATATTAAACAAGTTGGGGCAACGACATCAGCAGAGAGAGGTTCACTGGTCACTTTTGTATATGCGGTTAATGCCATTGGCAACACAATTCCTCCACTGTTTGTGTTCCCACACATACATTATGCAGACCACTGTGTCAGAGATGGACCAGTAGGAAGTACTGGTAGTGGAAATAAATCAGGATGGGTGCAAGAAACAGATTTCCTCATCTTTCTGAAGCACTTTGCAAACCACACCAAGGTAAGCCATGATAAAAAGTAATGGAATTGCGATGCTGGCGCACAACTAGATTTTTTCAGCTTCATTGTTATGTTCAAAATTGGTGCAAGAGCTGTAGGTTATAATGCCCACTGAGCCAATGAGGCCAAACTCAAGGAAGACCAACCAAAATTAAGGAAATATTCAGTTGCAGAAATTTCCATAATTTGTCTTTTTTGGGGGGTTGGAATATGTTCAAAAGCTAGATTTCTGCATTCTGTCACACACACACAGCTACATAAATGGCTCTAAGTGCATTCATGTGTTGAATAAACAAAGATTACATGTTAATGTTTTGTTAGTACCCTTATTTCATTGTGTTACATTTCACCCCAGGATATGTTACAACTAACCCAGACTATGGGGTTAATTGTAACATTTCACTCTTTGTGTTTGAGGCCATACCATGCAATGGGTAATTGTGCTGCAGAGAAAATAGCTGCACTATTTAATAGCAGAGACATGTAAATACTTTGCATTACATTTTGAATCCACTACCTTAAACGAGCTCCAATTTACAGACAGAAATGTCAAAAATGTTACAACTATCCCCGGTCTCCCCTACTTTTAAAAGTTTACTCTTCGGTTGCCCGTCTTCCGCCGTTTTTTTCCCCGGCAAAATTATCCACACCCACCGCCGCGCTATGCATTCTGGGATATGTTGGGCCACGAAGTCTACACTGCCACGGCCTTAAAATTCAATGAAATGAAGGACACATTTGAGGACCGCATTTCGAGCAGCCTTTGAATTGGGACAGCCTTCGTCGTGTCGCTGTGACGTAATTGGCCTTAAAATGCGGCCTTTAAGGCTGCAGACGCAGAATTGGGATACAGCCATGGTAAGTTAATAAACTTATCTTGGCCTGTATAGAGGCCATCCTGCTACACATGAAACACATCAGAGTCATAATTGTTATTTTAGTCACGTGTTTGTTTATTATCCTTATTGTTTTATTGTTTTAAGCAACAACTTCAAGAGGAGAAAAAACATAAACATGAGGCAGAAAATGAGATTGAAAATATGAAGAAAGAATTGTTGGAAACTCAAAAAGTGTTGGAGGAAGAGAAAATTAAAATACAGGAAGCAAAGAAAGAAATGGAAGATACAAAGAGTTACACTCAAAACATGAAGAAGGAACTGATGAAAGTGCAAGAAGAACTTGCAGAAGACAAAATTGAGGTGAAGGCATTCAAGAAAGAAATGACCGGCTCTGCGGTGACCAGGAAAGACTGCAAAGACGCACTTAAAGAAATACGAAAGCACAAAAAGGAAGCTAAAGAGCTCCTCAAACAGAAAGTGAAACTGGCCAAACAGCAGCTGAAAGAAAAATTTAAAGATGCCGAGGAGCAGCTCAACAAAACCTTAAAAGAACTAAAGGCAAAAGAAAAGAAAGCCGAGGACAGGAGGGGATTCTGGAGCAGACTGCTGAGAAAGAACTGACCCAGCAGCATCAAGTTTGAGGAGATCAATAGTTTCTTCCTCCTTCCCCCTCTCTCCACCTTTCTTTCACCCCATCCTTCTTCTTGGGACGTTTGTTTGTTTTTTAAAAACTCTAATCTAAATACATGTACTGAAATACACAAATAAAATTGCCATAACTTGACCTCATGTTGCCTGCTTCTTTTCTTGTGTGTCTGTGGATGTAAAACAGTAACACACTTTCTGCTCTCTCTTTAATTGTAAATAAATGCAATATGTTTTCATTTTAAAATGAAGTGCAAAAAACTTCTGCTCTAAATCTTTTTTTTTAGCAGAAAGCTTTTTTTTTTCCTGTTGTGGAAGTTTTCCATTTAAATAAAGCCTGCAGATGAGCGGTGAGCGGTAGCTAACATTCTTTAATCAAAACACACAAAGAACAGACAACCAAGCTTGATGAAGTCCCTGCATGACCGCGGGACAGACGGTCAGCAGAGTCTCCCTGAGCCTAGCATGGCTCTCAGTTAAATACCTTCTCCAGGAACAAAAGGCAGTACACAGCTGTTTCACACCTTAACACTAGAATTACTACCCTACTACTAGATTTACTAGCCCTGCGCAAATTTGCGTAAATTCCCCTGGCACTGCGTTGTCTTTACAGTCCCTGGCACAGCAGCTGCAGCAGCTTCAACAGCCTGCGTCTGTGCTAATATTTCCTTGTGCTACATGAATCGGCAACGAAGTTCCTGAGCTAGAAGACTCAGAAACAATCTTCTTTTGCCTGTCCACCCTGTACATGCCTTGTACAAAATGTAGGCATTCACCGCCGCCAGGTCCAGCATATTGTAGAAAACTGCTACTGACCACCTGCGTGTTGCTGCTCTTATGGAATACATCCGCACAAGTTGAGTAAGTTCATGCCAGACTTTATTCACTGTGCCCCATAACGGCGTTTTGCGCTGCAGCAGTCTGTGCGACAGTGACAGTGAAGTAAAGAAATTGTCTGTTGTGACGTTTCTCCCATCATCTAAAAACGGCTCCATCAGTTTCATGACCACGTTCTCTGGCAGCCTCTCTCCCTTCTGACGACTGGGGTCTTTTCCCAAGTAAGGAGATGCACTGCAGACATATTTGGTGTCCAAGTCCATGGCCATCCAGAACTTGATCCCAAATTTGTCTGGCTTGGTTGCGTTATACTGTGTGAATGGACAACGAACCTTGGTAGGGAACAGCTGTTCATCTATGGTCATGTGTTCTCCTGGAGTGAAACTCTTAGCACAGTTCTTGTTGAAGCGTGTCCAGATGTCGGAGATCGCCGCAAATTTATCTGTTTTCACCCGTTCTGCCCGCGTGTCCTTGTCATCAAATCGAAGGTGTTGCATAATTGAAATGAATCTATCTCGGGGCATTGTCTCTTTGATTACTGGCACCAGAAATCTTTCTGACCAGCAATCCACAATGGCACCAACAGGACACATGATTGCTCTTACAAACAGGATTGAAATGAATGCCATCAGTTCATGAACTGACAAATTCCAGTCCGGCTCTATTCTGTGGGCTTGATGGACCGTACACTCCCTGACGGTCTGCAGCATTCCCACGTCTAACAGGCAAAGGAAGCTTTGGAGCACACTTGTAATCTTACGCTGTCAGAAGATAGACAAATAGAGAATGGTAAATTTACATGGACCTCACTCTAAATGGGTTTATATAAATATCATGTGTAATATGGCAGTGACAAACCTTAGCAGACTCTGTGGGTCCAGCTTGTGTAGTGAAGCACGAGCGATTTGCTACTGCACTGGGCATTTCAATGTCCAATGTTTTTTCTTGAGAACTGAGACCTGACAATTTTTTTGTCTGATACCTGACAAATTTTTTCTTGAGACCTGACGATGTCCTAAAATGTACACCGTAGTGCTCACTTACATCTGGACGAGAATTTCCCTAAAATTTGAACAACATTACATCAAAAATGTTATTCTTTCAATACCCTCTATACCGCATATTTATATTTGGTGTCCACAGCTGTGAGTTGTTTTGGTAGAGAATTCATGTTCCCCTTAACTTAGTTTTTTTTCCCCAGAACCATCAATTATTCAATTATTTGTACTTTTTGCCAGTAAACTGGCCAGCATAGCTACATACATTCATTAACGAATTTGTACTTGCTGTTTCTTGTTTTGATTTCTATTATTATGTCTTATAGCTCATAAACGGCTTATAGCCACACTTTGTGTAAATATTTGAATATAGAATATATGAAAGTTTATCATTCTGAATTAAATGACCAAAAAAACCCTTTTTTTCCCCCTATTTTTTTGTGATGCCGTAGTACTTAATATACAGAGTGTATTAAAAAAGAATGGTCCAATTTCAAAGTATAATTGAAAGTGTTTTACAAACAATGGCATTACCTGCTTAGAATTATCAACCATTTTACAGGGAGTGCAGAATTATTAGGCAAATGAGTATTTTGTCCACATCATCCTCTTCATGCATGTTGTCTTACTTCAAGCTGTATCGAAAGCCTACTACCAATTAAGCATATTAGGTGATGTGCATCTCTGTAATGAGAAGGGGTGTGGTCTAATGACATCAACACCCTATATCAGGTGTGCATAATTATTAGGCAACTTCCTTTCCTTTGGCAAAATGGGTCAAAAGAAGGACTTGACAGGCTCAGAAAAGTCAAAAATAGTGAGATATCTTGCAGAGGGATGCAGCAGTCTCAAAATTGCAAAGCTTCTGAAGCGTGATCATCGAACAATCAAGCGTTTCATTCAAAATAGTCAACAGGGTCACAAGAAGCGTGTGGAAAAACCAAGGCGCAAAATAACTGCCGATGAACCGAGAAAAGTCAAGCGTGCAGCTGCCAAGATGCCACTTGCCACCAGTTTGGCCATATTTCAGAGCTGCAACATCACTGGGGTGCCCAAGAGCACAAGGTGTGCAATACTCAGAGACATGGCCAAGGTAAGAAAGGCTGAAAGACGACCACCACTGAACAAGACACACAAGCTGAAACGTCAAGACTGGGCCAAGAAATATCTCAAGGCTGGTTTTTCTAAGGTTTTATGGACTGATGAAATGAGAGTGAGTCTTGATGGGCCAGATGGATGGGCCCGTGGCTGGATTGATAAAGGGCAGAGAGCTCCAGTCCGACTCAGACGCCAGCAAGGTGGAGGTGGAGTACTGGTTTGGGCTGGTATTATCAAAGATGAGCTTGTGGGGCCTTTTCGGGTTGAGGATGGAGTCAAGCTCAACTCCCAGTCCTACTGCCAGTTTCTGGAAGACACCTTCTTCAAGCAGTGGTACAGGAAGAAGTCTGCATCCTTCAAGAAAAACATGATTTTCATGCAGGACAATGCTCCATCACACGCGTCCAAGTACTCCACAGCGTGGCTGGCAAGAAAGGGTATAAAAGAAGAAAAACTAATGACATGGCCTCCTTGTTCACCTGATCTGAACCCCATTGAGAACCTGTGGTCCATAATCAAATGTGAGATTTACAAGGAGGGAAAACAGTACACCTCTCTGAACAGTGTCTGGGAGGCTGTGGTTGCTGCTGCATGCAATGTTGATGGTGAACAGATCAAAACACTGACAGAATCCATGGATGGCAGGCTTTTGAGTGTCCTTGCAAAGAAAGGTGGCTATATTGGTCGCTGATTTGTTTTTGTTTTGTTTTTGAATGTCAGAAATGTATATTTGTGAATGTGGAGATGTTATATTGGTGTCACTGGTAAAAATAAATAATTGAAATGGGTATATATTTGTTTTTTGTTAAGTTGCCTAATAATTATGCACAGTAATAGTCACCTGCACACACAGATATCCCCCTAAAATAGCTAAAACTAAAAACAAACTAAAAACTACTTCCAAAAACATTCAGCTTTGATATTAATGAGTTTTTTGGGTTCATTGAGAACATGGTTGTTGTTCAATAATAAAATTATTCCTCAAAAATACAACTTGCCTAATAATTCTGCACTCCCTGTATGCTCAGTCCTGGTTTTCAGTTAACTGGACATACATTTATTCCTCTGGCTGTGGTATGGGGCCTCTCTTCAAGTGTTCTTGGCTTCGCTAGATGTTTATTAGAAGTTAATTTTCTTAACCATAGAAATCATTCTGAGATCATCCACTTCCAGGTCTTTTGGTCTTGCTGAGCTGGGCAGCGCATTTATTCTTTTTAAGAAGGAACCAGACTCCATATCCTGAAGTTGTTGTTTTTTTCTATCTCTGTAACAGGTTTATTTTGTTTTTTTCAACCAAATGATGGCCTCCTCATAATTTCATACTGTATTTAGAGTGCCTCTGACATGATACCAAATACACGTTAAACACTTGAACTCTACTCCAGATCTTTTACCTGATTAATTCATCACAGAATGATCAGGGCCTCATCTGGTCAGAAAACTGCTGTCAGTCAATCATGCAATTAGTTTTGTGCCTCTGAAAATGGGGGACTGTGTATAAAAATGTCTCTAAAATAGTTAATCAGATAATAAGACCTTGCTTTACAGCTGAATTGCTTAATTGCTGGAACAAACTGTAGTGGTGCACAGAGACAAAATCACAACAACAACAACAAAAAATCATAAAACATGTGTACAGAAACATACAGCAGATGACATACTGTATGTGGTCTCTCATAATTCAGTTAGATTTTAGTGACATTTTCAAAAAAGAAAAAGAATTAAAAAAAACACACAGGGACCACATTTAGATTTCATATATTTTAATTGATGATCACCAGGCTGTTTCCCTTTTACAATGAATCTGCAGTAGTTCTAGTTTTACCAGTTAGATTTAAAGAGACAGAGAGATATTGAATATTGCGCTGCGGAAGAAACCATAAATTTAATACAATGCAAAAAATAAAAAATAAAAATAAAAATAAGAGAGAGAGACAGAAAGAGAGAGAAAGAAAGAATCAAATAGAACTACCAGTACAGTGTCTTTTTTTTACAACATGTTAATAGGGCAAGCAATAAAAGCACAGCCCAGTTTTATATTAGGTCAGTACCAGTTAAGACAATTAGCTTTTTTTTTCAAATATACTTCTTTAAAATAGCATTGTATTTTTTTCATTATAATTATTATTGTTATTATTATTTCAATGTTAAACAAGTACATTCAGGATATAACTAAATAAATCACATGCAGAAAGATTAGATGGACAGATGACACCATACGTTGATTGTGATCATTTTAATGCAGGAGATGAAATCGAACTGAAAGATGCACTTTTTTTTCTTTCCATATCTTATCAGCGTTTTGTGTAGCTTCAGCTGTTTTTGATCATCCCGTCACATAAAACTGCCTAAAATAAACAAGATTCGCTTCTTCGTTGTATCTTTCAGATTTGCTCTTTCCAGAGCGATATGTACAAATCTGTGTACAGCACACAAGTGTGCGTGTAGCATTTTATTGAGTTTATCAATTTTATTAATGGTGTTTTGAGTCTGCATGTGTTTCAAGTCATTTTCAGGAAAAGGAAAAAGTTGCAGCTGCAGTTAGTACTATGTTACTGTGTTACTGTTAATATGTTGCTTGTGGGATCTCAGTTTCTTTCTTGAACCTTCCTCTTTCTTTGGAACAGAACTGAGACTGCAGTATCTGCTCGCCTTCTGCACGCCGTTACATTTATTTCTGTCTAAGTTGGTGTGAATGTTTTTTTTGTATTTGCATTTTTTCTTTGTTTTTGTCTATTGTTTTTGATCCAGCAACATTCATATGGTAGTACCAACTCTACATTCAGAAAAATAGATCTCCTGTATAGTGCATTCAGCTTCTGTATAGCAATACAGTTCAGTATTGAGTGATTCACAGCGTTCTACTTAATGCCTCAGGAAAAAAATCTCAAGGCCGGGTATTTGGAATCTGCCAACTTAAAAACATTATTCAAAGACAGTACAACAAATCAGACCATCCATAAAATCTGATTCGCACATTTAATAAAAAGCTTCTTCCTGCTTTGATCCCAGCTCATACAGCATCGAAAGGAGAAGTGAAAAGGACTTTTTGCTTGCTTGATCGGTTCACAGACATTTAAACATGTCTTCAGGGGAGTCATTTTAAAACCTTCATGCTAGGCTGGATATGTACTTGTGCGTACGCAGATGTTTGATATACAACCTGCATCAAACTCAGAGATTCTCTGCAGGTGTGATTTGTTTTAAAAGAAAGGAAAAACACACAGAAGCCATGTCTGCCTCTGAAACAACACAAGCATGGGATGCATATCAAGGCTTGTACAGTGCATAATGGATGAGGGCTATGATGAAAAGAAAAGGAAAACAACATTCAGTGGCAGCTGTGTGAGTTCGCCATCTTTGATTTTAAAACTAAAGTAGAGCGGGCAGAACAGCGAGGCATTGGAAGATGAGGTATAAAGTAAGGAGTCTTATGAGCAGCAAGATATTGGCACTGGTCCCAGGCTAGCCCGAGGTGATGACGCGGTCTAGCCTTAGTTTCTTCCGTGTATTGAATCCAATTGAGGTAAAGGACTGACTAAAGTTTAGCTGTGAAAGCTTTTAATAGCAACATCCTGACAAAAAGGACTTTTTGGGAATCAAAACCAGCCATGCGTCCTCCATCCTGGCCCTCCTTTTTAGCTTTAAATCAGCCAACAAAAGAAACATAACAAAACAACAAAAAAACATAAAATATTTCTTGATTTTATATCTCAAACAAAGAGCAAATTAACCTCTGAAAAGTAAATCGGAATTGGATTTGCTTTGCAGCACCAAATTTAAAGGTTAAATTGTGAATATCTTTTAAAAAACGTGCATATAAATTAGGAAATGAAACATGGCCCAATGTGAATATGAGCTGCTCTCGAGTCTGGCTGTAAACAAGCAGAAAGACCTTTCACAGTGAACTCACAGAAAACTCGCCTACAAAACCAAAACCATGCTGCAATTAAAAACAGCTACTCAGAGCGTACTGTATACTCAAGCACACAAAAAACTACTTCTAAAACATTCCTACAGTATATCTGTGACCATAACCCACATTCATGCTCATTCTCTCTCTCTCTCTCTCTCTATATATATATATATATATATATATATATATATATATATATATATATATTACTGTGACTAACATCAGGCAATTGCTTCATGTTGATCTCGTCCCTCGCTATTAGCAAGCTCAGTCTGGAGGAACGTCCTGTACATAGTTTAATTTATATTATTGAAAACTTCCTCTCTGCTACTACACAAACTCTCTGTGCTTCGACTTCAAACAGCGCCCCATCCCCGCCTCAGAAAAGTGCATTGCTATTTGGTGCAACACGTTGCTCTCAGACATTCATATTGGTTAGAACGTAGTATTTTGATATGAGGATTTAATGCTTGGCTTGAATTATACGGTTCCAAAGTTTGAGCAGTGGGAGAGTACTATATCGCAGTGCAATTTACAACTTTAGTGTATGAAGAGATTGGTCCTCAGTTTTAAAGTTTTCTACTTGGTTTCTTTCTTTCTTTTTTCTGACTCTGCTTCAAAATGGCTGACATGTCCATAAAACATCCTCCGCTCTCTAAAGGCACGTGAAAGAAGCCTCCTGTAACATGTTTTTGTTGTGAAAAGTACCCCCCTCCTTAATAAATAGAAATACTGCAGTTCCCGCTGGCATATCGTTACCACTGAAGGGACGAGCAGGCAAGCTTTCGTTGCTACATTTGCCACAGGTCACTGCTTGCTGTTGTGTTTTTTTCTTTCCCATCCCTTTGTGATACTAACGGAGACGGTACATTGTAGCTAAACAGGAGGAAATGACAAGAATTAAACCCTCTCACTTAAAACGCTGCGTTCGCCTCAGGATCAAATCATCACAAAATATACAATTTATTCAACAGAAACTCTGTGTTGATATGAAACATTAATCTTATATGCATACTGGAGTACACAGAACCAACAAAGACTGTGATAAAGACTTAAAGAAGAACACCCAGCAGAGATGTGATTACTGTAGAAACGTCGTCCCTTTTGCCTGGCGCCTACTGAAATCACTTGAGCGCAGACAGCCAAACAGTGTAGTAGTCTATCCACACTATACTGCATTTCACACTTGAAAGGCCGGCTAAAGAAAGGTTTAACCCTACGCAGTTCTCTCCAGAAGAGTCCGAGCTAAAACACAAGCAACATGCACCAGCTAAGCTGTGAGAGCCAGAAGAAGAAAGAGTTTTCCAGGCACCTCCTAAAACTTCACCACAAATCACAAGAAGGAACTTTTTTGTTGTTTTGTTACATAACATCAATTTATGCCGTTATCGAGTTAATCAAAACACTACTGTAGCATGAGCTGAATTGCAAAGGATGCATTTTGCTGTGTACGCCGATGGAAAAGAAAGGTTCGGATTAAGAAACGAAAGCTTTTCTAGTCTTATAAAAACACTTTGCGTATGATCTTAAGAAATAATTGATCACGGATTCGTTTAGACACCATTTTGGAGATGATGAGAATTCCTAGTTCAGTAGTGTTTTGGCACTTGTTTTGACCACTTGGAGGTCTAACTTTGCAATGTAATTTGAGTCACCTTTGTAAGAGCTACACGTGACTAATCTTGATCTTTAACTGTGGCATTATTATTCCTTTGTGGGATAATGATCTATGTTTATCTGTCAGGTGTAAATATGTTTTTGAAAAGTATTTAAATTTGTTCCACAACTGCTAGCGCTTCTATAAGAAATGTGTAAGGGCAGACATTTAACTCACAGAAGAAAACAAATATAAAAAGTACGGTATTATTTGCGAGATAGCCCCACTATCACAAAGCATATACCCAGAATTTTGACTAACAGAATCTAGTGTATTGAGGACTGCAGCAAATGGGTCTGAGACTGGTACCATGAGAGAATGAGAAGCTTTGAAGAAGCAGAGTACTGTTCGCTCTCGCTCTAACGTCATGATGAAGAGGGAGGGGTTGTTGGCGGCGGGAAAAGCGGAGCGGTGCCCTCGAAGCTCAGAACTCGATCTTGCAGGCGGGGAAGGACTCATCCTGCATGACTACGGTGCTGCTGGAGGCCAGAACCATGATGTTCAGGTCCTGCTGCCTCTCGTGCGTCTGCTGATACCATTCCCGGGTCACCTCTGTGTCATGGGTCGGGATCAGAGTAACCTGACAGAGATATAACAAAAGGAAATGAGAGGCGAGCTGGCAGGAAGGGAGTAGGACAGATTGATTTGGAGAGGACTCTGGAGTCAGAATTTGTACAGGTCCAATGGCTAGTGTTTTAACTAACAGTACATAGTCTCCAAACCATTCTCCAGACAGATCTACCTGCCAGAGATGTCTTATATCATCAATGCTGTTCATACGTGCCACAGGGCCACTGACTGTATAAGACAGCGTCCAAACCGAAAGTACTACTATTGATCCACTCAGTTACGCTCTGCACTCTTCTATTTTTGACTGACTGAGCCTCTACCTCTAAAACAGTTCTTATAATTCAATTCAATTCAATTTTAGTGATATAGCGCCAAATCACAACAACAGTCACCTCAAGGCAGACTCTGAAATACAAAAAAGAACAACAGGAAACCCTTTTCTTAGAAATACAATAGACGTGATATAAATTTTATTAGCATATTAAAGATACTCCCTCTATATCACCCTTCTGCCTCTTATGGATGCATCATATATTGCTTAGAATTTGGATGAGAAAAGGTGTCCAAAAAATGGAGATTTGTACGTGGATAGTAATCTTCTGACAATTAACCAGTAATCTCAGATATATGAGTTTTGTCAAAAATATTTTCAAAAACATGCAATTAAAACATCTGATATCATCAAAATATAGGCAATGTGAGCTGCCATGATGCCATCTTGGGTACTCTATTCTTCACAATAAGAACAGCCTTGTTTGCTGCATAGTGGTGAATCCAGTACTGACATGTGTGACAGAATACAGATGAAAGGGAGCGGGGACGGGGACGCTTTAAAACCAAATACTTAATCTATTCAAACTAGAACGAAACTGTTAACATACAAACTGCTGATGAGGAATTATATTGCACCAGTGAACATTTCTAACACATGTGTCAAATGTTTGAGGGAAAAGCCACTCTCTTTCACTGTGTATGGGACTATCCTAAATTACAACTATGCTCGAAAGCAGTTGTTTAAATTTTATCAACTGTAAATTTAAAGATTCGCTATCAGGCAATAAATGTACATATTTGGTAAATAACCCAAAATTTTTACTGTCTTAATTAATTTTGGACTGCAGTAGAACAGGAGGCCAAAACTGGATTTACCAACAATACATGCATGAGTCAAAGAAATGGCACGGCACTCTGACGGAAAGACTGACTTAGATAACAAGAGGAAGAGCAGGAGACTTTAAAACACTGTGGAAAACTTTAGCTGAATTCCTTGGTCGTCAAGGTGCACAGTTATTTTTAAAGTGCTCTGTTGCCGAGTGTGTGTTTTCTTAAATATGTTTAGTTCATAAACCATGTGAGCCAAAAGCTCAGGCTTCAGATTGCTCTAAATGCTCAATAGCCTTAATAGGGTCATGTTGTGCACACCATAGACAGCGTATAAGGTGGACATGGCTATCATGACATCGCCAATCGGTTTCTTAAGTCCAGTGAGTTGGGAGGAGCAGCTAATCAGAAGAAAGTTGGCTTAAAAGGAAATGAGGTAAAACAGCTTTTTTTAGACAGTAGGTTAATTGAGGGGCTGCACCAATTAACCCCTGAATTTATCTCACACAATTAACTGTGTGAGATAAATAAGGTTTACTTTGAGCTGTGACTCACACAAAGCTACTCTTATAGGAATATAAGAAAGGAGTCGGAAATGAAAATAGCAAACGTTTAATTTTTTTATTACAATTTGATAATTGATAATGTGCTCACTTGAGCTATAGCTGTCTTTTCTTTAGAGACAAGAATGACGTTCTAGTTATATTTGCTGCTGTGGGCCACAAGGTCAAGTAAATGTACACATTAGGTGCTCTGCAGGATACAGTGAAGTCATCAGCCTTATTATGATTATTATCCTTTTAGCTCAGATGTCTACCAACTTCTTTAATAAGAAAGTGTTGATTCCATGATTGCCATGGTTTCCCAAAGTAATGAATCTATGCTGTGCACTTCATATATGTAATCCAGCGGTCCCCAACCTTTTTTGCGCCACAGACTGGTTTATGTCCGACAATATTTTCACGGGCCGGCCTGTAAGGTGTTGCGGGTAAATACAGCAAAATAAAACTAGTACCGGTACCAGAAAAAGAACATTTATTCATAACACATGGTAAAAGACCCAGGGAAACAGTTAATGATAAAAACGATTTAAAAAATAACGATAAAAACGATAAAAACCCTGAAAACCATAAATTTCACACCCGAGCCTCAACTCTTGCTGATGTAATCTATCCATATATTATAGAGTACATATATTATAGTCATAGAAAACGTGAGAAAATATCAAAAGAGAACAAGATGCTGAAGCTAAGGCAGCGAGGGGATAAATACCTGCAAATTGGAGCCCCACTGAGCTTTGCCTTCCAGCAGGGCATCCAGGACTCCACGGCTAGGCTCTCCACTGCTTGGGTCATTCCCACTCACAACGTAGTATGCAGCCCGCACTCTCTTGAAGAATTCCTGGTCCACATTCTTGGCACTGCAGTGGTTGGGCACATAGGCCAGGTCAACATAGACAGGTGGTCCAGGGGGGACAGTCGAACTGGATTTCTGGGCGTTATTACCTGGAAGTGATCAAGGATACAAAATAAGAATTCAAATATTAAAAATGACTTTCCTGAAAATGCACAAAGGAATAAGCGCTTTCATCAAGTGAGATAATTATCTAATTCATTCATATGACGAAATTATTTTTGTTTGGATTTTTAAATGTGATCCGATTGGGACCTGAACATTCTCCATTTTGTTTGAAGTGCTAATGTTATCACCACCTGAGGAGTTATCGCTTGAAGTGATTTTTCTTAGAAAAGCTTTGTAAGTAATGAGTTCTATTGTTATACAATCAACCTTGATGTCACTGTTTTGTGTGCAACAGCCATAGACTTAAAATTCAAGACAAACATAGCCAATAATTTTTCAGCTGTGAAGCCTCAATTTGAGCATTTTTGCCTTTGTCACTTTGGCTTTTTGAAAGCAGATGCTACAGGTCTGACGAAGCTTGCCCTGCTTAATCATTCTTTTTACTCTGATGAAGGCATACAAAATGAAAAATATGAACATCATGTTTCATGGACCCCTTCTGGCCATTATAAATAATACAGGTTAAAGGAACCTTTTCAGTGGCATCACTTTTCAGACCCAGAAGCTATTTCCATCAAACAGTAATACAGCAGGTAAATAAGTATTAAAAAAATCATAAATTTTCTAAGAAAAGAGGTGCAGAAAGGCATGGAAAGTCACGACACCTACTGAAATCTATCAGTAATTAGATAATGAGCTCTCTCAAGACCTTAACCTTATTGAAGAGTTGTCCAAGAGCCAAGGAGTACTTGTGGAGCGTTACAGAAAGACCTGGAATCAGCAGGTACAATTGTTTCAAAGAAAACAATAAGTAATGTATTCAACCGCCATGGCCTGTATCATGGCAATGGAGTCACACAAGACTCCATTGCTGAAGAAATGTTAATGCATGTTAAAGCACATTTCAAGTTTGCTGAACAACATTTAGACAAGTCTGTGAAATACTGGAAGGATTCAGTCTGGCTAGATGAGACCAAAACTGAAGTCTTTAGATGCCACGATATATGGAGATCAAAAGTCACTGCATTTCACCAAAAAACATCATACCAACAGTGAAGTCTGGAGGTGGGAGGTGAAATCTGTTTTTTAGCATACAGTACTGCTTCATATAACAGAAGGAAGGATAAATGGGAAAATGTGCCAAGATATTCTAGGTATAAATCTGCTGCCATCTACCAGGATGATGAAGATGAAACAAGTGAGAACATTTTAGCAAGACTGTGCGTGTGTGGATTGGATGGGCTGTTACTGACGTCTGGTGATAATTTTATGTCAATAGCACCTTTAGAAGTTTCTTTACTTGGAAAATTGGTGACTTGTTCGATGCTTATTTTACCTGCTGTAAATGTGCAAAGTTCTTAAAGTGCTCCTTCTGAATATGCATTACACAGTAAAGTGAAGGTCAAATATCTAGGGGCAATAATGATAATAACAGCTCTCCTGATTAAATTTGGTTTTCCAAAAGCTTAGTGTTACCGAATGTTAATGATTAACCTCACCTGAACTGCTCTTGATGCCATTGACCAAGCCTTTCCCAGGGTTGAGGATCTCGCTCCTTGAACCATGGGTTTCAGACATTTTGATGAGCCTGGAGCTTCTGTCTGTGTCCTTCCTCCTGAGGGAGGCTGATCGCGGCGAGGCAGAGTCCTTAGACTGTTTCACTGGAGTAGAAGACCTCTTCCTGACTTCCCCCTTTCGAGCAGGAGAGGCTGACTTGGGTTTCCCCTTTCTCAGGCCCTTGGTGGTCTTGTGCTCCTTCTTGAGAATTTTCTCTGTACTGCTGTGATCATTGAGAAGAGCCTCTGGATCCACCATGCACACATCTGGGTGAGGTGGGTGGGGTAGAGGGTCCTTCATCGGAGCGGGAAGGGGATCGTGAGTCTTCTGAGATGACCGTGGTGATGAAGGATGGTGGCCACCACCAGCTCCAGATAATTTGTCCACCGGCAGATGCTCAGCATCTTCGTCTGAGTCCAGATTTCCCTCTGCCGTTATTGATGGACACTCCTCAGTTTCTGGAGGGACATCAGAGTCGGACTGTGACGGCAATGACTCGCTCACTGATGTCGGTGGTGTCTCCTCACCAGCTAAAGTCACAGCCAAACCAGATGACATTGCACCAGGCAGCTGGCCTTGTCCCTGTCCGGCATCTCCATGGTGACTCTGAGCATGGTGGCGCCTCTGCTTGTGTGACCTCCTTTTCACAGAGTGCTGCTCTTGATCATCCTCACCCCCTTCCTGGGAGTGGCCACTGCCACAATCAACTTCACCCTCATCACTGGAGAGCTGGTGAGGGCTGGGGTTGATGAAGGATGGAGAAAGTTCGCCTTTGCGATGTTTGTATTCACAGGAGGAGAATCCTGGCGGGGATTCAGAGGAGGAAGTTGCTCCAGTGTTCAAATCCGAAGGGCGATCAGTCTTTACATCTCCTTTGCTGGATGTTTCTGTGTGGTACGTGTCTTTTGAGGTACTGTGGGCACTTGCCATCCACTCCATTCCTTCCTCATCATCATCACCATAACCTGGAGGGGGGGCACTTGGAAAGTCGTCCGGCCTTTGTAGAAGCTCCCAATCAGATATACTGCTCTTTCTCCTTACCTCTAATCTCTCAGACGGCATCTCCAATAAGCTTTTCTCCTCTGCTATTTCGGCCTCCCTTTGTTTCCCATCTTCTACCTTTTCACTCAGTTTGGGATCACAAGTTACTTTTTTCTCCTCTGTGATGTCTTTAATGCTCTTTTCCTCTGGTTTCTTTTCTTCTATTACCTGTTTGAATTCAGTGTCTTTCATTTTGTCTGCCTTTTCATCTTTTTCACTTGATTCTTTTTCTGACACCTTGGCATCATCCTTTAGTGGTGCAGTATCCCCAGCACTCTTTTCTTCTTTTACCTGCGATTGTTTCTCTTTCACCTCTTCTGATTTGGGCAGGTCTGTTACGGCACATGAGGTTTTGGTAGTGTCAGTGTCACTCACCGGAGTGACCGATGCTGCCTGTTGAGCTGTTTCCACCGTTGCATCAGGTTTAGACACAGCGGTTGCAGAGGTAATGGCGACTGTCTTTGTTTCTTCAGAGGATGTTGTACTCTGTGCGACACATGATTCAGTTATTAATGAGAAAGTCTGT
Source organism: Mchenga conophoros (assembly GCF_057382185.1). Classification (NCBI taxonomy): domain Eukaryota; kingdom Metazoa; phylum Chordata; class Actinopteri; order Cichliformes; family Cichlidae; genus Mchenga; species Mchenga conophoros. Next base: position 22,041,695 of record NC_140532.1, on the reverse strand, counting down.
TTTTGCTCAGCTACTTGGATTTTTTGACATTCGATACGACACGGTAGGGTGCCATCCTCCATTTCAAGGGTATCAGGTTCCTTCTCTTGGGACTGTTTGTCAGAAGAGTCAGCCCTTTGGAGGGGAGAGACATCAAAGCGTGCTTCTGATGTGGATGAACTCTCCTTAACGTCTCCTGTAGTTTGTAAAAATGGTGCTGTTGTGGATGCTTTTAACACAGGTTCAAGCATATGAAAGCTGTCAGTAGAAGATTTTGCGTCTGGCTTTACAGAACTACTTTGATCTTCTGGCTGCTTGGCAGTAGTAGACACGCCTGGAGATGATGGTTTGCTCTCTGCAAACTGACTGGGCAAGGACTCTTTTGTTTCAGGTTTTGTCATTACCTCCATGTACTCGTCTCTTTGAAACCCTCCAAAGCAGGAACTTGTTGACGCTGCCGCAGTTGATGGTTCCTCTTTGGCCAAAGATACTTCAGAGGTTGATAATTTATAAGGTTCATCTTTGCCTCCCAGCTTTTGGCTCAGATGGGTAGACCCTGAATATGAATAACTGTACGATGTTGAGGAGTACGTCGAAGCGGAGTATGTTAAGCTTGTGTATGGGCAAGGTGATGAGGTAGAGTCCTCGTGTTTTTCTGTGATACCAGAAGTACGCCTCACATCTTGACTTCCTTCTTGGACATCTCTTTGGCTTAAATACTTATCCTCACTTTGCTGGGAGGCATCTGAGAGCACAAGGGTGTCTTTCCTGTCATCCTTCAATGCTACTCCATTCTCTTCACTGTAGTAACTCTCATACCTACTATGTCCAATATCAGCATAGCTACCTGTTAGCGGTGAGGATGGACTGGACGTAGGCTTTGACATAGAATCAGTTTGGTCTGTTGCCAAAGAGCTGCCAGTTAAGCTACTCGTGGATGTCGGATGACAGGTTTCCTTTGATGAAAGACTTGACTCTGGTGATGGAGACTCTTTATCTTCAACTCCTTTTTTTGATTCTAGTACATCAGATGAAGAAACACCCTCTGCTGACGACAACCTCCTCTTTGTGGATGGCTCAGGGGACAAATGCTTTTTGTCAGTATCCTCTAATTTTATTTCTTCAGTATGTTTGGGTGTAACTGTTGGAGCAACAGAGCTTTCATCTATTTTCTGCGCACACGTGTCTGTTGATGAAGTTGTTCTGCCTTCGTCTTTACTTGCTGCTTCAGGAGGTTTGGATGTGCTTGTATCTCTAGCAGTGGCCTCCTCTTTAATTGGTTTTGGTTCAGGTGCTTTTTTACTTACATCCTGGACTTCTTTATCCACGGCTTTAAAAGCTGAGGCATCATCAGGTGTCATCTTACATACAGTCTCCTCTTTAGTTGAGTCAGGGACCTGTGACTTTTTATTTGAGTCCTCTACCTCTGCTAACCCAGCACTGTCACCAGAGCTACGTCTGCACATTTCCTTCTCAGACTGTTCTCTCGCACCTTTTTCCATATCTATGTCACTTGACTCTTCCTCTTCTTCATCCTCCTCCTCATCCTCATCTTCATCTTCGTCATCATCAACGTTAAAATCCTCTCCCTCAACAAGTAATCTTTTGTCTATCAGGCTCTCTTTTCCTTCAGCACAACTTAAGGATTTAGATGTAGCAGAACTGCTAACTTCGCTATAATCAGATGCCAAAACATTATCATCAATTTCATGTCCTATAAATGTGGCCGAAGAGGGACTCCTTGAATCACTCGATGCATCCTCTCTCTCTAACACCGATGGCTGCTGAGGTAAAATGTCTTTTTCTGCAGGCGAGTACCGACCAGATGGAGATCCCTCTCTATGGTCGCAGGAGTCAGTTTTGTCTTTGAGTGACTCCTCAGATTTTTCTTTGTCTTTTTCTGTTGCTTCCTTTTCTCTGAATTCTCCAAAAGGTGAAGCAGTACCTGATGCTTGTTCACCAAGATCTGTCTGGCTCCATGAGGGAGAGGGTATTTCTTGTCTTACGCCTGCTGATTGAAGAGCAGCACTGCTGGACTCTAAATCACTTTCTACTGGTGCCTGTGTTTGAAAGGCTGCTGAAGCACCTTCCTTTATGTCATCTTTCTCTTTTTCTGACCTCTCTGGTTTGTCTTCTTTTGGAGTGAAAGAATAGGCCTCAGCAGCTTGAGACATTTTGTTGTCTTGCACCTCTAAAGCTGAAAAGCTTTTGTCAACATATGGTGTGTCTGCCCTTTCTTCTCTCTCACTCTCTTCCTCTTGGCCTTTCTCACGGTCTTCATATCTTGGGGAGTCACTTCGACTGTGGTGGCTGCTTCGCTCGCTCTCTGTGAGGGAAACTGGGCTGTAGTCGACTCTGCTGAATGAGAGAGGTTCTTCTTTGTACTGCTCATCCAGGAGGAACATGGCTCCTCCAGCTTCCGCCTGGCTTGATCTTCTGTTATCATCAATACAGATGTCAGAAGCATGATCAAAACCAAGAGAAACTTCTTGTGAGTCCAAATCGTGATCTCCTGGAATAGGTTTTTCATATGGATCGTACTTAGAGGCGCCAAAGCTGTGCTTCTCGTCTTCAAGCCTTCCACTGACAGTCTCCTCTGTGCTCAGTTTTTCACTTTCCACTTTTGCTGGGCCAGCCGTGCGTCTGACATGTTCAGAATCTTTGTCCAGCATAAAATACGAACAAGGTTGTGATAATCCCGGAGACGCCACCTCTCGTTCTCCTTCCATCTCTCTCTCTGTTTCTTTTACTGGTTTCTCATCCAGTTTTGTCTTCTCTGGAGCACTCTGGATTCCTGAGCTCACCTCAGCTGGCATCTGTTTCTCTTGATGTGGCATTTCCTCCACGCTAGATTGGCTTTCAGTACTTGAAAGTGTGTAGCTCATAGGTTGGCTGTCTGTGCTTGATATTGCTGACAGTGCTGGCTTTTTCTCAGATGAGTCTGACACTGGTTCTGTTTTGGCAGAGGTTGTCTCCTTTGATGTGGGAATATCAAAGGATGGCTCGGGCTTGGCGAGTGGTGCAGGTGTAGCTTCTATTTTTGCAATATTTTTGTCTGCTTCAAGGAAAAGCATGGACTCCTCTTTCCCAAACTCTTTGAAGTCCTCATCCATAGAGGGTTCCTGCATTGTAAGTGTAGGTATAATCACTGTGGGCTGTTGAGATGTAGGTGATTTTGTTTGATCACCCATCTGTACCGTTTGGGTTAAAGGCAAACCTGCAGAAGAGATGTCATGGTCAGATTTTCTAGGCTCCACTGACAAAGGTCTGGAACCTGCTCCTCCCATACAAATGTCTTCATCCTCTTCATCTTCTCTGTCTTCATCAGATGACTGAACCACAAATGCAGGTTTGTACTCTAACTTGGATGCCGATACTTCCTCTCCAGAGAGCACCAGAGCAGGTTGCTTAATGGTTTTGTCCATGTCCTTCTCCTGTAATTCCTCTTTCTCCCATTTCTCCTCTTTGGTGTGGTCTGCATCAGAGACATCTTGTTTTTCCTTCTCTGAGAGCTCATCGGTCTTTACGCTGGCAGAATCCTTTTCTTTAATCATCGTTTCGTCCTCTGTCTCTTTCTTTTCTTCTGTGATGCCTTCAGATTCGTATGTGTATTCTTTTTCTTGCTCTTTTTCCATTTTCTGTTCTTTGCTCAGTTCCGCAACATGTGTATCATCTTTTTCTTTTCCCATCTTGTCTTCAACACCAATAATGACCCCTGATTCTATATCTTTTTCTTTTGTATCCTTTAAAATTTGGTCAGGAGATTTACAAACGTCATCTTTTACTGACGTTGCTGCCAAAGAGTCTGGCTGCTTTTCGACTGATGCAGCTCCAAAAATATCCTTCTTATCTGCTTCAGGACGCGTATCAGAGGTCACTCCATGTTTATCACTAATATCAAAAACATAATCTTTCTTAGTCTTCTCCTCTTCCAAGGGCTGGGTCTGTGAAAGACCTACTAGTTTTCCATCATCTTTCCTAGATTCTGGCTCAAGAGGGGAATCATCTTTTATTTCCTTCTCTTCTTTAGAAACTGTTGGAGTGTACACCTCCTTCTCCGGTTCCTGTTTGATAGATTCTGCATCACAAATGTGATGTTTGACCGTATCTATTGTTTCATCCTTAATGGTTTCAACTTTAGATGGTTCTGTTTTTTTTGCATCTGTGGGTTGCTCGTCAGTGGTGTCGGCTTCTTTCTCTTTTGTTGCATCACCCTTAACAGTTTCTTTATCCTTCAAATCTTCCAAAATAGCTTTGTGGTCATCAGTATCACTCTTCTCCTGCTCTTTAGGCTCCTGCTTTATTTTTTGTTTCTCAGAAATGTCACTTTTTTCCACAACTTTGTCATCCTCAGTGGGTTGAAAGTTGGTATCATCAGTGTCTTTTTCCTTCATCTCCTTTATGGGTGCCCCTTCAGAAATAATCTGTTCATCCTCTTTTTTAATATCTTTATCACAAGTTTCCTCCTTTGGTATTTCTTTTGCCTCTTCCTGGATGAGTTTTACATCTGATGGAGCATCTCTAAGTTCAGCCTCCTTTACCTCGTCTGTGAGGGACTTGACACCAGCTGTGTCTTTGGTTTCCTGCACTATGGAGGGTTTTGCATCAGAAATTACATCTTTAATAGCGTCTGTATCTTTTTCTTCTTTCTTGGTGGGTTCGATAGCAACACTATGATCCTGGATTGTCTCTTCTTCCTTGGACAGTTTGACAGTCAGCATTTCCTCCTCACGTGTCGTCTTCCTTTTTCCTTCTTCTGTGGCTGATTCCACAGCACAAATATCTTTACCATTTTCTCTGTCTTTTTCGTCCTGCGCTGCTGGTGTAGCACCAGCTACAACAATTTCTGTGCTTGTTTTGACAGGAGGAATCTCTTTGCTCATCATTGCATCCTCTTCCTCCATCTTGGCGGGTATGGCAGAAGGAGTTACGTCTTTACTCAATACTTGTTCCTTTTCTTCTTCTACAACTGGTTCGACGGTCTGAAGTGTTTTCTCTGTGTCTGCTTCAGTTGGTGTAGCTGAGAAACTATCGACTTTAGATACGGTCAGGTGATCTTTTTCCATCTCGGTAAGTTTAATGGTGGCAGCATCTTTACTTTCCTCTTGTTGCTTTTCTTCTTCACCTGCTGGTTTAACACCAGAAATTTCATCTATGCTTGTAAGTTTATCTTTTTCTTCTGCCAAGGTAGGTTTAATAGCAGGAGGAGTCTCATCTTTACATATGCCCTCCTTCTTCTCCTCTTCTACAGTGGGTGTGAAGATGTAAGCGTCGTCCATGTTTGTTGTTATATCTTTAGCCAGTTCCCTGGGAGCTGTGGTGTCATCACTCTCTTTTTTGTCCTTCTCTAGCTTTTCTGTGGCTGGTTTAGCCACAGAGTCATCTTTACACACTGTTGCATCCTTTTCTTCTGACTTGGTAAGGCTTGGTGTAATATCCATACTAATCTCTTGCCCCTTTTCTTCTTTTATAGTAATGGCTGATTCATCTTTTTTGCTAATACTGTCTTCTTCTTCTTTGCTGACTTTAGGAACAGTAATGTCAAAAATCTCTTTTTTCTCCTCTTTCTGCTCAACAGTAAAGGGCTTGGCAGCAGAAGAATCTATCTTATCCATCTCTTTTTCCTCTTTATTATCTTTGAAGACTTGACTAGTATCTAATGTTTCAGTCTCCTTTTTCTTCTCCATGAAAGGGAGATCTTCTTCCTTTCCCTCTTTCCCCATGTCTTCCTTCTCAGGCTTGATATCTGAAAGGTGGATTTCTTTGACTTCTTTTTCTTGAATCTTAAAAGTGCTACTATGAAGGGTGTCACTCTTTTCTGTCTCTTCCTTCTCCTCCATCAAAATCTTGCTATCAGACACATCCTCCTTTTTAACCTGTGTCTCCTTAACCTCACCTGTGGTTTTGAGGTCAAAATCATCTTTTTGTGTTTCGTCTTTCTGTTTCTGTTCATCTGTAAGTTTTTTGTCCTCAGGAGCATCAGTTTCTACCTCTACTTCTTGGGCCACTGGGGTATAGTCTTTTTCTGGCTCCTTGTATTCATCTTTAATATCAACAGTCAATGTGTCCTTAGCCACTTCCTCTTTGACAGGTCTAGCATCAGAAGTATCATCTATCACTGCCTCTTTCTGTGTGTTCTCATCTGTGACAGATTTAATGGCTGAAATGTCTTCCTGAATGACAGATTCCTGCTTCTGTTCTTCCTTGATTTGTTCAGCATGTAAAGTATCGTCATTTTCCATTTCCCATTCTGCCTTGATGGTTTTAACTGCAGGTTTATCATCATGATCATCATCATCTTTCTTGTTATCATCATCATCATCGTCCAGGAAACGACTCTCCCTGTCTGGAAATTTACCTGTTTCAGGCACTTTAGGTTCTTTCTCTGTGAGCCTGTCGTCAGATTCCAGTGAATTGCTCCCTAAAACTGGTAGTTGTACATCTGTTACAGGTTGTGCAACAACAGGTAAAGTTTCTGCCTGTTTTCCTTCATCTTTTGGCGCGAATGAAGCGTCTTTTTCTTGGTCTTTGATCACTGGAGCCTCTTTCATGTCTTTTTCAGATAATTTGTCCAAAGATTTTGCAGATTCTACTTCATGCTGATCTGCTTTCTGTTGATCAACCTCTGTCTCAGTTTTTGCATCATCTTTTGCGCCTTTTTTGTCCTCAGTTGTGGTCACTATATCGCCAAATTCCTCTTGCTTTTGCAGCTCCAAATCAGGGAGCTTCATCTTGTCTTCCACTGGTGACTGACGAAGTGGAGAGTGAGCTGCGCTTGAGGGTCCAGACTGCGGAGGAGAGGCCATTTTCACAGTGACATCATCTGGACTGAAGCAACGCTCTTCGCTCTCTGAAGTCACTGAGTCGGATCCGAAAGGTCTAGTAGGCACAACAGATGAAATGTCTTTAGGTGTAACTGCGTCAATATTTTCCTCTTCAACTGGTAGATGGTCAGGTTTGAGGTCTTGTAGAGACTTTTCAGGTGACCCCGAGCTAGCAACTTTTTCAATGTCTTTCTCTTTACCCTGCAACAATTGGGTTGAAGCGTAGCCCTCTTGGAGTTTTTCAAGTGAAATTTCAACATTAGGAGTTTGGTCTTCTTCCTCCTCCTCCTCCTCCTCTTCCTGAGTATCTACAACCTTAGCTGCCATTTGCACTTCTGCAACAGGAAGTTGTAGATCATCAGATGGAGACTTGGACTGTTTGTCTTCTTCCAAAGAAGGTGGTGAAAGAGTTCCTGCAGAAAGTGGCTGCTCTTTGCCTTGAGTAGAGTCAGGCGGAGTGGGCAGGGGACCTGGAGTTTTAGGCGGCTCTTCAGATTGAGGTGCTGCAACGGATGCCACCGACTGATCTTCAGCGATAGATGTAGGAAAGGAGGATATTTTGTCGTACTCTGTTATGGATGTTGCAGAAGATACATGCTCTTCTTCTGCCAGAGGAGCAGTGATGATGTTGGTGAACACCGATACTTGCTCTTGCACACCTGGAATAAAACCTTTCTCTGTCATGGCTGCAGCTTGTATCTCCCTCATGCCGTGGATGTTTACAAATGAACCCGTCTGATCTGGAACAGAGATGTCGTAGGCACCGACGTCATACTGAAGATGTGGTATTCTCTCCTCTGCCTCCTCGTGAATCTCCTCATCAGAGATAGTCTGTTCTGTTTCAGAGTAACCAGGAATAGTTTCATCTTGGATGTAGGACATGGGTTCAGCTGCAGCAGCACCTTGAGCTACTGAGGTTATAGGAGCAGTAGCCCCTCCAACATGTGATAGGTAGCCTTCCTCCTCTTCTTCTTCTTCTTCTTCTTCCACTTTGACCTCAGTCAGAATTTCTGTGGTTTTGCTTTCATCCATATGTTCAGGTTTGATCTCTTCATCAGCTATTACATCTAAATCTTCCACCTCCTCCAGTTCAGCCTTCTCCACTGCCTCCTCCTCTTCCCTTGATGGAATCATCTGTTGCTCCTCTGTAGTCACAACCTTGGCTAAGAGAGTTTCTGACTTCTCCATTTCCTCTAGCTCGTGTTTTCTATCAAATGCTTCATCTTTTGCCTCCTTCCATTTTGACTCATCTTCCTCCTCTCCTATTCCCATGTCTTCTTCCACCTCCTCCTGTATTTTCTTTACAGCAGCTGGGGGCTCTTCCTCTTCTTCCTCATCCTCATCCTGAGTTTGTGCTCCCTCATCTTCAAACCTTTGAGCGTCTTCTAGTTCTCGCTCCTGAGTCACTTCCTTGTCTTCGTCTTTAGCTTCAGCTTTGAGTTCTGCGGCTGGTGCTTCCTTTTCAGGGGACTTTGTTCCAGGTGGGATTTCAGACACTTCTTCGTGTTTTCTTTTCTCTTCCGTTCCTGCTTGCGGCTCAGAAGAGACCTTATTGCTGTCCACCAGCTCTGCTGAAACCGTTTTAACTTGAGTCTTTTTAAGTTCTTCAAACTCCTTGGTGAGGTCTTCAGGTGTGGAGGGAACAGATGTTCCCTCAACAGCTCCATTTTCTACCGGTTCAGGTTGTATAACTTCAGGTTTGGACTCCTCTGCTTTGGGTTCAGCGGGTTCAACCTTCACCGTTTTGCTTTTGCCAGTTTTGGCTTTACTTGACACTTTAGCTTTATGTAATGTCTTCCTTACCTCTGGTGTAAGTGGTTTCAGGTCAGGCTTAGTAATTTTTCTTAGCTCAGGTTTGGATGAGTCCTTCTTCTTGTCATCCTTGAACTTTGCATCCTTCTTGTCATCTTTTTTGGCAGAGTCATCCTTCTTCACTTTCTTGATCTCCTTTTTTTCCTTGTCCTTTTTCTCATCCATCTTTGACACTCTTTCCTTGGAATGTTTTTTCAGTGATTTTTCTTTCATGATTTTTTTCTTCTCTGGCACTTCAGTTTTAGATTTTATAGTCTTAGTGGGCTTTTTCTCCTCTTTTTTCTCTGATATGTTTTCTTTCACAGAGTCACTCTTTGCCTCTGTGGTGGCTGACACATCATCCTGCCCCTCGACTTCTTTCTTTGGGGCCTTTGCAGTGGTCTTCGGAGAGGATTTGAGACTCTCTTTGCTATCCGTTCTTTGTTTTAACTTGGTTTGTTTTATAACAGAGGGAGGAGCTCCTGAGGCAATGTCCTTTTGTGTGGCAACAGGATAGCGCAAGAAGTCAAGGTGCTTTAATTTTTCAAGGCCCTCTAGGATCTTGTTTTGTGGCGCATTCCCGGGGAACAGCACCCTAACAATCTTTTCTGTAGGGCTGGCAGGAAGCCATACAACTAAGGCTGTGACTGAAGTCAGGTAGGGCACAGATATTTCTCCTTCTTTCCCGTTGGGCAGCACAATGCCAGTTTTGGCCTTGCTGTTGCCAGCCCACTTCTGCATTAAAAATTGCATCTCTTTACTGTCTTTGACAGGGTTGAGAATGTACATGTCTAACCGGCCCACTCCCATCTTGTGGAAAAGTGTAATGGGCTCAATGGTGTTGCTGACAACTCGAAAGAGAGGCTCCGGCTTGACGCCGAGTTTGTTAAGGTACTGCAAAGTAAGCGAGGCCTCTTCGATGCTACGTTTCACTTTAAGATTAGATTCTGGCATGCGAAGCTTCTCTGGCACGTTGAAGAACACAACACCTAGTTCAGGAGAAATCAGGTTCTTCATCCAGTCACTATAGTTGGTGGAGCCTTGTGACTGCTCCTCTTCCTGTTCTGCTATCTTCCTTTGAAGAAGCCCATTGATGCCCGGGAGATTGTCAGCGCCGATGTGTGTGAGGAGTATTGAGTCGATGCGGTCTAAGTGGCGGACCAGCTTCCAGAAGCAGGACTTTCGATCGGAGCCTCCATCCACTAAGATGTTGAAGCCATTCACAGCAAAGAGAGCAGAGTCTCCTCTTCCGCCCGGAAAGATGTAGCAGCATGGCTTGGAAAGTTTCAGGAAGCCTCCAGAAGTGGGAGGCTCCAGGAGGTCAAAAGGTGAAGGGACATCGACGGTTTCAGAGACGTACTCTGTGAACTCTGTGACACCCTCCATCTTGGGCAGAACAGGTTCAGGGTTTAGTTTGTATTCAAAGAACTCCCGCAGGGTCTGCTGCTGTCCCAGGGAGCTCCAGCCCACCTCCCCGCGGCAGGACACAGTAAGTGTAGCCTGCTGCTTGGGGGCTGATGTGCCCAGCAATTCACTGACCTGCAAGAAAGGCACACCCAGACATGTCTGAGTCAGTGATCATACGCATAGAAACAACATAAACTCTTATGTCAAGGGAAGAAATGACAAAAATGATATTTCAACTAAACGAACCACCAAAACTGCCTAAATAAATAAATAAATAAATAATACAGAAAATAAAAATAGGCAATTGGGGATTTCAGTTTTTAATTTGATTTTGTATTATTTTTGTGTTGTAATGAGATGCTTAGACAATGACTTGCTTAAAATTATTTAAAACTGAAGGTTCAGCTGTGTGTGCATGTATGCTGCTAATTGAAACAGACGGTAAGTCAGAGCATCCACACGAAAAAGTAAATAGTCCTGACTGACTGCACTATTTTCAGCTAGATTAGCTAAGCGCCGCAGCTCTTCAGCAATCTCCCGACTAAAGGAAGTCATTTCTGCTGTGAGCCTGGCATTGATCAACAAAGGTGACACCATGGCACACTTTGAATGACAAGCCCTCATTTCCATAATGCAGAAATGCAAAAAGTGTAAAAAGAAATAAATAAACATCTAAGGAAGCAAACAGGAAACAAAGTGAAGGGTAAATAATTAGCAAACAAATACATTATAAAATACTTTATAATTAAAGTGAACTTATGATAAAACAAAGGCAAATAAATATAGAAGTAAATTATACAGATTTTTTAAATATAAATTAATAGTCGACTTTATTTATTTATAGTGCTTTTTATTTAATAATCGATTGACTTATTTCTTCTTCCTCTTCTTTCGGCTGTTCCCTTTACGGGTGTCCTGTCACACTGCATGTCCTCCTTCATTACATCCATGAAGCTCTTCTAAGGTCTTCCTCTTTTCCTTCTACCTGTAAACTTCATCTTCAACATCCTTTGTCTGCACATGTCCAAATTACCGCAGCCTTGTGTCTCTAACTTTGTCTCCAAGCCGCTCAATCTGAAACGTCTCTCTCATTTCTAATCTTGTTCATCCAGGTACTACCCAATGAATATCTTAAGATTTTCAACTGCCACATCCAGCTTGGCCTCCTGTCTTTTCTTCAGTGTCACCATCTCCACACCATGCTTCATAGCAGGTCCCACTATCATCTCAATAAACCTCCCCTCTCACTCTTGCTGCTATCCGTCTGTCACAAATCACCCCTGACACTCGTTTCCACCCATCCAGTACCACAGTTCTTCTCTTGGCACCCTATCGTCTGCTTTCACTAGACCTCTAGTCCTTCTGTCTCCATCACCCTAACTTGCTGCACATCCTTTTCCTCTTCCTTACTGTACAGCCTAACATACAACTCACTACAAGCCTTTCTTTTTGTCACTTCTTTACACCTAGTCTCACTACTTTCTTCATCTCCCTAACTATCCGACTTTGTTTTGTTTTTTTGCTAATCTTTTCCTTTAACTTACTTCCTCATTCCACCACCAAGTCTTCTTCCTCTGTCCAGAAGATCATACACATCAAACACCTTCTTCACCTCTACAGCTGTGTTTTCCCAGTCATCTGGTAACTCGTCCCTACTACCCAGAGCCTGTCTGAACTCCTCTCTGAACTCTGTGCAACACCCTTCTATCTCACTTAATTAACATATTTATTTGTTTAATTTTATTTTGCGAGCTTTGATCTTTTTTAAAAACTGAACGTTTAGAAAGTTGGGACAGGAATACTTTCAATTCTCATCATCTTTTGTGAAATATACAGTTATACATATTGTTTGTCTTTGTAGTCATTTTACAACTGATAAAAATTTGCATTTGTCCTTTGAGAGTAAACAGTTTTTAACCACACACATAACTGTGAATGCAAAATCTGAATGTTGTTATTCGTTTCATTATTACCAAAGAACAGTAGATGGCTTACCCCAGGATCAGTAAAGACACGTGAAAAGGTCTGGGAGGTGAAAACACCAGTTTGAAGGAGGAGGGCACCGTGATCTGAGCTCTGCCCACTCAAGACCAGAAGCTTGTGTCCTGCTGAGTCTGTGACTAAAGACTGGATCTGGGACACACACAGAGGAACAAAGGACAGAGAGGGACAGAGGACAGTTAAAGGGGAGCCAACACAGCCAAGATAGATAGAGAAATACCTGCATTAGTGATAAATAAAGATTCACTTAAACTGTGTCAAGGTTAACAAGATTAAACATTAATGGCCTGATTTTTTTCACGCTTCTTTCCTTTCAAAAGGGACAAAAAGATAATGCCGAATACTTGATTTAAGCAACTGAAATAATTTATTTTGTGTCATAGAAAGTCATAGAAACAACTCAAATTTGTGTGCAATAAAGAGATGAACGTAACTGAGGAAAATGACATGGAATAAAGAATTTGAATTAAGTGTATTCGTGGCCTCACCACTATGCTTTAGCTTTGCCCCAGAACCTTTGTACTTATTCTACCAATTGGGAACTCTAAAGCAGTCATAACCTCGCCAATTCCACACTACATTTGGGTAAACATGTAATATGGCTTAACATCTGTGGAAAGGTCTGCCATTTAAAAAAGGACTTTTAAGAAGAAAACAATCTCCATCTGTTAGCATAGTTTAATTTCAACATAGTTGTTAACATACATCTGCTCAAACATGTCTGAAAACCATCTGAGCACAATGAAAGCAGAAACCTCTGGAGCTGAACACAAAATGTGACGCTGGTTCCAGAACATAGCTAATCCCCAAAGACTCCCATGTTAAAATGTCTGACTTTACTGCAATAAAAAACTGGCAAGGTTGAAATTTTTTTTAAGCGGAGTAAGGGGAGTGGTCATATTGACACGTGTCAGCAGAACAAGCACAAATGCAAATGTCGCTGATTGTGTGTCTGCTAAGCGTCATCTCTGCTAAATGGTGTCGCTGAACTGGAACTCTGTTTTGTGCATTTTTGGAGCCCTTTTAATGGAATTATCAGACAAATAATGTGGCTTCATAGATGCTGACTGCTAACTAAGTTTGCTTGCACTGGCTGGTAGCTTAGGGCTTCATCTTCTCGTCCATATATAGTAACTTCTGCCTCCAAAAACATGGGGCAGCCAAACTAGTCGGTGAAATCACAGTGGGTACATCCATATTTTACATCACCTATGGTTCTGATAAACTATGGAAGGAATAGTAACAGCTAAAACCTAAACCAGAAGAAGTTAAAAAGTTCATGAATGTCATTATCCTCAAAGAGGTTTTCCATAAAATGGTAAATGGCCTGCATTTGTATAGCGCTTTTCTAGTCCCTAAGGACCCCAAAGCGCTTCACACTACATTCAGTCATTCACCCATTCACACACTGGCGATAGCAAGCTACATTGTAGTGTTACGATTCGATGTTGTCAGTGTTTTGTTTTAGGCGTGACTGTTATGTGTTTCCTGTTTTACTTTGAAGGTCTGTCTTATCTCAGTGTGTTCAGATTACGCTTCGTTGTCTCGTCAGTTCTGATTTGCCCCAGCGAAGACGGACGAAGGCCGGACAGGCCCCTCGGACCCTCCAGCGAAGACAGACGAAAGGCTGAAGCGGTCCCTCCCTCGGACCCTCCAGCAAATGGACGAGACCCCATTTATGTTACACCCCAGCCCAGGGAACCGGCGTGCGACATAAGGAAAATAAAAATAAGGAAAAATGCCCCCCCACTCCCTGCTCTTAAGGAGGACGAACCAACAAAAAACAGCTACTATGGATTTCACAACAGCCAGTCAGTTTATTGAGTCCCAAAAGGTAGCAGGCATCAGGGTGAGCATGGCCAAAACAACAAACAAAAACTCTAGAAATTAAATGCAGCTGGCTTACCTTCACAGAAAACCCCAAACAAAAATTACAGGTGTCTTACCTGCCTCCCTAACCAAAAACAGGAGAAAAGGTTCCCAAAGAAAAATGGCTTCTCACCCCTACAGCTACCGAGTAAAAACAGTATAGACAACTATTTACATCTATATACAACAAACTATTTACAACACAGGGGGAAATCACGACCATGACAAACTGAAACACAGGGCTTAAATACATAGAGGGAGCAATCAGGGAATGGACAACAGGAGGGAAACACAGCTGGGGCAAATCAGAACTGACGAGACAAGGAAGCGTAAACTGAACACACTGAGATAAGACAGACCTTCAAAGTAAAACAGGAAACACATAACAGTCATGCCTAAAACAAAACACTGACAACATCGAATCGTAACAGTAGCCATAGCTGCCCTGGGGTGCACTGACAGAGGCGAGGCTGCCGGACACTGGCACCACCAGTAGGCTTAGGTTAGTATCTTGCCTAAGGATATTTGACATGCAGCCAGGAGGCAGCCTGGGATCGAACCACCGACCTTCTGATTAGTGGCTGACCTGCTCTGCCACCTGAGCTACAGCCACCCCCCCATAGTTATAAAGGAAAGTTAGGTAAAATAATTAGGTAAAATAGGACTGCTAAACACAGATGAACTCACTATAAGCATCTCCTTTTCTCACATCAATAAACGTAAACCAGCAAAGAACAGCAATTCAGAACATGCTGCTCTTACCTCTGATAAAACAGTGCCTTCTGAAGGGTTGACGAGCACTACGGTCTCTAAGACATCACTCCTGTGGTGGAGAGTCCTTTGTCCTGAAAGAGAAGATGGAAAACCTTTTAAAAAAAATTTTTAATGTAACAAATCTGAAGAAAGGTTATGGAGGCCCGAAAGGTCGAATGAGGTAAACGACTTGATCGAAACTGCTGGCAGACATTCAGCCATCTGGTTTGAAGACATCCTGTTTGGATTGCATCCAGACCTGATCTGGAAAACCTCTTTGAGTCAGAGAGATTTACTGTACTGCATTCTCCACTATATGTGGGGCAGTCCCTTTATAGAGACAGGCAACCCACTTGTGCATCAATGCAAGAGCAAAAGTTGGAATAAGAAAGAGGTCACAAATGTCTGTTGGGTGAAGTTTAAAATTAAAGCCTCAAGATTTTATTCGTTGTTTCTCTGCGCTCGTCTTTCCTCCCTTCGTTCTCTCCTCACCACAACCTGGTGAGGGAGATGGCTCCCCTCCCTCAGGCTGGTTTTGCTGGAGGTTTATTCCCATTAAAAGGGAGTTCTCCCCTTTTTTCTGCAAAGTTCTCGATTAAAGGGAACTGCTGGGTCATAAGCTTGCTGTATGCAAGTTGCGCTAGGATGGCTAACACCATTTTATACAGTGCATTACAGAACTTGGGAACAATGTCCGTAAATTGGACATCATTTTTCTCTATTTTTTTGACTGAATAGAAACAGTATTTGGACATGGATTGAAAGTAAACACTAACGCACTTATACATAGAGGACATAAAACACGCGAAACGCAAGAAAATTGAAAACACTTCCTTACATTTTTTTGTGCATTTAAATTTTTGATATTATGTGTCTCCCCCAAAAGTACACCACAAATTAAAAGTTAGGTTTTATCTCACTTATTAACAGAGAAACAATCAACACTTTAAATTCAAAGATTTAAAACAGCAGCAGCATGTCAGAGTCATGTCATGTTTAGCTAGAAACAAGCCACTACAACAGAGGCTGCTGTCCCATTTTGGAGAGCTCAGCCTAGAGTTTATATTTTAGTTAATGTGCAAAAGTTACATATGGCAAAATTCCTATAGCTGCACAGGGAGTCTATGGAGATGCTGAGATCTCTGTTGCACTGATGTTGATCACAGTCAGCTTGACTATAGTATGAGTTACAAAATCTTTATATGGATGATGAGCAAAATATTGTTTTATATTCGTGCAGATCATTTCATCAAAAGTCTTTGAGTGAATGGGAATGAATGACACAGGGACAGCGGTCAGCTTCCCTGCGTTCTCGTCTAATGTGTTAGGCTGAGGTCTGGCATTTTGTTAGCAACTGACAGCTCTACTCACATGATTGGTAACCAATGTATTGTTTATGTAGTACTAGGTGACCAATCCAGGGCAGGGCTTTTAGAAAGGTCTAGACAGGAGCTAAACGTACAGTATGTAAAAACAAAATGACATTTTAAACATTAACATTTAAAATAAAATAAAAAAAACACTTACTTACTAAATGAGCATAAAAATGGGAACTATCATATTTGTTATATTATGTACATTACTCATTTTAGAGGTGGTGTTAAGCTTTTAATTCCCCTTTGTTTCAGTGCAAATTAGATATCTCAGAGCTCTATTAATAGGAGGATCTCAGTGACTCCACCATCCGCTGGGATCTTCAGTGCATCCCCCGAGTTTGCAGAACTTTGCCTTCCTCTTTGCGATCTGTCACGTGTTTTCCATGAAAAGACTAATGTAAAGGAAAAATGCCCCCCCACTCCCTGCTCTTATCAATCAATCAATCAATCTTTATTTATAAAGCACTTTTCATACAGAGAAAATGTAGCACAAAGTGCTTTACATAGTTAAAAGCAGCCCACCCCACCCTCCAACTCACTCCCCACACTCTCAATACACATATATCCCCCCACCCACACACACATACACACACGCGCACACTTAAAGAGTAAAAATTGGGCTGGAACAGCATTAAGAAAAAACAAAGTACTGTTAAGATGCAGAGGAGTTTGAATGAAACAAGTAATTTAATACATTAAAGAGAAGCTCTGAAATGATTCCACTTGAATATCAATAATGCAATCAGTGTGATATTAAGTCTAGACCATCTGTGATCACAGGAAGAAGCACTCAAATATTATATTGCACACAATAATCACAGACATATTATCTGTTTTCAGCTGATCTGATTCATCCATTTATATCCTTTTTTTTGTACCAAATGATATTAGTATAATTTTGAAAAAAAGAGTGAGCTGAACTGAATCATTTTGTATTCAACCACATTTTTCTCTTTTCTACAAATCATCTGTGACATTTTCAGAAAATGTCAAGAGTTATTTTCTCTCCTCACAGTGATTCTACCTATTCTGAGATCATGAACTCTTTCACACAGGTGATCTTTTTGTGGTGCGTCATAAGAACTAAAAGCTGCATATCACGTTTTCAATAACAATAACAATGGTTCAACGTAGAGTTAATAAACTTTATATTATAATTAAGCTCCCACAGTTTTAACACCAAAAACCACAGCATATATACTACTATTATCAAGGAGAAGACAGGCTCTCTGGATATTTACATTAAATTACAGATGTTGGTTGTTACTTCAGGAAGTGAACAATGAACTTTCAGACGGTCTAATTGCCAGAGGTGTGGACTCGAGTCACATGACTTGGACTCGAGTCAGACTCGAGTCATTAATTTTATGACTTTAGACTTGACTTGAAAAAATGTTCTAAGACTTGTGACTTGACTTGGACTTTTACACCAATGACTTGGGACTTGAATTGGACTTGAACCGGTTTACTTGAAAAGACTTGATATTTTACCCCAAATACAAAATTTAACATGCATATTATATAGAGATTGAAAATGTGACGTCATTCACGGGTAGAACCGCAAAGGATTCTGGGAACTCGTGGCAAGCGGTACTAGCGCACGCAGGCTTTCAATTAAAATCAGTTATACAGCGATAAAAAGAAACACAAGAAGCCGTTGTATTATTAACTGCAATAGCCGGTCGCATGACAGCCACGGGAAGCCGACGGGTAAAGAGATCGGTTGTTATCGGATTACCTCGTTGAAGAGAAATTGTTCGAGCCATGTTTCCGAAGTAACAAAGACGCGATGGATGGCCTGGATTGCAGCCATTCAAAGGTCAAATATAACGTCCCAGAACACTCCAGCTCACAGGTTAGTCTGCTCCAAGCATTTACACAAAGGTCAGTGTTTTTTAGTAGTTAATACGTCACTTTCATAACATAATTGGTGATATAGGTTACAAGCAAGTCTGGCGCTGAACAGAAATTGTCGCGCTATGCTCCTTTATTTATTGTGCATAAATAGTGAATTGTCCTGACACAATATTGCGTTTCGCCTCTGTTATTATGGTACATTGACAAAAACATATACTTTTATTCACAGGATAAAACAGGTTTTTTGTATCACTAATTGCCCAGTACGATTACAGCATACAGTATTATTGTCACTGCTACATTTCTGTGATGCTACCAGGTCCTATTAATAAACGGTTAACGAATGTGTATTTATGAAGACGATTTGTGAGACTGGTAAACTTATGATACGTACGATGGTCTTTCGTTCTACACGGTGCATTTCAAGGTCCTGCACCCATCCGTCGGTAAACTGTACCTGGGCTTGTTGCAGTGACCGGAAGTTACTAAACTTCATGAGTGTATGCACTCACTCCAAGAACCGTATGATTATAAATATGCGTATAAATATGCTACGATGAGATAGCTGACTTCATCTAACTAGCAAATGTTTTCCAGGCTACGTTGGTGATACAGTTTTTTTTTAATGTGTATGATATTTTTGTCATGCGATTTTAAAGCTGGTCCTACAACCGCATCCAAGAATAACATGCAGCTTATCTCAGAACTGTCGGTGAAAATTATTCTTGGAGCTAGGTTTAATTGAGCTGCATTTTAAAGAGGTGCAATTTCACAATTTGTGTATATTTTCTAAGTTCACTATTTTGTCATGTGTTGAGAAAAACACAGATTTTAAAATTACATGGTCTAACATTTACATTTAGCATAACTGCAACATGCTTTTTTTCGTTTTTTTTTTAAAGACTCGAAAGGACTTGAAATTCAAAGTTTCAGACTTGTGACTTGACTCGGACTTTTACACCAGTGACTTGAGACTCGACTCTGACTTGCCTGACATTACTTGAGACTTGACTTGAGACTTGAGGATAAAGACTTGAGACTTACTTGAGACTTGCAAAACAATGACTTGGTCCCACCTCTGCTAATTGCTTCTTTTTGATTCAAATGTTGTGGTTCATTAGGAGTTACACAGGGATATGGTTGATGGTTTTTGATATCACCATTTCATAAACACAATATCCTTTTTTTATATTTGATTTATGTCATTTGAGAGTAATAATTGTGTTTAAATTACTGGCACACGTACGTCAGCTTAATCTCTCTTCTGAGTGGTCTTGGAAACAAAAGCGTTTGGACTTCTTTAAGATTCTTGAAGATGTTTCCTCTCTCATCCGAGAAGCTTCTTCAGTTCACCTCTGAGTGAATGTTGGAATGTCTGAGGTATTTTTTTTACATGTAATTTATGTGCATAATTTAATAAACAAATACATGCCCATGCTACGATATTGGTTGACCTGTTCTTGGAACTGGATAAATGCAAAAACTGAGTCATTTTAGCCCATTGCTAGGTGGTTGCTAGGGAAAATGATGACATCATGCTATCTGATATAGATGAGACCCTTATAGATACTGTGATTTTTAGTTATCATCTATTTCCATTTTTAGTCATGTTGATATATTAAATTGTGTCAGTGTCCTTATATAGAGCCCTTAAAACTGGCTAGTTTAAAGTAGCTATACAAATAAACAAGACTTCTGCTTGCATTTAGCATTCATTATGTTTTGATTCGTTTTAGCATTTTAAGCTAATTGTTATTGTTCATTAAGCTCTCCTGTTACTGGTGCATTAAACTACAAACAGGAAATGTGAGCTAGCAATACTACTACCATAGTGAAAGACTATTTTCATCCAAAACCTCTTTGCATCTTGACTGATTTATCACAACTAAGGATGCAAACAGTTTAAATTATGAAACCCATGTGAACCTATAAAGTGGATTTATTTTCATATTGCAATGTATTCTTCATAAGGCAGCATTCTGCCAGCATCATTCAACCAAATTAGAAGATGTGGCTCCCTCTGTTGATGTTACCATAGGAACACACTGCAGACCAATAGAAAGCAACGATTTCTAATCAACTGACAGCTTCATAGGGTGAGTGGCGATGAGAGGTCACTGAAGGATTTAACTGAAGAACGACACCCCTTGCTGGGACAGCAGTCAGAAGTTCTAACACTCCAGCAGATCTGCCCACAGACGCGTCCGGTTTCACAGCACGATGACTAAGCTGCGAGGGTGAGCCATGATTTGCAAGTTTGCTTTGATACTTTAATCCCTGGCAAGAGCAAAACGCAACACCGAGCAGCCTCGTCGATATGGACAATAGAGACACTGGAACCACAAAGCTGCAGGATGAATTTGTTAATTTGCTCTCACAAGAACGAGGCCCATACACTTGGTGCTTTCCTTTGACCTCCAGGTGAAGCAGATGAGGAGAGACTCCATTAGCTGCTGCCGATGGCTGCCCGCAAGCTGATTGTTCGCTGACACTGCAGACTGGTACGACAAGATACTACAACAACAAAGACACTCTCTGTCAGTGTGAAATGCTGATGTTTCTCCTCGGGGTCACAGCACATCAACAAGCCTCTCAGAGGGCTCGCTGTCACTGCAGGATGAGATTTCTCAGACCACGTCACCTTTACTCCTAATTACTGCTAATGGGGATAATTCTGTGTAGGTGACAGTGGTGCACTGGCAGGTTAAAAGGCCCTCCAACACTCAACTTTTAGCATTTTGTTATTATGTAATTCAGGTGAAGACCCCTCCCCTCTTATGTTTTAACCCTCTCAGGCCCGAATTAATTTTTTTGCTGCTAATGCACAACCAAGTCCTGCAGTGGTACTTCTGAGTAAAAAAAACTCATAAAATATGTATGTGGGATAATCAGGTTGTTAGGTCTTAACTGTTGCAAATCTGCAACGTCTGCCTGGAGAGGGTTAAGGGGATTTAATTAAAAGAAAATGAATTTCAAACAACATTTATAATCATTTCATATTTGGAGGTATTTTTTTTAAGATGATAAACATTTTTTAAAGCTGTCCATATAAGAAAATGTGCAGCTATTTTTTGTTTTAACTATAAAAAATATAAGATTTGGGTGGTATAAACTGGAAAACCTGCGAATGGGGTACAGCAGCAGAAGACACCAGGTCGCTCCTTTCCGCTGAGAACAAAAAACTGATGCTACAGTTCATAGAGGCTCACCGAAACTTGACAACAGACTGGAACTGGTGCCAGGTCTCATGAGTCTGATTTTTTTTTCTTTATGTTAGAATCAACAACATGAAAGAATAGATCCATCCTTCCTTGTGTCAACAGTTTATGCTGGAGGTGGTATAATGATGTGTGGGATGTTTTCCTGGAACACGGCCTCTTAGTACCAACTCAGTATTGTTTAAGATTACAGCCTGCCTGAGTATTGTCTTCCTTAGTCGTCTTTCAGTGACTGCCTCTGTCACAAAGCTCAAATCAGCTCAAACTAGTTTCTTGAACGTGACAGTGAGATCACTGCTTTAAAATGGCCTCCACTGCCACCAGATATCACTTCAGTAGAGCACCTTTGGGATGTGATGCTGGGAGATTTGGATCATAAATGTAGGGCCAACAAATCTGCAACAGATGTTATCATGTCAACATGAATCAAAGTCTCTGAGGAATGTTTCCACAACCTTGTTGAGTCTATGACATGAAGACATTAAGGTAATCTTAATGCGCTAGACTTAACATACAGACATGCACAAGATAAATGTAAAAAATGTAAAACAAGTAGCAGGCAGAGGAGTTTAGATGGTTGTAGGCAAGTGAAGGTTAGGGCACCGAGTTAGTCATCCCTCCTACTGAGGAGCTGGAACATCAGTAATGAAAATTTCTTGTCCTTTAAAAAGACAAGGTATTACTACTACTGCACTATACCAAGTCACTGTTTTATCATTATCTTTATTTATTTATGTTTTTACTTTTTAACCCAATGTGTCCTAATACATGCTGTTTCTCTGTGAATTATAAAAATTCTCTTCACATACACAGTGAAACAACCGGGTCAGCATCATTATATTCCTGTCTCCAAAATAATGATGTAAGCTACATTATGAGCCAAGGACATAATGTATTTCCATAGTGTCATCTGTATCTGTCTGAACATGGGATACATCAATGCATCAGCAGGACTTCTTCAAATAAGATGAAACTGACCAATGGCAGTGGCCAATTTAGCAATGGATAAATGACTAAATCTGAATGAAACCGTTATAATAACGATTGTTTTGTTTCACAGTAAAAAAAAAAAAAAAAGGGTAATACATAAAAACAAAATAAACACACACAAAAAAGAAATATTGTGAATAATGCTGTCCCAGCTTCCACAGCTATCCAGCCTGTAGTTCACTCCAAAACCACAAATACCAGCATGTTGCTGTACATTCAGGGCACACCATTTACCTTCAGGACAATGTTGGTGTTCTTCATCTAACCTCAGTTTTTCTTTGTACACAGGCAGGTTCAGACCCAGACACCTCGACATTCAACACAAAATGTCAGCTTGCTCCTTTATTTTCTATCCTGTCCTAACTTTTAATTCATTGTCCTGTCATGTACTTATTGTTTTACTTTTGTTTCTCCTCTGTGTGCTTGTCCGTGTCTCCTGTTTTGCAGTTTTAAAACCTCCCAAAATGAAGCTTTTACGTTCAGTTGGGTAGATGTGATCTCTTACATTCTGCCTCTATTCCTCCTGGTGATTCAGGCTATTCCTGAAGCTCTATTTTCTCCCACACTTCTGATTTCCCACGCTGTCAGAATCACCTCATTCTCAATTTCAGCATCACTACTCTTGTCCAGCGAACTTTCTGCCTACGCTCTCCGAGCCAATCAGCACCCACTCCCTGTTCTTTAAATTCATTCTGCGGTAACTCTGCCTTTGATCTATTTTGTATCCATTCTCATCTCATCCAGGTTGTTCAGGACATCCATCATTGATTAATGAGCTCTTCTTATAGAAACTGCTGTTGTCAAAAAGACAAAAGTGTTACACTGATCGGCCACGTGGACTACGAATCTGCAGGACAGTGACAAATGACAAAGTCATGTGCAAGTCCTGCCAAAGTTTCTCACTTATCTAATGAACATGATCAGCATAAAGAAAGCTGTCAAATGCTGGTGGATTTTTCAGTGGTTTAAATTAACACACAATTAACACATATATAAATCAAAATATCCAACTTTCAAGAATTTTCAAGCATTTCCATGTATTTAAAGAAACTAAAGGTAAAAAAAAAAAAGGTTAATGACAAACATCATTGTTCATATCAGCCTTTTAACCCAGTGCCCTGTGATAAATTCCTATTGTAATAAATAATGAGACATTTACTGGAAATTACAGCCCGGTGATGTGAGTCAGCCTTGTGGGTCTCAGTACACCGAGAACCAAACAGTGCGAAGCTAAAGGCTCCTCAGGCAGGCCAGCGTCTGCTCCACAGCTTAAATGTGTTTGTTTAAAGAGCCCTATTGAAGACAGCAATGTTCAGCCAAGTTGCCCTCATCTATTCATCCCTGTGGCTTTCTTTTACTGGCATTGCAGCCAGCGAGGAGGCATCATCCTATCACATAAAGTGACGTCCAAGCAAAGGCAGTGAAATGAAGACTCGCGCTGTTCAGACTGGCTGATTTTCACTTTTTTTTTTTTAAATTTTTAAATAACTCATATCTCTGCAGAGGCTTTACTGCTTTTAGAAGGTCCCGGCTTTCCGTCTGAGCTGAATTTGTCTTAAGTACTAATGACATACTCGTATCAAATCAGCGCTCAGGCTTTGTGATGTGTCTGCGATTTTAACATCAAAGCAGTGCATTAGAATATCATTGTCACAGATTTTACTAAGTCCACAACAAAGACTGCAGCCAAAGATAAATCTTCCTATTTGTTAGCAGTCGCTTGGTGAGTGTCGAAACTGCAAAGCACAGTTATTTTTTTTAAACAAGAGCAATTATTTTTTTATCATATATAGTGTAACAACGGTGGCCAAATGTAAAATAATAATAATAATAATGATAAAGTCAAGTAATCCCCATTAACCAAAAGATTCAGGCTTCAGGCTGCTCTAAACTCAGTTGGTTTTATATAATGATAATGAGAGTGGATACATGTTGTCACCTCTGGCACGCAGAAGCCCCGCCTAACACAGTGGATGAATTGAGAGACTGCTCCAGGGCTATAATTAAGGATTATTATAAACAGTGAGTCATGCAAAGCTACTCAGTCTGAGCATAAAACTATGGAGATGAAAATGAGCAGATATTGAAGGAAATATTCAAGGAAAGCCTTTCTCCTTGGTGGCCGTTCTACTTAATCATCTGTTAAGCTTCTTTTTAGGTAGACAGTTTAGATGATGCCACCATTGTTAAAAAAAATCATCTTAATAATCATTTAAAACAATCAAATACAGATAGACTGACCGATGTTGTTTTTATTTCACATTTTACAATGTTACTATTTTACATTTGACTATTTTACTAAAACTGGCCTATTCTTTAAAACGATATATTAGAAGTATAGCCAGTAATGAACAAGATTGTACATTTTATTGTATTTGGTGATTTTTTGTGTTGTTTTTTTTTAATTATACCTTCTCTAGCATTGTCTTTTAACTTATTTTGTTTCTATATTTTTACTTTATTATTATTTAATTAAATGTATTTGACACACTAGGCTGCTTTATTTGATGTTTCATCTTTGATTGTTAACTGCTGCACATTATTTGTTTTGTTTCATTACATTTCGCTCCATCTGATTATCCGATTGTCACCGTTAATTGCACTAACCTGCAAGAAAGGTGTTAGACAAAGAGTTTGATTAACTAAATTGAAACTCTGCTCTGAGGTTTTTTTTTGGTTTTTTTGGTTCTTTTAAACAGCAAATACCTCGCAGGGCCAAAGTATTCAAAAATAAAGTTTCCTTTCTTATGAAAACTTTGTGATTACTTGCAGCATCTGGGTACTGTGGTTAATATTCAAATAGGAGCACATTAATTCAGCAACTTCATATTTTTTGACAATGTGTGACAACAGTGTCTCTAAATAAACAATCCATTGAGTGGATTTTGCTTAGAGGGCTCACTGCAAGGTGCAAATCTGTTAAACTTCTGTTTTTCCCTATGTTTGTTCCTTGTTTCACCCTGAACTTCAAAACTGTTACATATAAATTTCATCAGTTCAAAGAAGTACTCGGTAATCCATCGGAGACATTCGTGCTAACACATGTCTGCAGTGGTCCATCTTCTTGACAAAAATAACTCTGGCAGCAGGTTCCATGCTGGGTGTCATCTGTCCTGCTTCCATCGGTTGAGTTTGGGGATCTTGGGAGATGTGAACTCTTCGCTTCCCCTCAGTTTTTGCACGACTCTGCATGTCAGGCCCAGAGGAAGGAAGGTCATTTGTTAGACAGGACTCAGTGTTTCAGCTCTCGACTCTCTCTTCTCAGCTGACCTGCTTGATATAAATATCCACGTCTGAACTCCCAAAATGAGAACGCTCTGTTTAAAGGCGACTAAAACGGAGCACTGATCGACCGAGGCCCAGCCACTGCACTGCTCCATATAGCATGTTCCACATTTACAGCAGCGGGCTGGCGTGAGGGGGGGGGGGGGGGTTCAAGGAATTTAAAGACAACAGCTTAAAAAAAAAAACTTCTAGGGAGATTGGTCTAACAGAGCTTAGAATATTGGGTTTTATTTATAGTGGAAAACAAACTTGAAAAATGGACCACAGCATTGGATCAGAGGCTTTAAAGCATTCATGAGGAAAAGAGTTGAAAGTGATTCGGGAACAAGGATCGCTACTTTTTTATATTTAAAAAATAATCATAAAATATCTACAGGGAGATATTTTTTAATATAAAACCACTGAGTTTGAGAGCGTACCTACAAACCTTGCTTCTGTACCACCTATGCTATTTTTTTACCTCGACCACGTACATTCTTTTAATCAATATGATACATAAAATTTTTACCAATTAATAAATTAACAACTTAATTTCTATTACTTAACATCTTTCATGCCTATGGCGTTAGAAGAAGTAGCCTCAGTTATTAAGAAATATAATAATGTTAATTTAAAAAGAAAGCCATCACATCATGAGAGAGTCACTGCTGGAGTTATTTTACAGGATCTTTAACATCAGATCAAACCTAGCGTGACTGGAGGTGACTAAGATACCGTAAATTTCAGAGCAGCCATCAGAAAGGTGTGTGAAAATCTGGGATATATACTTTATGTGACAAATTAAAATAAATAAATAAATTCAAAAACAGCACTTGAACCCTACAGTGAGGGGATATGGTGGCTCTGTTATGTGGTGTGGGGTGTGGGGTGTTGGCATTGTTTTGATCCCCTTGTTCCCTTAGCTCAGTGTTTCTCAAACTTTTTTTCTGGCATGCCCCAGTTTCCAAGCCTAAAAAAAGTTCATGCCCCACAAGAGTAACAATCATTAAGGATCCATAATGAATTTCATTTTAATGCTTAGCACAATAACACTTCTTATTTTTCACCTGGTTGTTCCTGGTTGCTTAGAAATTGGTACTGCAAATCACTACAGTCACTGTTGGTTCTGAATGATCACCTTTATCATACAATCAAACACAGGAAGGGAGTAGACACTCAAAGTTCTTCTTTGGATGTTGGCTGGCTTCGATAATAATAAGGTCGGGGATCTGGGGAGGCCACTGATCCTGCTTCATTGCGTGTTTTTCTATCCAGGTATGCTTTTGCTGCACTGACAGTATGTTTAGGATCACTGTCTTGCTCAAACATAAACCTTTCACCATCAGACACTTTCCAGATGGTATTGCCTGGTGGATCAAACTCTGTCGGCCATTCTCCGAGTTCATAATACAATTAATGTAGACAGGAGCCCCAAAACCACTCACTGAAATCCAGCCCCAAAGCATCACAGAGCATCTACAGTGTTTTACAGATGCCTGCAGATATCAGTGTTGTACCTCTCTCCTTACCTTCTCCATGCATATTTATGATGATTTCAACCAAAAAGTTCAAATTCGAATGAGTTCATAAGACCTAGGCTGAAATAAGAATTTTCATTCAGTTCTACAGTAATGTGGCATACTTCAGCTGTTTCTCTCTTTTCCCCTTCCTTAAGAATGGTTTTGTGACAGCCACCTTTCCACTAAGACCATTTCTGTGTTCAGTGAACAGTAGATGGATCATGTGAAGGACCGGATACATCGCTCAAGTCCTCTGTCAGATCTTTATTTGATTTTTCTTCTTAAGGACATGACTATTAGATATTGCTCATCTGCTGTAAATATTTTTCAGGCCAAACACCATTCTGAGATATACCAGGTTTTCAGGCATCACCTTGTTCGTACAGATATACTATTTTATGCCTCTTAGACTGTCCTCTTTGTAATTTTTGTAGATTCAACTATAGAAATATTAGACTGTTAGCAATAAAATGCCAAGAGACAAAATGTAAAATTGGTTATTTGCTAATTTGTCTGTTATGTGGGGAAACAATACTGGTTCATGATTTGAGAACTGGACAGAACAAATGAGTGAAATAACAGCCAATGTCCAAAGAAAAACTTCACAAAGACCTTCACAAAGCCTGAAGTTCTATTGCTTAACACCATTATTTTGCCTATACACACAGACACACATAGCAAGCTAGCTGTATGTGTGTCTGTGTGTATAGCCAAAATAATGCCAAAATAATGGTGTGCTAGCTAGCTAGCTAGCTAGCTAGCAACCAGCCAGCCAGCCACATAGATTTCATACTCAAAAAGGTAAAAAACAAGCAGTGGTAGGAAGATTTCAAAATCTGTGACGTGTGTTCATGATTATTTGTACTCCATGAACATCAGCAGAGAGCTGGGTCAAAAAACCAAGCACTGGCAAGAAAGCAGCTGGAGTCTCATTAGCTTAAAATGTTATGCAATTTAAGCAGAAACATTTTTGATTTTTCTGCTAGTTATTTTCTCCACAAACTATTGTTTTCATCTATGAAAAAAAGAAAGATCAGAATTAACAATTTTTCAAAGACCAAGATGACATCTTAAGATGCATGATTTTCTCAAACCAACAGATAGAAGATACTGAGTTTATTATCGTGGAAGATGAAAGAAATCAGCAGAAATTAGCATTTAAAAAGAGTCAGTTCATTTTTGACACTTCTGATGAATAAACGTCTTAAATACTTTGTCATGACAGGCCAGGACTTCTTGCAGCTGTAGGCCTGGACATGATTTCTCCCGAGGAAAATAAAGTTAAAAAATCAACGAGTTAATGAGGAAGAACCGATGCTTTGGGCTTCATCTTTATATCCCTGTCAGGACAGCAGAGGTTGACTGAAGCAACATCACAAAGTCATTACCCTGCTTTTAATCTCATTTGCCTAATGTGAGCTTATTCCTTCCCTAGGACCGAGTACTATTGTCTGTACTTCTAGATAAAGAGGTGTGAAGTGGGCTGGAAAATTAAAGAAGTCAATACAGACATTGCTTTTCCCTGCTCATTTCAGGACTGTGTCGGCTTTGAGCAGTAAAGCCATGCATCAACACTACAAGGCCAATCGTCTGTTTGTATCTAAAAGCAACGAGTGACTGCTGAGTCAATGTTGCAGTCTGCAATCCACTGAAACAGAGCTGCTATAGCTGTTTAAGTTTTAGTAGGTTTTCATCATTTCTAAAGAGCGCTAACTGAATGACAGAAATGAAAATTATGGGATGAATACTGATGAGAATAATTAGCTTCACACACACAGATTTGTCCTGTTCTTTGAATCTAATAGCTCAAATCAATGTCATATTTCTACACTGCCGCTTACCGTGTTTAAGCTGACTGTGTAGTTATGACTGCCTCATCCACTGTAATTAGCCCTAACCTCAGCTGCTTTGGGTTGTTCTTGTTAATATTTTCAAGGACATCCAGGCATCAAAGCTAAGGTATCAAACCAGCTCCTCGAACTATAGTCATTATCATCAGTTTACAACAGCCACAGAAAGCCACAGTCTTAGTTTCTGATGCTAATCCAGGTTCTGTGATTTAACATCTGAATGTTTAGGATGATAAGCCAGATAAGTGTCTGTCAGTGACTGCTGGGTGTCAGTGTTGGGGATTCACTGTATTTAATTTGGACAAAATCATAGATATTTTCCACAACTTGCACATTAATGTCTTTAGGTCAGTGGATTAGGTTCTGTTATAGTAATTGTTAATCTTCCTGGAGTCACCACTTTAAAAATGACTAAATAGAAAATAACAAATGAAAATATAGACAAAACTGAACTAACAAAAATTAAACACAGCTAATGTCATATAAAACACATAATATAAAATGCAATATTGTGTCCAGGGGCAAAACAGTGTGCTTGAGCATCAGAGCTCAAACTGATGGCTGGACATTCTCCTTCAAGATTTTCTGGTACAGATCAGAATTCATGGTTTCATCAATTGAGACAAGTAGGGATGGGTATCGTTTAGGTTTTATCCGATACCGGTGCCAAATCGGTACTTTTGAAACGGTGCCGGTGCTCAAACGGTGCTCAAACCGGTGCTTAAAGAATGGAGAACACAAAATTGGTCCAAAAACCTCTCATGTTCAGCTGGTTTTTTGTAAAAAGATAACAATGTTAGCCTTTTCTGCAGCTATGGGGCATATATGGTATCACTCTTAGCTGGAAGCAGTGCTTAAACAATGGAAAAAATACAAACTTTGTCCAAAAGCCTCTCATGTTTAGCTGTTTCCCTCTTTTTCTTTGGTCATTTTAGCCTTTTTGGCCAGGGTGAAGGGAGTATCTGCCATCAAACAAGAAGCTATGATGATGTTTGCTAGTTCACCTTACATGCATTAATGTAATAACGTGGTTAGCCTACTCAACGTAAATTAGCTACTCACGCAGAGAAGAACGGCTGCTGCTGCCATCAAATACGGCGCATTTCTCGGCTTTTAAAAAAAAACAAAAAACGCTATGCGTCGCCAGGTGTTTCATCGGATTCGAGGTGTTACTTCCTTTGACAGTATCAGCTTAAAGCACTTGTTGCAGGCTGCTGAGTTTGCATCTTTTGCTGTGAAGTACAGCCAGACTTTTGACCGCTTCGCCTTGGGCATTTTTAATCTGTAGCTCTGCATAAAAGAACTCACGTACCTGGCCCCGCCTACTATCCTCGGAAACGTAAAATGATTGGCTAGAAGTGTATCACAGCTCAGGAAAAAAAAAGCACCGAAATAAAGCACCGAAATGTGCGCTGCTTTTCGGTCTGGTTACTACCGTTTATGTCAGAACCGGTGCCATCATGGCACCGGACACCGGTACCCATCCCTAGAGACAAGTCATCCAGGTCCTGAAGCAGCAAAGCAGCCGCAGACCATCACACCACTACCACCATGTTTGACGGCTCGTCTGATGTTCTTTTATGAAATGAAAAACTTCCAGAAAGTTTTGCTTTTGTCTTGTCAGTCCACAAAATATTGGATCATGTGCATCATTTTTATGACTTTTGAGACTGTTTATTTTTAGTATTCAGACTATGTTTCATGTATGTGTCCTACACGTGGACTATAAACAGAAACCTAAAATGAACATTTAGCTCTTTGCCAGCAGATTCTTCTCTTGTAGAGAACAAAACTGCAAGAAACAGTACTACAGCACTTAGTAACTGTGGAAACATATTTAAAATGAATGCGGGTGATACTATTTCATATTCTTATATTGTTTGTAGGAGTGGGGTAATGGATACTGAACACAACAGAGTCCACTCAACTTTGACTTGTAATGCAGGAAATCCTTTGCAGCATCTTTTTCGAGTCAGCTGGTTTAATAAGCGGACCGTGTGTGAGCTACCAGATATCCAAATCCCTGCAAACTCTACAGATTTCCCCACAGGGATTCATTAAAGTGTATCTTATCTTTAAAAAAACACTTAAGTCCCACTTGTCACAGCCTAAATATGTGCACAGAAGTGCCAGTATTGGATTGTCTCAAAAGTAATCTTCTACTGAACTCATACCAAGGCCCATTGGTGATGATAAATGGTCTATTATAAAAGTACAAAGCCAGCGCAGTGATGGCTTCAGTAGACTTGGCTTGCTTAAGACTCCAGTCAAACAATAACCCATGAATGTAGTGAAATGCACCTTTAACACTCTGAAAGTGGTCGAATGCATCACAAATCTGGTTAAAAAAAAGGTTTTGTAACTTCACACGGGAACAATAAATGGCATATGATTACGACAAAATTTTAACTTCAGTTAAAAATATTCACCTGCCTACTGTAACTGTTTTTTCTAAATACCTGCAAATCATTATCACCATATGAGTCACTCCCAAGTCAATAAGGGAGATGAGAACACAAAACATTAGGCCACCAATTGCAAAGTGCTTCACTAACTTTCCCAGTGTTTCTGAAGTGGTGAAGCATTAGCTCACTGTCATTATGTCTGAAACAGTGAAAGGAAGAAATCAGTGGGAAGAACAAGAGGAGACTGAGGTCAAAGAACCATGAAGGAAAGAGACACAGCTCATTGGTGCTTCAGTATGTAAGTATTGCAGCGTTTTGAGTCTAAACGAACTTAGTTTCATACCAGCCTTCCTTTCTGCGCCCTCCTTGAAGGGCCTCTGAGCTGCTTTTGGAAGCCTATCATTCAATCTTTGTTGCTGCAGACTGCCATGGTGATGCCTCGCAGCTCAAACATCCACACACAAACCCAGAGTACCTGCGCCACATGCCTTTATGTGAACACTGGAGTCTGTATACTAAAAGTCTTTTTTTAACTGACATTGCAGATTCACTATCTACAAATACTGTTTTTTATTTAGTAGAATATTGACCATAACACTGGCCTCAAAACAGGCTATACTATTTTATATGCCCAGAATTTCACTTTTTATTCTTGTTACAGAGAAAAGCCTCTGAATGAGGCATTTATAACAATAATTAAATGATGGCTCAAAATAGAAATAATAATAGCAAAGCCCCGAACAATCGCATGCCTAAACAACATACTAAAAATAGCTGTTCAGGGATTAAAGTAAAATGTTTAAATTGTTTACGCAGCAGTGGCACAGCCTGCACAGGCACATGCCAAAACAAACGCTTTAGATTTCAACCTTCAAAGTGAACTGTAGTAATGATGCAGATTATTTAAACCATTTTAATAAGTCTAGCTTGACAAAAGACCTTTAAGGCAGACTTTATAGGACTAACAGAGAGTGAGAAAAACAACCAGGCCAACACGCCGACTGACCACCCTGAAAGTGAGGAGCGGCATGAAAAAGCTGCTGCTAGAAAAGGGCAGCGGGAAGATATTGGCAACGTGTCATCGTCTCTTAGAGTCCAGTCCACAGTGTGCCAACTATGACATCATTGCTACCCCCGGTACTCAGACCATCTAAATGGCCCCAAATGGGTGCTCAAAACAGTAAACGTTCAAACAACATACACACATAAAGAGACACAGACACACACACATGCTGCCAAAAACATCACACCAAAATGTGTCAGTCCATCCTTTTCAGGCCACCACAAACAGTTTCTGTCCAGCAGAGAGGAAGACCCATTCAAACATGTCTGCATTATTTGTCCTAAGTCAGCTTGTGTGGCAGTGTGTATGTTGCAATGCCAAACTCTGGGAATTATAAAATCCAGTTAAATCCAAGCAGCAATCCCAAAGCTGAAGTGATAAAACTGCAGTTCCTACACATGACCACTTGAGGCTGACTCCAAAAGTGAGCCATCATTGACTCCTGTGTTAAAAATGCCAGAATTTAATGCACAAATGAAAATGTTTGTATCTTGCTACAAAAAGCAGTTCTGATCTGTACAGTGGGCGATTTTTTTTAGGTTTAATGCACTTTGAGTGATATATACCACAATGGGTGGTATATGTCAAAGTAGCATCCACATGGACGGCAGGACCCAAGGTTTCCTAGGAGAACATTGCTCAAAGCATCACTCTGCCTCCGCAGGTTTGCCTTCTTCCCATAGTGCATCCTGGTGCCAGGTGTTCCCCAGGTAAGTGACGTAGATGCAGGCAGCCATCCACGTGATGTAAAAGAAGACATGATTCATCAGACCAGACCACCTTCTCCCATTGCTCTGTGGTCCAGTTCTGATGCTTACATGCCCGTTGTTGGAGGTTTGGAGGTTGTTGGAGGTGGACGGGGTCAGCAAACTGTGATACTCCATGTATTCTGACACCTTTCTATCAGAACCAGCGTTAAGGCTGGAAGGGTGGACTGAGCTAAGTTGCTAAGTCTGAGTTAAGTAACTGAGACAACCTTTCACTCCCCTCATGCATAAATGAGCCTTAGCTGCACAGTTTGGCCCTCAAACTCGCTCAGACCCTTATACTTGTCCATTTTTCCTGCTTTAAGGGCAAAATGTTCACTTTCACTTTCTCCCTAACATAGCCCATCCACTAACAGGTGCCATGATGAAATCAGTGTTATTCCCTTCACCTGGCAGTGCCTGTCCAACAACTTAATAAACATGCTATTCATTTAATATCATATACTTTGTGATTACAGCAAACATCTGTATTTTTATCGTTTGTTAAAAATACATATTTGCATGGTACTTTCATTCTACTTTTTTCTCTTTGAGCATAGTTAATGGCAGCTTTGCATGTAGTAATTCTTATTACTTTGTATTTCTTTTCAGAACAAAGTGAAATATTTTAAAAACATTTCATTTTTCATTGTGGCATAAAAATATATGCACATTTACGCACAAGCTCACATGCTTCTGGCTTGTTTTTTAAAAGGACACTGCTTATTTTTCTCGCTCAGGTGTCAGGAGGTGAGGCGCATTGATAATAAACTAGCTGTCAGCAATATATTGACAAGATAAGGCATCTCATTCATCATGGAGATGGCCACAGGACAGGCTCCCTGGGTCGCATACATCCAGGTGAGTGAGAAGGCAGTTTGGAAAAAAATGTGTGTCAATGCGACCTTACCTCACACAAGGACAGTGTATTTAATCCTCCAAGGTGGGGAAAGACAAAACGAAGGGCACGGGAATGACAAAGCTTTCCTTGTCTGTTTGAGAAGACAGGCCTGAGAGAGAGTAAATGGGAATGGAGAGGTGGGAGAAAAAAGTGTCATTCAGAAGTCACAGGCTGTTAAATTGGCTGCAGATAGACTGCTATTTGTTTGGAGCTCTTTCTGCGGTAGCTCCTCTGTGAGAGGCTTTGGCCCTCAGGGATTTACTCTCAGCTTAAGGTGCTTTTCAAACCACCAGAGCACAGGTTCAAGTTACTGGCTGGTTGCTTGGTAATAACTTGTCGAAAACAACAGCCCTGTGGATAGATGTCTCTGGGTGGAGGATGACTCACATGGTGATCCACTCTAACACACGCAGAAGTTTCTCGAGCTAGAAGTATATACTATGACTCTGTATCTCAGAGCTTTGCCAGGAAAAGCTGATGGAGCTCCAAACTAGATGAGCTTGAAAGAAAACTGGAGCACACAGCTTCTGCTTCCACTGTTATTTATTGCCTCCATTG
Source organism: Mchenga conophoros (assembly GCF_057382185.1). NCBI lineage: Eukaryota > Metazoa > Chordata > Actinopteri > Cichliformes > Cichlidae > Mchenga > Mchenga conophoros. Next base: position 22,007,323 of record NC_140532.1, on the reverse strand, counting down.
ATTTCAAAGTAATAACGAAAGAAAAAAAGAGGTGTTCCAGTTTCTTTATGGACCCAGAAATTCATGCCTTGAGAGCCTATGAGGAGTAACGCTTGAAGCTCTTTTCTGAACTGTTTTCTATCATATTTCAGGCTTGCTTATAGAACAAAATGACAGAGTATGCCTCAGACGTTAGTGAGAGTGGTCTTTGCCTATGCAGCTATCCTTGGAAATCCCCAGAAACTATTCGTCTTTACTGATATATGTTGAGGTGACAAAACTCGTCACTACAGGGGAGATTGTCAAATGTTGTGTTTATGGGGGGAAAGAGTTAAAAGTCTGGAGAAACTTCAAGATTTAAATTAGAACTGTATCTATTCAGTATATGAAAAATTCAGTCTTCTAGTAAAGACTTAAAGACATCAATTACTCAAGGCCTGTGGACAAATCACCTTCAATTTCAAATGCAACAGAACAGAAAAGTTTGTTTCTGAAGTGAGTATTTTTAATCCTCACCTTTTTTTTCCAGGTTAGCTCAGCTTTCTTATGAAACATAATAAACCAGTCAAGCTATTTCACATTACAACAGGGTTAAGTGAAGGACAGGTTGCCATGGACACCTCATTAGTTATTGTCTCCCTCCTATTTGCATCTCCTCGTTGCAGAGCACATTCAATCCTGCAATGTTCAGCAACATGAAGGTCCTGAGGTTAAGCTTCGTAATTTCTTACTTGCAGCGTTTCTTGTCCTTGCACAGTCTAATGACTCACTGTGTTCACTTCAAGTGCAGGAGATTCATAAAAGAGAGGCGGTAAAATGCTGCTCTTTGAACCGCTGCACATTTAGTCCAAATTTAAAGAAACAACCTTGGCCACAAATATATCTCCTAACTAAACTTCTCAGTTTATTAAAAATGAATTTGCCAAGTGTGGTAATCTACTTCACTGCTTCTTCCACCAGCCTGCATTTTGTACACCTACTTAAAACAGCATTTCCTCCAACTCCCAAAAAAGCCCTTCAAAGACGTCCAGGAAAAAGCCGACACATTTGAGCTTAGGGTTAATACTACAGGTGGTAGGCAAAGGCTAAGGCCTGGGTGTGTAGGCACTCAGCATTGTAGGAACCTGAGCTAGAGATGGAGTGCTATTGACTAGAGACAGACCTCGAACTCACTGGAGAGATTATCTCTCTCATCTGGCCTGGAAATGCCTCAGGATCCCTCAGCACACAACAAACCCTACTGTTGTGTGCTACATATGAGAAAGGAAAACTGCAGACAAAATTAAGACCTGATTCTTCTAACTTTGTCAGAGTTCATTTATTAAAACTATAGATATAAAAGATGGACGTAGCCATACTGATATCACTGTTTGGACTGTGCATTTTGAAGGCATAAGGTCATGACTGACCGACACTGTTGATTTTTTGGACATTGATGTGACCATATTTGGATGACAGGGTGGATTGCTATGTTATTTGCTAAGAAATTCTATGGATGCACAGCAGAGACACACATTTCTGCTAATTATTGCTAAGTAGCAGACTAATAAAATACTAGAATGGTACTCATAAATACTAAAGCCGAAACTATTTGGATGGGCTGGACCCAAAGACAGACATATTCATTTAACATGAATAGTAACTACGACAAAGAGGTCCACTTCTGTGAGGTCTAAGCAGCAAGCAACTACACACCATACCTGCCAATCAAATGTTAATGGACTGGTTCTTATATTGTGCTTTTCTAACATACTGGAGCACTCCCAGTGCTTTATACAGCTTGCCTTATTCACCCATTCATACAAGTACTTTTCTCTATACATAAGTGCTTTCCATCTAACATTCACACCCAAGGACACTTTGGTCAGGTATTGAACCACCAACTTTTCAATTAATTAGTGGGTGACCTGCTCTACCTCCTGAGCGACAGCTACCACTAATTTTAAGCACAATCCAAATGTATGACTTATAAAAAATAATAACAATGCGTTATGAAGTCTGCAACTATCCTTAAAGCATTTTATCTTTACAACATTTTAACTATCTACAGAGATTAACTCACTTTGGAGCCGGCCACGAGTGACCACTGCAGGAAATGCAGCTTTCGTATTGACTAAATAGTTGCTTTAAAGTGATTTAATTATGGCTCAGTACAACTTTACTCTTTTAGATGCCCATCTTTTTTTTTTTTCTCAGAGCATGAGATGGAAAAGAGTAGACTGGACAGCACCTTCACTTCACAGCAAGAAGGACCAGTAGGTCCTTGCTATGTTCTTTCTGTTATATGGTTCCTCCCACAGTCCAAAGACACACATGTTAACTTGTACAAATCTCATTTCAAGTTCAGTAAGAAAGATGTTTAATCAAACATCTGTCTACTACCTTTGGTGTTTGGTGGCTAGTCTATGATTTTCATCACTTCCTCTTTCTCATTGCTGACATCATCTGTACCAATCCTCTTTCTGCCCGCCATCTTCAAATCAATTAGCCTCCACTCCACGTACTTTAAATCTCACTGCTCACAAATCGTTCTCCCTTTCAGACTCTTTCGCGCAATCCACCTCCTCCCCATTTCCACCTCTTTTACATTCCTCAGAGCTCCATCTCAGCCTCCATCTTTATCAACACCACCAGCATCTACACTCTTGGGGGTCCTGTCTAATTCCTATCACCACTGGAATTTGTGGTGAAAACCCTGCGCTGTGGCCAATCGCTAAATAGCTTGACTGAATTCTGTTTATCAATAAATCGTGTTAAATCCATCCTAACAATCTCTCCTTATTAAACTGTTAGGGTGGACCTTCTTTTTTTCCCCCCAATGCCACATTTTGCAATGAAGTCTGATGAAGCACAAAGCAAATGTGGCACATTGCAAACTTATCCTGCAACATCTTCCATCTGCAATGCAGCTACATCAAACTAAAAACACTTTTCCAAAAAAGAAAATAAGCCAGACAACAAGAAGCACAAGAAAATGTCTTGTCTTGTTTAGAGGTGTGCTAAAACTCATGGTTAAAAAAAAAAAAAGGTAAAACAATTTATTCAGATTACACGGCTGAGAAACTGGGTGTGTCGGGTGCACTGCACACGTGGAAGCTCTGTCAGCAGTTCAGAGGGGACAAAGAGATGGAGGATGAGGCAAACAACTGCTGAAGGAGGAATCAATGTTTACTGCTGCTCTGCACCATCAGGAGGCAGGAGGAAGGCAGCAGACACCGTGGCATCACCAATATGGCTACCCTCAGCATGAACTGACTGTGGAGTGACAACTTTCCCTTACCCTGCCCTGTTTTTATCATTCAGGTCATTCCCCGTCAGTCTGTTGTTGTCGTTGTTAGTCAGGACGTCTTTCTGTCAATTTAGAGCCATCTCCTTCTCTCTCTTTTTCTCTCTCTCTCTCTGTTGTGTCATATATTTATTTCTGTCCTCTTCTCCTTCTCCTATCCTTTTGCTTCATCATTCACACTCTTCGGTCTTTGCAGCGTTTTAATGAACCTTCAAGTGACATAAGATTTTCCTATATCTGTTCCTCTCTATTTCTGCTCCACAACCCCCCAGGGTGCATGGAGAAAAAGATGAAAACACTTGGTTGTTAACCCTCTATGTGCCTGAGCTGCTGGCTAGTGGACTGCATGTTTCAGAATGTGGAATGAGGGTTGCACAGGTCCACAAGTATAAAAAAAATATATATATATATATATATATATATATATTTTTTAAACAACAGATTTTTTTAACGCTGGTAAAAAGGCAGGTGGAAAGCTTCTGCAAAAAGCTCGTCAAGCAGAACGAAGCAGAGGTAGAAAATGAACAGAGGGACAGAGACAGTGATCTACATTTTCTTCAGAGCAGAAGACATTTTCGTCTCAGCAGGAGACATCATGAAGGGTCTGTCGCACATTGGTCTGAGCTGAGGGTCGAAAGGGTCTCTTTTTAGACAAACATAAGACAAACACAGCGAGAAAAATTTCTGCATAACTGTACATTGTCTCTCTGTTTCTGTGTGTGTCACACACTCCAGCAGCAGAGAGAGCTGGCAAAAAAGCAGCAGAGCAAACAGGGAGGTGCAAAAACACTGCAAAGACTGCTCACTGCTGCATTTTCTGAGCCAGAGCCTCCCTTCTTTTCTCTCCATTGTTGTCGATGAGTCCCGAGACTCTCGCCTCAGTACCCCTTCTCTCCGTGCTCCTCCTTTTGTATTACTGAAACAGCGCAGTGTTTTCACAGGCAGAATAAGATACGGATGGCCATTTGTGCTTGGCTGTCATTCAGGTACTGAGCTCTTCTATTTTGGACATGAATGTCATAAAGAGATAGAACTTGTATTTTTTGCTGTGAAAAACAAAGCAGGCCATGCAGCGGTTTAAACAAGAAGAATTTTGACAGTCTTTTAAACATTAACATGTTCTGGAAATGGAAATTTCATGGCCCCAAAAGTACAGTACTTCATGTTCGTTCTGGCACATTGGTTCAAAAATCAGACACTAAAACTGCCCACTCAAACCAGGAAACAAGGCTTAGGCAGGCCAGACACTCCTTAAGTAGAGTGATTTTTCTAAGTCTCTGAAACTGGAAGATTGGAATATTAATCTTTCTCATTTGGTGTCTTGATGCTCCTGTACATGTAGGTATTCATCTGGATCTCAATCTGTGATTCACATCATTATCAACCCCGTCAAACAATTCCTTGACACCGTGTCCTTGTGCCTTATGGGTGGGGTTGTCGTCCTGAAAGAGACCACTTCTGTCAGGGAGAGTCACTTTGTACTGATTAGCAGTGACTATTTCCCCCAAAGGAGACCATCAAAGTGTCCACCAACAGCATACCATAGCCACCAGATGCGTGCATACCTACTAAACAACCATTCATGAATACAAATCTATGCCCTACTGGTTTAACATCACTCTGCACTAAACAGAATCCAAAGAAAATGCTATATATGCAAATGCTGACAGCCAACATCACCGTCAGCAGTTTAAATTTGTTAACTGGTAATAAAACTTTCACAGACAGCTTCAGTGTAAATTATTAAACACCCTAATTTCATATTTATACAGCCATTCATTGGATCTTTGCTAGCCCTCAGACTTACTCTATTCCAAGCAATGTCCACCCAAATCAAAGCCAAACAATGGCTCTGTCACAACAGGACAAAGAGTCTACAGTCACACTAGCAGCGCTGTAAAGTTGTACTTGGGCACAGTGTTGCTTTCAGCTGTATATTCACACTGGCATACTACTAAGACCATAGTAACAATAACACAGTGTTACAGATATTTTTACTACATCCACAATGTTTGTTTAATGTCTGAGCATGCTAGCATTCGAAAACTGGCACCAAGTGGCTGACAGAAATCTAGTTAATGGACCTGATCATGAAAAGTCCGAAACTCACCAGACGTAATCATGGTCCCTTCAGGAACAAATTCTATACGATGACATGAAAACACAATGTAATTCAATGGTAATTCATCATCAAATTGTAAATGGACTGCTACCAGTAGGGCATGTTTCTACTCTATTTGAGCACTCAAAGCACTTTTCACTAAAAGAATCATTCACCCAATCACACACACATGTTCATTCAAGCACTTTTTCCAGACCTTAGCAACTTGTCTAATATTTGTGCTACACTCACACCTCGGGTCAACTCAGGGTTTAGTAACTTGTCCAAGGATATTTTGACATGCAGATTGGAATAGTCAGGGATCGAACGGCTCCCTCTATTACCTGAACCACAGCTGCCCCTCTAAAGTCAAATATTCCCAAAGAACAGTTCAACTGTTATCATCATTACTAAGATATTCCAGTGTTTTATCAAAGTCATGGACTCCCACTTCCACGTTACCATCCTTAGAGCTGCTACCGAGGCTACCTTTGGCGTTTGTCCTGTGTAGTTGCCCCACACAACTGGCACTACCGAACCTACTGTTCATAATTGAAATTTAGTTTAGTTGAGGATAAAAGTTTCTATGTAAAAGCTTTAAAGCATCTGTGAGGCCAATGAAAAAATATCCTGACCCTTAAGTTTTTAAAATTAATCTCTGACATGTTGTGTTTCCATATAGCACCTGATTCCTCATGCATGCTTACAGGGAAACTGACACATCTGGTGTGGAGAAAAATAGGCAATGTAGTCTATTTACATTTATTTTTAAATGACCTGCTGGAATATAAGCCAAAAATAACTCTAAAAATAGATTTTTGGACACATGCTATAACCAATTTTGTAATGGCAGTGAACCAGCAGCATGGTGATGCCAGTTTTCTGGACTGCCCTTTATGATGTCGACACACTTCATCTAACAATGCAACACAGTCCTGGTATTTCTGAACATACTGTTGAGGATAGTGAATGCTCTTATCTGAACTGAGCAGGTAGGGGCTCAGTGTCTGCAGAAATCATGGAAGCCGCCAACAAAGCTGGGACTTTCCTGCTAGACATCTGCCTCTCTAAGAAGTCAGCTGGGCCTGTGGAGAGCAGATAGTAGTAACTGGATGCCTCACTCTGTGAGACAGGAGAGAGGGGAAAACAGAGAAATGTCTGTGCAGGTTTTTTGCAGTAAGTAGAAGTAATAGTAGTGGTTGTAGTAGCCCAATTAGCAGATCAGTGGACTTCGTTACATAACGAAACAAGTGTTTTGTTTTGGGGGTTTTCTAAGAAACAACAGGTCCTTTCTACAACCCAAGAGGATTGTTCAAAGTCCAGTTAGTAAAAGAACAAAAAAAACAGGTTCAAGCTGATTTCAGCTGCACTTACATAATCTGGTTGGTCACTAATTGGAAAGCTATCTAATGTTCCCAACCGAGCATTTACCCAGTGACATAAGACGGCTAATACTTTAATAAGATGGCCTAATGAAGTGTGTCAACGATCACAGTGGTCGCCATCTCGGGCTCTGCCAAGTGGTCCTGCGAGAGTCACGGGGGCTTCGGGGGGCTTCATAATGGCCAGCAGTTAAGCCTTTTAGAGACATTAAATGGGATCAAGGTGGGTGGGTGGGTGCCACATATGAGTGAAGCTCATGTGTGGCACACACATGTATGTGTGGGTGTATGATTTTAATCAATAACATTTATATAAATGAGGTGTTTGGTCTGTCATACGATCTGCCCCAACCCCCACCCCACCCCCCACACGCATTTCCCTCCCCTCTGTGTTAAGCTGGCCAGCAGCTAATCCGTGAGCAAGCACAGCTCATTGTCTCCATCACAATCCCAAATCCTCACAGTTTAACAAGCAAACACCTTCTCTTTCGGCTGAGAGTTAGTGATTTGAAAACATACAGTGAGGTAAGTTGTGTATAATAAGTGAAGTAAGCATAACTGCATTTTAATAAACAAAGATAAACTCGCATTCACAGCTTTGGTCACTTGAGAATCACCAGTTAACCCAACATGGGGGTCTGTGGACTGCAGGAGAAAGCCAGAGTACCCAGAGAGAAGCCACACAGGTGCAGGGAGAACATGCAAACTCCAAATCCAAAGGCCACAGCCAGCCAGTGGATTTCACCCCAAGCGTTCTTACTATGAGGGAACAATACTAACCACTGCATTGACCTTGTGTAGCAACACAAGACTTAATCCCTTTACTTACAATAAATTCAGATAAAACTCTTAAGTCTATTTTTTATGCATGACTCTCAAGCATTCTCAAGCTCCAGCAAACTATGAGAAACTGAGAGAATTTCTGCTTTTCTTCAGCAACCTGAATATCTTTGGAGTTTTTGTCAGAGAAATCAAGCTTGTTGTGATGGACACTATCCCCCCAAAAAACAGAACAAACAAATAATTGATTCTTTAACATAATAAATAGCAAAATAATGGTTTTGGTCCCGGTGCGTAATTGAGCAACATCCATGTTTTTCCTGGGCTATCGATGTCATTGCAAAGACCACTGAAGGTTAAAAAGACTACTTCCTACTTCCTACTTGTTAGTTGCAAATTTGCTTCTGTGATGGCTCAATATAAATAATGGGGAATCACAAAACATGCAATTTTGATCAAACAACTCTGAACAGCAAGATTATAGTTTTGTCATACTTAGTTTTTGACCCCTTTGCTCAGAAACAGCAGCAACTTCTTAAGTGTGTTGAGAAAGCCACACACATGAATAATTATGTGTCCGTGCGCCCTATCAGCAGCTCAGGTGAAGCAGTTGAGAAATGATTCACTTTATCAGAGGAAGCTGATGAAACGCACCAACTGCTGACTCATTAATTTTTCTTTCCCAACACAGATTAATATCATGCAGTCTGCTCCTCTAACCTGGCGTAGCTCCAACATATTAAACCAGAAGACCAGATTCAGAGCTCTGAATATCGACTTTTTCTTTTACAATTAAAGATTCAAACAACCGACCAGCATCTAAGACATCATTTCATTTGACAGCTCATCTAATGATTTGTTTTTCCTTCACAGGTCATCACAGTTTTTAGAGTTCATGTAGAAGCTCTGAAATTATGTAGAGGCATGTGAAGACTGAATCACGTGAAGCAAATGTCACAAAAAGTGATTCAGCACTCTCACCACCGCTACTTACAGTTGATTCACTGGTAGCCAAAGTAGCCAGGACTGTATGCTATTCCTGAACTTCACTGATCAGTGACTGAGAGAAGCTCTGAGGATTTAAACCATGCAGCTTTAAGCATATTTTTCATTGTCACCATTGTATAAGAACATGGATAGAACCAGCAGGAATGTTACTTTAATGTACATTTAACCAGGTACTTTCAGCTACTGAAATACAGGTTTACTGTTCTGTATTTTATTGAACTATTTCTATATTATGCTACTTTCTGATACTAAACAAAGAAAAAATGTAGAACCAGTGGGAAAAACTAGCTAATATTTAGTAGCTTGTAGAACTACATATAGGATCAATAACTTTTTTTGGCCCACTCTTCTTCACTCTTCTTTTGCCAAGCTGTCAGGCAGGTGGTCCCACATTTTACTCTGGTAAACAGAGGAATGCATGATCTGCTCAATGATTGGAGATCATGATCTGTGTCTGCAAAACAAGCCGCCACCATGCTTTTACCATAACCGTAATTACAATTGCATCACTAACTGATAAATATAACCCATTCTTATTCATCATAATTAGTGTCTTTACTGTACTCTAACTTTTGCTCTATGAAGATAATTAATTAGGATTAGAAATTTGACTTAAGTGAAAAGTAAAAAGAAAATTTCCACTTTGCAAAAGAATTACTCAGCATAGAATGACGTTTAAACTCTTGTGGAGCACCACTTGAACACAGGGCTGTGCATAAACCTGAAAACCATGCCCAAAGTTTTGTAGATCATTTTCTACACAGATTTTACTCCTGATGAAAAGTTCTGACTTGCTGTTAGAACGTCCTTCCTCTTGCCCCCGCTGATGCGACCTTATTTCAAATCATGCATTATAAATCTCTCTCTTACTCCTCGGCACTACCTAGTCTGTGGATTTTTGTATACTTGGAAAGTTAATCCATGTGCCTCCACTAGAAAGCACTTTGGTTCAACTCCAGCTGTGCTCTCTGCCAAGGAGTGTTATGTGATTGGTTCAGTCTGTCTGTTTGTTTTGTCTTTTAGCAGAATTACTCAAAAAGCTATGGATGGATTTGCATTAAACTTTTTCCAGAGATGGGACTTGTTCCAACTTAGAAGTGATTAATTTTTGGAGTTGATCAGTATGAGCATTTTGATTCAGGAATTCCTTCCCACTGTAAGATGGACATAATTATATTTTTTGAATATTAAAGTAAGTAAAATCAGAGACATTTATTTGATGTTCCACAGAAAATACCACAAACTAATTAGGATGCAGATATCCGGGTGGATCCAGGGATTCAATTTAAGCACGGCATGAAGAGAACTTGGAGCTGCTCTGTTTAAATGTGGTATACATTTATAAAAGTGGCTTTACTTAACTTGACCTGGTAACAGCTGATTGGTTTGGCAGTCACGGCTAAAAGTTTAGAGTAGCCTGGCGATCAAAGCAGTGCGACGGATTCCCAGAAAATTGCAGATTCCTAATTCTGCTTAAGAGAGCATCAAGGTGTCTCAGTGTAAGTTTTGACACAAACTTTGACACACACACACACACACACTACTGCAGGACAGTACTCATCAGCTAATTACAGCTGTACGTCTAGCTACTCCGAGATAGCAGCTAGTTAACGTCAAGCAGAATATTAAGATATCATCTTCCTATGACTTCATAAGTAATGCAAAAATAAAATATAAAGTAATGCTGCGTTTTACAAAGTCACTAGCTGATGGGCAGCTTGACCAACAAAAATCAAAGCTGCACATCAGAGGAAATGTTTCATGATATATGATTAGAGAATCTGATGGGTCGATTTTACCCGAAAATGAAAGTTGGGATTATTACACTGCAAAGTAATTACAGACACAGCCATGCATGCAGACAATCACAGTTCAGATCGCAGAGCTAAAATCATCCTGCATGCAGACAGACACTCATTTAGATCAGTAACAAACACACACACACACACACACAGATACAGATACACACAAAGAGCCTGGGTCGAACCACCTTTGCTGAGTCACTGGAAACATTCAGTACCAAACCTGGTACAGGAAACTGGAGCAGACTATTACATGATGATAACTTAATAGCACAGGATGAAAACTGACTAATGGGGAAAAATAGGAGCTTTTCCATCTGTCATCGTCACAGACAGCCCACAACACACTCGCAGACACACACTCGCAGACACCATAGAGGAGGATGGCTTCAGAGCAACGGCAGTGGCAAAATGCTCGGCATGAATGAATCATCAGAAACACAGTTATCTACCCTAGAGTACAAATGACTGGTTGGTTGTTTTGCCACCGCAACATATAACCCTTACACACACACACACACACACGCACACACACACACACACACACACACACACACACACAGTCTCAATCTCCTTCTTTTGTGCTCTCAAGTTTGGTTTTACATGGTCATTTGTCTCGTTCTGGACAAACACGCAGACAACATCAGTCTTCCCAGCATGCCAAATGGAAACCATAGCAATGTCTCAACTAACACAATACAGACTCTTTGTTATGTTTTGATTTTTTTTCCACCCCTCTGGGGGAGGGGGGAGGGAGCAATGGGTTCATCTGCATCACCTGCATGTAAGGTGTCTTTCAGATTTACGCACTTTAACTGGCAGTGACAACACAGGAGAGAGTCATTTCAGGGAATCAAACCTGTGTCCCTGCATATACAGGGCAGCTGCCACATCCACCACATCATCCTTTAAACTCTTACGTTTTGCCTACCGTTCTTTTGATTAGTATTTCACAAAGAAAAGGAGGTCGCTGTGTTGGCTTTTAATGATCTTGTGCCAAACAGACGGTGTATTTTTACGAACAGGTTAAAGGCTCGGCTCTCCTAAACACCTGCATTAATCCCGTCACTTGGCTAAGGAAAGGACTTGCTTAAATCCCCGACTGAACCTTGCGTGCTTCTTCTTATGTCAAGGTAGATTTAAGAGGACCGGCTGGTTAACGAGTTTATGTGCTGTCTCATGCCCTAATTTCTTCCAGACATTTCTCTTTCCCCTGTTACGCACCACCAAAGGTAAAAAAAAAAAAAAAAAAAAAAAAAAAAAGCACTGCGCATAAAAGTAAATATCTGGCTACCGGGTGATGTATGCTGGATCGGAATTATGCAACAAAACCAGACGAAACGAAAAACCAGCTCACAAGCAGTGGTTTGAGAAGAAACGTCACGTCTGTGCGGAGAAGAGGAAAAAAATCTTAGCTGAGGACGGAGGGGGGGAAAAAACAAGCAACATATGCAGCAGTCGCTCCACAGCATCCCACTCAAGCAATCTGTCGCTGTAATCAACTCCGAGAAGAAGAAAACAAGGCAGAAAAACACACAGCATACATCGTTTTTTGGTTTTTCACAAACACTTTACGTACCGTTATGGGGGACGAGCCACTTTAGCGGAGTGTTGTGCGTCTAGAAACCGGAGAGGAGCGTCGGCGGTGCTTGCGTGTGTGTGTTTGTGTGCGTCAGGCGGACACAGGAGGACAGAGGAGGAGATTTGGCACATTTGGAGAGGAACGCAGCCTGGTGGCGGAGCGCAGAGCACCGGGATGCGGCAACATCCGTCTGCAGACGACAGACCAGCGGCGTGCACTCCTACCAGGGAGGGGCGCACCAGGCACACACACACACACACACACTGCACCAGCAGTAACTCATTCACTGCCAGGGCGGTGTGGGTGGGTGGACTGCTTTTGCAGAGACAGAGAGAGAGAGCAGTTCGCCGTGTCTGTGTGCGAGTGTGTTCATATGCGCCATATGTCACAGCTCTTTATCAAAACACCAGCTCGGTTTAACACTTCTATGACGATATTCGCTGACAATTACAGAAAAAATACTTCTGGACGAAAAAGCAGCAAATTTAAAGTATGACAGTAAAAATCTCATATATGTAAGGAATAAAACAGGACAAGTTCCACATCAGGTCTACAAAAGTGATCTTTTGTTTCTGTAAAAGTTTAAAGTAAGGTTCTGGCTCTATACTTCTACGTAGTCTTTAACAAGTCGAGTGCTGTCTTTGAAAAATAAATGCATTTTTTTTTGGTGCTACAGGAAAGATCTGAGTCACCCAAACTATTGTAAATCGGGCAAAGAAAGACTATGAAATCCAAATGTCATGCCCACAAGCACAAGAGGGTTACAAACAATTACCAAAAGGATAAAAGCAGCTGAACACACAGAAGAGTCTGGAAACAAAAAAGGAGGCCCCATGCCCCTTCACATTTTTCCTACACTAAACACAGATTAATAGAGAACATGCAGTTTGTAGCACAAACGCCTTTAACTCAATGACTTACTATGAGAGACTGGGTCTTGAGATTGCTTTGAAAGTATACGAAATGCAAAGACATGTTGTTCCTGCCGTTTAATCAAATCGCCACAGTCACCTCAAAGCACTTTAAATTGTAAAGTACAACAATAGAGAGAAAACCCCAATGATAAAATGCCCCCTATGTGTTAGGATGCCTGGGTCGTTGACCCAGGGTGTTTGAGTTTATGTTATTATTTATACTTTCTAGTTTTTGGTTTCTTTGAGTTCCGTCTTATGGCTTATGTCTCCCCTATCACCTGCATCCCCTTGTCTAGTTCGCGTCTATGTGTATCCTAAGTTCCTATATCCCCGTGTTCAGTCAGTGTTTGTGTCTGCCCTGTTCCCACGTCTCTGTTCCCTTTGTAGTGCCTGCATATGAGTCTGTGTCTTTGTTCAGTCTGTGTTATGTGTTTCCTGTTTTACTTTGAAAGTCCATGTCTGATGTTAATGTGTCTGGTTTTGCTTCCTCTTGTCTCATTAGGCCTGATTTGCCCCAGCTGTGTTTCCCTCCTGTTACCCATTCCCTGATTGCTCCCTCTGTGTATTTAAGCCCAGTGTTTCTCTGTGTCTGTGTCGCGATCTACCGGTTTCCTAGCTGTGTGTTCTGTCATTTCTCTAGTTTAAGTTTGTTTTGAGTTTTTTCAGTTATGTTATATTTTGAGTATTAAATTAAAGCCTTTTTTGAGTTCACGTCTGTCTCCGGAGTCTGCACCTTGGGTCCTATTCCTGCCTGCACACAGCCTTAACCTAACACTATGAGCAAGCACTTGGTGACAGTGGAGAGGAAAAACTCCCTTTCAACGGAAATAAATCTCTGGCAGAACCAGACTCAGGGAGGGGCAGCCGACTGGAGTGACGAGAGGGAGGCGGGACAAAAAGACACACTGTGGATCACATGACCGTTTTTCACAATGCTCAGCTGGCCAATCATGTGCAAGTAGGAGTAGCAAAAGGAAGCAAACTGCACTTAAAGCCATGGATGTTTTCTGAAAGCTACACAGAACTCTAAACTTAACTTTGGGGAAAATCGCTTTTTAAAAAACTTAAAGTTGCTTATCAAATTAAATTGGTTAAATTAAATTCGATGTGGAGTTTATGTACTGGTGACTGTTTGAATTACAATTATGATTCCTCTCTATTTATTTAGAGGAGGCTTTTAAAAACCTGCCCTGGAGGCTTTAACATGATGGTTGCTGAGCGGCAGGAGAACCTTTGACAGATTCCAACATCTCATACAAGGACATGCTTTAGAATTAGCTATGAAAAAATGTAATGATTTGTAATGACTGTTTTTCTTGCTCTAGTTGAATAGAAAACTATAATGTACACATAGCCCTGCTGTGGTCTGACCTAAACAGGCATAATCATAATCCTGCATGCATAATGTACACCCACAATACTGATGAGTCTATATTTAGTTGCTGAATACGTATCATGTTGTGTGACAAGCAGGACCGGCCCACCCTCATGTCGTTCACGTTTGCTCTGAGCTTTTACACCTTGCTCTGCCTCTGTGCTGTTTTATTCTTTGCTCCTCTCTTCTATATAGCAAAAATATCTTATAGTTATTTATAAAAGTGATGACAATATTTACACTCCAGTAAAGGGGACTGCAAATGTGTTTGCTTTATAAGCTGGATGAATAATAATGTTTGGATCCTGTTTTAGTGCATGCCACTAGAAGCTGGCCGTTCTTCTGTGTGCTCCTGTACTCTTGCCATAAAAACACGGCACAAACTGCAGTCCAGTTTTATCTCATACTTTAAAGACCCACATGCCATCCTTTTCCAGACCGTATATAAATTTCTCACCAGAGTAAATTCTGTCAGTCGATTAGGTCATATTTCACAAAGCCCATTCGGGAGATGGTGAGACTGCGCCGCTTCACCCGGCATGCCCAGCCAATCGAAAGAAGCTGAGTGGCTGCTGGATACGTCCCTGAATACATATAGGGGAGCAGTTTCGAACAAAGTTTCTCCTTCCTGTTCTTGGCAACAAAGCAGCTTAGTCATGCCCGTAGGTTTGCTGTAGCTCTTCCTAATACCCAAAAGGCTGTAGCCTGTAACTATAAATACGCGTTAGCATTTCCATGATTGTTTTATTTTGTAAGAGGTTGTTTTGCAGTATTGCCACTGAGAAACTGAGAGCTCAAAAAACATAAACACCCAACAAACACACTTAACCCCCCCCCCCCCCCCCCCCCCCACACACACACACACACACACACACACACACACTTAAGCTTTTTAAAACAGACATCAGGGACACTGGCCTGCACGGTAATTAGCTGATGACTTTTCAGTCACAAAACAAAGCCTGCTTCATCGTCCTTTTTGACTACCGACTTAAATTCATGCTGCTTTCAACAAGCCTTAAACCTAGTGACTAAGACCATAAAACTTGCCATGAAAATGTTTACGGAGGTCACAGAGCACACAAAGTGAGGGATATTTTCACAAAGGGTTCTGCACAGCTGGACAACTCTTTGCGCAAACAGAGGAGTCGCCCCCTGCTGGCCATTAGAAATTATATCACATAAGCAACTTCCACGCTGACCCAAAATTTACATCCAATCACAAGTCAAGGAGTTAGAAGATGATACTTTTGTTTTGGGACAAATTTCCAGATCATTTCTTAATAAATATTTTTGTGGGGTTTTTTTTTAATTACCTAAGCATGTGTTTTTATTATTAGCCATTTGATTGTGTTTATGTGCAGCCACCACTGAAGCAGTCTATACATGACAAAAAGAGTGTGGAATAGGATAAAGGGCCCTCTTTAAAATATGATTCATGAGTTTAATTAGTCAACACTGGGTAACACTCTTCTTTATTTTGAATTTGTAGTACTTAAACTCATGCATTCTGCTGCCACAGCGCTAATTCCTTTTCACACTGAGGCAGTACTGCTCCTTTGATCAATCACTATGCAGAGTAAAGCATTAGGACAGCTGGTTGTTGTTCAGCAGTACATCAGTTTCTAACATTTCAGTCTTTAAAGTTAGTGTTTCTCACTTGATGTGGTAAACCCCGACTGAATTTTCCCTGATGAACCTGTCAACCAGGAAAACAGTCCCATGGAGACTGACTCGATGTAGGAGTTGCTCTCTATAAAACCAATGCTGATATAAAAGACTCAGCTTTTACAACATATTCTAAATGGATCATGTGCTAAGACCACCTTACTGTTGGCCCTGTAGGGACACCTTTCATGATATGTGAAGTAAAAAGCTCTTCCCAGAGGGATAACATTTATCCTAAATATTTCTCTCTTTACCTTCTCTTCTAAAGCACTTTCTTTGTTCTCTTAACTTCAAAAGTAACTTTACAACTTTAAGTCTTATCTCTGTTCTTCAAAGCAAACTTCCCCGGTGCTGTTCTCATGCACCATCTTTGTCTTATTTTGTTTTCAGCAGGTTCCCCCACTTTCATCAGTGCAATCTCTCTTACACGTCTCTTTCACTACTGCTAATTTCCTTTAGTTACTTTTTCTCTCTCTTCTTCCCTCTCACTCACTTTCTCTCCATCCCACAGACTGCAGCGATGGCAAGCCCTGGGATCAATATCAAAGCTTTGCATAATTCAGCAGCTGCTTCAATAATGAATGACGCAACGAGCCACTTTGGAAGGAAGGCTCCCTCTCTCGCTCCCTCGTCCTGACTCTGTCAGTGTCTCCCTCTCTCTGTCTCGCCTGGCCTCCCTTAGCCAGATGAAGTCAACCTGCTTTACTGTCTTCATTAATGAAAAATAACGGGCATAGATCTGCTAATGAAAGCTGGAAGGCTGCACGTCTGACTTCCAGATTAAGGAGTTAAAATTTTAACAGTTAAAATTGTTCCTTCTCTTACTTAAATACCAATGACTCAACAAAATGTTATACAACTACAAAAAAAGTGGGTGACTCACTGAGATGTGAATCGTTGTGTTGAACGTTGCCTCAATGCTACAATTAGCAATTTTACAAAGATTATCTTTGAGGGAAAAGAAGGTTTGATTCCAGATTCAAAGTTGTTAGATGAGCTGCAGCTAGGACAATACAGAATAGATGAGTACTTACGTTACCAAAGGTTCACAAATTTCACAAACTTCAAAGTAAGGCAACAATTTTGTTTAACCCGAAGAAAATCTTTATCTTCTTTAGGACAGAAATTTAAGTTGAAAAATACGTCGTAACAACCTCATTTGCGCCCATGTGGGAAGGGTCAGGCTGGTGGCTGAACCACCTAAAAGAGATTAGAGTAGAGCTGTCTGTGATGACGCTGCGCTCTAAGCACTGCTGGATTAGCATTAGTATAAACGCAGTTGTAGATTGACTCCATTCAGCACCCACGGGAGCAGCTTAAAATATATCCTCGAAGATCTGAGCTTTTTTTAAAAAAAAAAAATCTTTCTGAGGACTCCTTCAAAGAGTGACCTGTTATCTGCAGTTACTGCGAATCTGTGGATTCATTTGAGCCTGCCAGTCAAAAATCAACCACCACAGCGTGTTTAGAAAGCTACTACGCAGAAGGACTTTGATGCATCCATTAATCACAATGACTCATTTCAGACTGTAGCTTTTTATTACCAATGGTAAATAGCCTCTTACTTTATTCAATGCAATGTGAATTGATTTTTTGTTACAAGTGAAACTTGAGAAGTCCTTATCTTCCTGTGGCTTCCAAGAACTTAATATAACCAAATAAGTAAAGACCCTGACTACCAGGATTTTTGCCAAAGTCTGACAATATATTTTCCATCTTATTCTGTGTTTATCCAAAGAGTTTTTTTTATCCAGTTGCAACGTATAATGTCACCCCCCATTTGAAATGGGATTACAGTTGGCATGGCTGTTTGTGCCACACTGCATTCCTTTGCTTTTTCCCACACTCTGGCTTCCTAGCAAACCAGCAACAAGGATGTTCACTAAAGACATAAAGCAAATTTGACAATTAACCTTGGTTTATGCCTGGTGCTATTAACCCTGCAAACAGCAGTAGACACCAAAAGTGGCTACCGCTGCTAATGTATATCTTGTGTTCATTTCTTTTTAGCTTCTTGTAGAGGTTTCAGTTTCCTGGCCTGGGAATCGTGTTGATGAGTGTTCAATCATGTTGGTTTTCACTATCATTTCAATGATATATCAGTACGGAGCTCAGAGGTTTCCAGGTTACAGAGAGGGAAATGCTGCAACAGTTCAAAAAGATGAGACTTTCTTGAGAAAACTTTAAAAAAGATGATTTCATTGCTTCCTGTTTCAATTTTGTCAATTCAGGAGACAAGTGTGATGACCCTTATAGCAATGCAGTTGGCAGTCGGCGCATTCTGTGGTGACCATGTGAAGGCAACATAACTTACAACACAGGTAGCAAAAAAAAAAGAACATTAAAAAAAGTATTAGAGAAAGTGTGACTGTTCATTCGTGCTGTTTGTCTATACAGAAAATGAACAACACAGATTTTTGATTTACCAGTAAGTCACGTTACCTAAAATAACCCCCTCCTCCCTCTTCATAGCTCGTGTTCATAGACAGTGAAATGATTTGAAATGTTCCTCAACAGCACTCGTATGGGACTGCATCTGGTGAAACTATTCAGGCGAACCTGCCAAAAACACGAATACAAGAAATAAACATGAAATTTTCATGTTCCACTAAGCGACAGAAGCCTGTGGCACTTACGAACTTTTCACCCTCCTCACCACCTCTGGTCGCTGGGGAGTGTCTTACTAGAAAGCACAAGACAAGACGATGTGCAGAGAGGCAGAAAGAAAAGAGTCGACTCGGCGCAAACAGCCTTTCCACACTGGTTCATCTCAGGGCCAGAGAAACGGAAACCGACAGCTCCTTGGATGCATTTCCAGCGATATGGCTGACTCTGGGAGTCATTTGTAGAGCAGATTGTCCTGCAAATCTAAGTGTGTGTGTTTGTGTGCCTGCATGAACATAAGCATATGGTACACACATTGGGACTGCTGCATGAGAAAGAAGCATCTATGTGAGAGTGTGTGTGTGTGTGTTCCTGTCCAGCTATCTTTGTGAGGACCAAAATCTGCATTCTACTATACTTGTGAGAACCAACAGTCACTTGTGAGGTCCTCACAAGCTTGAAGGCCTTTTTGAGGCTGTTACGTTCCCCCCGAAGGGGTCTAGGCATATGAGTGAGGGGACCAGTAACAAATGAGTCCGGAATCAGAATGAAAAGGAAAACAGACAGAGTTGTTCTGTATTAATAGAACTTTATTACGAAATGGTACAGGTGGATTACAAACGACATTAACATTAACTTAAAGGGCCGGCAACGCCGTCTTACCAACAACGCCAAAGAAACAAAGAAAACGCTCGCAGCCACGAAAGGCAGGAAGACTACCAAACAAACACAATAAAAAAGGCGGCACTTCCCACACTTCCTACCCTACTCCCCACCACGGGGAGACACTCTCAGGGCCCACAAGCCCGTCTGTTCACTGGTCAGAAAGAGGCTGTCTGTCCAACATCTAGCACCGAAACGCGTAGAGCCACCGAGGAAAAAAGCCACCCTGCTCACAGCTCATCCTCAGTTTAAATAGCCTCAGAGGATGATTGCTGACTGGAGTCAGGTGGCAAACGAGGCTAATCAGCAGCAGCTGTGTCCTGGGGAGAGAGGAGAGTGAGAGAGACAGAGAGGGGTAGGAGTGGCAAGAGGGGTGGAGGCGGGAAGAGTGGGCAAACACCCCACCCACACACTCCCACAGCCTCACAGAACGTAACATTCCCCCCCCCTTACATTGAAGCCCTACCAAAACAACAACAACAACAACAACAACAACAACAACAACAACACCCTATTGCGAGCTGCGTGAGAGTGCATCAGCCACTATATTGTCAGTACCTTTCTTGTGTATGATCATCAGATTGTAATCCTGGGCCAGGAGTGCCCAGCGCATCAGTCGCTGGTTGTGATTGTACATCCGGTTCAGAAAAACAAGGGGGTTGTGGTCTGTGAACACGGTCACCGGGGAAGCGCTGGAGCCCACATACACTTCAAAGTGCTGCAGAGCTAGAAGCAGAGCTAAGGCTTCCTTCTCTATGGTAGAGTAGTTCAGTTGATGGGGTTTGAACTTTGCAGAGAAATAACAGACCGGATGGCACACACCTTCCTCATCATCCTGCAGCAGGACTGCCCCGGCTCCGGTGGCACTGGCATCGACCTCTAGCTTAAAGGGGCGAGAGAAGTTTGGAGCTGCCAATACAGGGATGCTGCACAGAAGAGATTTTGCCGACTCAAAGGCATGCTGGCATTCAACTGACCATTCAAAAGGCACCTTTGGGCTACACAGTTTGGTTAGCGGGGTCACGACCACAGAAAAGTTCTTACAGAAACACCGGTAATATCCGGTCATCCCTAGGAACCGCCTTAGTTCCCGTCTGGTGGCTGGACTTGGGTAGTCCAGGATTGCAGCAACCTTCGCCTCCACTGGGCGGACCTGCCCAAACCCCACCTGCTTACCTAGGTAAGTGACGGTTGCCTTACCAAACTCACACTTAGCGAGATTGAGGGTCAACGAGGCCTCGGCTAGCCGCTGAAACACTGTCCTCAGAAGGGACATATGATCTGCCCATGTGTCTGTGTATAGCACCACGTCATCTAGATACACATTGCACTGGGGCACATCTCCCAACACCAACTGCATCAGTCGTTGAAAAGTAGCTGGGGCATTTTTCATGCCAAAGGCCATTACTGTGTATTGCATGAAGTGGTCAGGGGTGACAAATGCAGAAATCTCTGAAGCTCTGGGAGTGAGAGGCACCTGCCAGTAGCCTTTAAGGAGATCGAGTTTGGTGATGAATTTGGCAGGGCCGATGCTGTCAATGCAGTCTTCCATACGAGGAAGCGGAAAAGAGTCAGAGACCGTTACAGCGTTTACCTTCCGATAATCTGTGCAGAAACGGGGTGTGCCATCAGACTTAGGTGTTAGTAGACATGGGGAGCTCCAGGGGCTACAACTAGGTTGTGCCAAGCCGTTTTCTACTAAGTACTCAACTTCTTCTTTCATGACCTCACGTTTGGCGAAGGGGCAACGATATGCATGCTGCTTGATTGGGACTGCGTCTCCAACGTCAATGTCATGCTCACAAACGTGGGTACGCGAGGGTACGTCACTAAAAAGAGACAGGTAGGAGTGCAGCAAGTCAAGTACCTCTTTACACTGGGACGGAGGAAGGTGAGATAGGTTGGCCTCGGCCTTAGCTAAAAAAACGGAATTTGACAACCGCCCACATTGCTGTCCCTCAGAAAGGGTACCCAGATCATCATCACCCTTAACTTCAACACTTAGCAGGGCAACAGGGACTGAACCGGGGACAGCCGTCCCAGCAGTGTCTGATGATTCTGTCATGCTGGTGTCTCTGGTATGGTATGGTTTCAACATGTTGACATGGCATAGGCGAGTCTTCCTTCTGCGTTCTGGGGTGTTGAGAATATAGTTGGTGTCAGACACTTTTTTCACTATCACATAGGGGCCTGAGAAACGAGCCATGAGGGCAGAACTGGGCACGGGCAACAACACAAGAACTTTGTCCCCAGGCTGGAACTGTCTTTCCACTGCTTTTTGATCACATCGTTTTTTCATGTTTGCCTGGGATACACAGAGAGCCTCTTTTGCTAACAAAGTAGCCCGTTGCCACCTGTCCTTGCATGTTTTTACAAACTCCACCACAGTAGTTTTAGGCACACAACCACTGAGAAAACTCTCCTTCAGCACCTTTAGCGGACCCCGCACGTCATGTCCAAACACCAGGGTAGCTGGGCTGAACCCCAAAGACTCCTGCTTCGCATCACGTATAGCGAACAATACAAAAGGGACCCCTTCATCCCAGCTTTTTCCGGTGTCGTGGCAATACTTACTCAACATCGCCTTGAGAGTTTGATGCCACCACTCCAGTGCACCTTGTGACTCTGGGTGATAAGCACTAGACACAGAATGAGAAACTCCAAAGGACCGTAGAGTCCGATTAAAATCCCTGGACATGAAATTGGTACCCTGATCTGTCTGCACGGTTTTCGGGAGGCCAAAGGTGGTAAAGAATTTGACTAGTGCTTTGGTAATGCTTGCTGTCGTGATTTTCCGCAGAGGAATCGCCTCTGGGTATCGAGTGGACACACACATTATGGTTAACAAGAACTGATTCCCTGCCCGCGTCTTTGGTAAGGGGCCAACACAGTCTACCAGGATATGCTCAAAAGGTTCACCAACAGCAGGGATAGGACGTAGGGGGGCGGGGGGCACCGCCTGGTTCGGTTTACCCACAAGCTGGCAAGTGTGACAGGTGTTACAAAACTGCACTACATCTGCTTTCATTGCCGGCCAAAAGAAATGCTGCAGTATACGGTCATATGTTTTAGTGACACCCAAATGACCTGACCATGCGTGATCATGTGCTAACTGCAGCACATGCCACCGCAGACTGGTCGGAACCACCAACTGCCGCACTACGCTCCAGTCTTCTCCAGGCCTTGGGGTCCACTTGCGCATCAATAAACCTTCCCAAACGAAAAATGTCTGCCTCTTGCTCCCCTCACCTCCCTTATCCTGAGCTGCTGCGGTAAAACACTGAACTAATGAAGGGTCTTCTTTCTGAGCCTTCACAAGTGCTTCCCGGGTGAGCAGAAAAGGAGCTCCAGACACAGGAGCTGGCTCAACCACACTGTGAGCTAACTCTAAGGCTCCATTATCTCCCTCATCGGTGCAGGGCATCACATCCTTCTCTAGAATAGAGCTGATCACTGATTCTGACAAATCAACCCCCCCACCTTGTTGCTGGGCACGTGAACGAGTCAGAACGCTCACCGGGAACACATCCGGGTGCTGCAGGCTGAGGGCATCTAACACAGGCTCTATAACAGGATTGTTGGTCACCTCAGGGGTAGGGTAAACTTTCCCACCCGCGATATCATTTCCCATTATAAAATCCACCCCATTAATCGGGAGAGAAGGCCGCACACCCACTGAGAAGAAACCACTCACCAGCTCACTCTGTACCCAGATACGATGGAGGGGAGCAGGCACAAAACTCATCCCAACACCTCTTACAATGATGCTAGAGTCACAGTCAGACTTCTCATTAAATTCAAGCACACTAGCTAGTATGAGGGACTGTGAGCCACCAGTATCACGCAGAATGGTCACTTCACGCTTATCCTCGGTCTTACCAGAAAGCGAAACTATCCCCTTAAAAATGAAGGGCTTAAAACACTCATCCGGGGTCTCAGGGGAAGGGGGCCTACTGACAGGAGGTATGGTTTTAATCAGCCCAACCCCTTTTGGTTTACGTGAAGACGAGACTGATTGTTTCCGTCTGTAAGCTTCACAATCTGCGATCAGGTGGCCAGACTTAAAACAGAAAAAACACTTTCGGTCTGCCTTGGGACGAAACACAAGTACCTCACTCTTTGGGTGCTGTGCAACTGGCACCTCGCTAGCCTTCACTGGGGCATTGCGCCGGTCATACCTACTGACACTGGTTTTATGGACGAGCGCGAACTCATCAGCCAGCGTCGCAGCCTGCTGTAGCGAGGAAACCTTCTGTTCATTAATATATACCGCGATGCGCTCAGCAATGCAGTTCTTAAATTCCTCTATGAGCATTAGTTCCCGGATCGAAAAGAACACCTTTTTCCCTGGCGAAATCAAGATAGGACTGACCCTGACCTCTTCTCAACCCCCGGAAACGCTGCCTATAGGCTTCTGGGACCAGCTCATAGGCCAGCAGGATAGCCCTTTTCAGCTTGTCATAGTCCAAGCTGTCCTCAGCTGACAACGAGGAACAAACTTCTTGAGCCTTACCCGCCAGCTTACATTGGAGCAAAATGGCCCATGAATCCCGTGGCCAGTGCAAGGCCATGGCTATTCGTTCAAACGACTCGAAGTAGCTGTCGACCTCAGTGTCACGGAACATCGGAACCAGACGACTGTTTTTCCCTACGTCAAACGGGGTGTCCGCCTGACGAATGGAGGCGGTCGGAGGAAGGGAAACCTGCCGGAGTTCCAGCTGTCGCAACCTCACAGCTGTCTCTGCCTCCACCTCCACCTTCCTCAATTCGACCTCTCTGGCTCTAGCAAGCTCTGCGTCTAAACGCCTAAGCTCCAGCTCTTTCTTTAGCTGGAACTCCCTCTCACGGTCCTCCTTTTCTAACTGGAGACGAGCCAGGCGTACACGGAGCTTAGCATCCTGCTTCGAGCCTTCACTTGATTCAATGGAGAGGGGTTCGAAGCGAGGCAATGTCATGGGTTTGTCCTCAGGCAGCCCCTGATCAACAGGTGTCGACACCAATGGACCTACAGCTTGAGCTGACGCCTGCGGAACAGGCTGAGACGCTGCCCCATGCTCAAGTGGACTGGCAGATACTGGCAAAGCCACTATCCCTTTCTCCACCAAGCCAGACACAAGAGCAGCTTTCAGCTCAGCCTTACGCAGAGCTGTGGAAACAGAAATGCTATAACCTGATGCCACCTCATGGAAATCCCTCTTCCTACAGGCGTCCAGTTGGACAAGCGAGGGGTTTTTATTAAACACGGCAATATCAAAGGTAGCCATCAACTCTAAAAACAAAAAACTACCTGAGGCTAACAATAACAACAAAGAAGCACCACTTCCAATACACAAATGAGAAAACAGGCGGGAAAAGTGTGGCCAGAGGTTAACCAATAAATAAAAGTACCGCCGACCCTCTCCCCAGACCTGCCTACTAAAATCTTAGCCTAGTTAGCTTCTGGAGTGTACCAGGCTCGAGGCAACTTTAAAGGCTAAGCATCAAGTGCACAAAGCACCGACAAGCCTACCCCCGACAGGGAACTAATCCCCACCCGGGATTACTCCGAAAATAATAAAGGAAAAATAAAAAATGAGTGCCTGAAGGAGGAGCTTACGCTCAGCTAGACACTCCCCTTTTGCTAACTGGAGAGGGAGCGCAGCCGATACAATACAACTAACCAGGCCACCGGCAAACAACTCACAAAAACTCTATTTTCCTTCCATTCATATCCCGGACGAGCCCCCACATTGTTACGTTCCCCCCGAAGGGGGGAGGCGGGGAGAGTGGGCAAACACCCCACCCACACACTCCCACAGCCTCACAGAACGTAACAGAGGCTTAAAATGTGGTTTTAGTGTCAGTGTTACAATTAAGTTATGGTTAGGTGTAAAGAGAGTTTGATTTAGTTCTCTTTTGCTAAAGCTTTTGATGCACAGTCCTAGGGGCTGCTGGATCATCCATACTCTCCTTTAAGGTTCCTGATAAACTTTTCTGCTCCCCTTCTCCTTCCCTTGACGTTCCTCTTTGGTGTATACTGTAGTTGATCCCTTCTGACCATGTATTAAGTTAATGCGGAAATATTCAGCTTTTGAGTAAACAGAAAGAGTGGTATCTTAGGCATTAATTTTTAATGGTTAGGGTAAGGGGCTAGGGAAACCATTATGTCAATGAAGGTCCTCACTAAGATAGCTGAATGGGCTTGTGTGTGTGTGTGTGTGTGTGTGTGTGTGTGTGTGTGTGTGTGTGTGGTCGGCAGGTCTTTTTAGGAAGGTTAAAGTGTCCCGGAAGTGAGTCGGCATGCCGCTCTCCTATTAAAGCTGCGACAAGGTGAGAGGACAGAACTGCTGTATCACTGTCAGGACAATGTTACACAGCAGAACTCACTGAGTGTAATTAAAGCCAGCGACACAGCCGGGATATGATGATGAAAATGAAGATGATACTAAATATTATAAATCTTTTTATGTCAGGTTTTACCGGTGTAGTAGACTGCCCAATGACACCATCTGTGATAAAAAATAGAGCACCACCTGTGATTTGGTGATGAAATTCACAGGGGGTTAGCACTTTTTGCTATGTGTCTTCATTCTTCAAGACATTTCACGAGACATTTTGTCTGCTTCCAGTCATTTTCCATATTCAGTTTCTTCTGTTTTGACTGTACTGACCACACAGTTTAGACTGTAGAAGCAACACAAGTCTGCTTTTATTACTTATCGAGCCAAAAAGTTTTACCCTAATCATCCATCCAGTTTTCCAGGCCCTTGTTTTATCACACAGCCACACCACAGTTCATGAACACACTTCATATCTAACAATTCAATGTTCAGATAAAGATAAAAGGAGAAAAGGTTCATATTTAGTGGCTTGACAGTGACATTAATTTTTTTCCCACTCACATCTGGAAGACTGCTGTTTGAGTCCCAGATGGAAATGATGATTTTTATTTTGTATGCTTTAGAAAATAAAACTACTTACTTGGGAAAAAGCTACAATGGTTGCCAGGCACCAGTTTTGCACACTTCCTCTGTTCTCTTTCATCTCTGCTCTACACCCCTGAACTGTTAATTAAAGGCAAAAAGCCTGAAAAAAACACGGTTGCCACTTTTTCCAAAGCTCTGATTCGTTGGTTGACAGGATGACACGTCAACTTTGACTCTCAACAACAATAACACGTGCTGCTAACACTGCGCGTACTTCCAACTCTTGTGAAAAAGTGGAGCAATCTGTGTCCATGCACATGAAAAAACACAACACGCTTTGTTGTGGCAACTTTAAGTTTGGTATTAAGACCAGACTGAAAGACCAGAACAAAACCCAGAAGCTGTGCAGTTTACCATTAGCATGGACAGGGAAAGCTTTATATTTCTACTTCTGAGAAGCATAAATACATAAAAGGTTGACACAAATTTAGATTTTTTAGATTTTTAAAAAAAATAATTGTTAATTAACTTCTGGCGACTTTTCCATATGATCCCCATGTGTAGCTTAAACAAATCCCCAGAACAAGCAGAAAATAAAATCCTGCACTTTGTGTGACTTTGTCATGCAATAGCAATAAATACATTTAAAGCCACTTATTAGTGGGAAATCTGGGGGTGGTACTGAGGACACTGGAGGGTGAGATGTCAATTGTGTAAAGAAAAACATTGCACTTCTTCTTCATTTAGTTCTCATATAATAAATATCTCTACGCCTACATGTCTGGCCCAAATTCAGAGACTAAGACAGCAAATCACTGTCAAATAATAGCAATTCAATTTTGGTGTTCAGTAAAGATCCAGTTCTGTCTTCCCTTTCTTGTTTAGTTTCTTGGGGTTTTTTTATGTTAAAGTACCAAAAGGCAGCCAAAATGCAGATGTGACAACCTTCCATGGTCCTGGGGGAAAAACCCTCTGTGCTTGCTAACCATAACTTCTTCTCCTACCGCGCTCAATCGATTTCTTCAAGGGAATCTAGCAGTGATGAAAATGTCTCCTTTCTACCATCCAGTACACAAGATGAACACAGAGATGGACACAGGAAGAAATATTTCCCACACTGGAGGTGATAGGCGAGGACAGAGCAATGATGCCGTAAAATTTAGAAACAGCTACGTTTTTATAAGGGTTTAGACATCCTCTCACTGTCGTCCTTCAAAAATTGGTACAACATGATGAACATCACACACGTCACTGGCAGAATGAAAGCTCTGACTCCAACAAATCTCAGGACCAATAAGTCAGTGAGAAAGCATGACCTGGATGAAGTTTGGATTGAATTGTAATTAGGCAGTCCACCTTTTCTTCCCTTCCAAGATTTTACCACATACCATAGCTGGCAAATTTAAAAACATAAAACAAACAATGCAACCTGAAATCCCATGCATCCCTGAATAATTGTGTATTTTTTTTTTTTTTATCAAAATTGCATGGAGGTTTCAAATTTTAGTGCAGAGGTTGTTCTCCTTTTATGCTTCCCTCAAGTATGTAGGAGAAAAAGAACTTGACAGAAACATCAGTATTAGATAGTACAAGATTTCAAAAGCATGGCATGGTCCTTGGCGCAAGACAGGTTGCTGATCTACTGGCATTTTCTGGGATCAACTATCTATAGGGTTTACTGAGAATGGTCTGAAAAAAAGAGAAAATATCCAGTGAGCAGTCGAAGTCATGTCAGAGGTCATAGAGGAATGGCCAGGCTGCCTTAAGCTGATAGGAAAGCAACAGTAACTCAAATATCCATTCATTGCAACAAGGAAGAGCATCTCACAACAACGTGTATGCTCAACACGTCAAACCTTAAAGCAGATGGACAACAGAAGACTAGAAAAAAACTCCTGGTCTAGCTGATTTCTGCAGCCTCATTCAGATGTTAGACTCAGAATTGGGTATAAACAACATGAAAGCATGAACGCACCCTGTCCCTAACAATATTTCAGGCTGGTGTTGTTGTTAGTGGTGGTATAAGAATATGAGGGATATTGTCTTGGCACATTTTGGGCTTCTCATGGCTGCTTCCTGTCATGAACTGGACGAATGGCAGGCAGATAAACCAAAGTAGATTTTAATTCACAGCTTTGTTTACATTGAGAGCTGAACAGGAACTTGAGGCTCAGACACCATCAGGGAGGACACCACAGAGAACAGAGGGAGACACAGACAGTGTATACACAGGGCAGAATGAACACATCTGGGTGCACAGCTGAACAGAATCTAACTAACTAGACAGGGGACAGCACACACAAGACAAGTGACAATCAGAATAAAACACAAAGTAACAAACAGACACAAGACAAAGGACTATCAAAATAAGACACAAAGTAACACACACACACACACACAAGACAAGGGACTATCAGAATAAAACACAAAGTAACAAACAGACACAAGACAAAGGACTATCAAAATAAGACACAAAGTAACACACACACACACAAACACACACAAGACAAGGGACTATCAGAATAAAACACAAAGTAACAAGGATCAGAAACACGGAGATAAGACTGATGACCACAAGAGACACTGAGGGCAAGACACAAAGACAAAACTAGGACAGACTGGGCATGAAAGGCCACCAGTGTTGGGACTAACGCGTTATTAAGTAACGCGTTACAGTAACTACATTATTATTGTGGTAACGAGCACGGTAACTAGTTATTATGCCAAAACCAGGAACGCATTACTCGTTACTGGGATTTAGATAGGGTCGTGTCAATGGAAAATTGTATTTAGTAGTCAGTATAATCTTTTAGTGATATAAGTTTGCATATGATAGAATACTGCATGTAGTTATTTGTATTAGGAAATATTCAACCATGTATACTTAGAGGCATATAATCAATTGTGTGTGATCTCTAACAGGCTGCAGGCTTGGTGTGCACTCCAGGAATGCACCCCCACGTCCTGGGAGCATGAGAGTTCGTACCTGGTTTTATTGTTTTATGGCAGGATTAACGTAGCTACGTTTGTTCTAGTCTAAGTGCTTTTTGTTTAGATGAACTGCAGGACTTCCTCACCGTGTTATCTAGGGTGAACCATCTAGGGTGAGGGGGGGTCTACCCTTTTCCTCTCCTAGGATGTTTGCCTTTTGTGCTTTTATGTATATGACCCTTTGATCAGCAGTAACACACATACACACACACACACACACACACACACACACACACACACACACACTGAAGTATAAAATAAAGACCAGGGCAAAGCTCAGCGCGAGTCACTGAGACTGCCCTTGCTAGCAAGAAGTTCTGTGTGTTTCTCTTCTCTGAGTCTTTACTGAAGAAATGTTTTAGAATATTTTCCCTAACAGGTCGTTATTCGTTACTTCGTGTGGTGGCTATCGCGGAGCTTCCACAGATTCAGTAACATTCGCAAGTGGTGGAAGCCAGCAGGTGGATGAAGGAAAAGGGAGGCAAGAGGAGAGACCCGAAGCGCCCGCTGGTCCGAGAGTGTCAGGTGAACTGAACTTCAGGTAAGAAGTTATGACCTGCAGTCCATCTGGGTCCGATATGAACCAAGTTTAGGTGGAGTTTATTTTCGTTATGCTGACTTTTCCGTACTGCGTGCTAGCTAGCATGACGGAGTTTCTATACAGCTGGGTGGGTGCTATGAAGTTAATGACGCTGAACTTTATTTTGTTCATAGGTTAATTATTAGAGTTTCCAACCGTCCCGTAAAAAACGTAATCGTCTGGTATTCAGAGAAAAGACACAAAGCTGGAGTTATTCTGTGTTTACGCTGCACAGCTGCCTCTTCTTCTCTCATCCGCTCACCCTCCCTCTCCTGATTCTACTTCAATCATGAAACTGATCAATGATCAGCTGATCGGCTTTTCTCTCTTGTTTATTTATCGCCCACTTTGCGCCAGAAAGAGGAAACCAGCGGATGTCGCGCTAAACAACAGCAGCACGTTTAAGCTTGATCAGCTGTTGTTAGAATGTATTTAATATTAATTTCTAGTATCAGCTGAAGTTTGCTGGAGCCACAGCTGTAAACCTGCTGGTCATAAAGGTTTGGTTATGTGATGAGAGGGAAACATGAAGATGAAACCAGGACATGTCCTTACTGAATCATCAGAGCTGTGATGGAGAAACAGGTTTACCTTTTAGTTAACATGAATGAGTTGAAGGGAAGTTGTGAACTGTTTCTGAGAGACAAATAACACCAGGATCCTTTTTTTATGTAGCTGACAGCTGGTAACTGTGCAGGGGCGGGTCTAGCAAAGTGTTGCCAGGGGTCCATGTAGGGCATTAAAAGGGAAAAGGGGGGCACAAAGAAATACTTTCTCATTCTCATTTAAAATGTCTCACTTTTAAAAAAAAAATATCTGAGTCTTGCAACAAACAATTGATAGATTGATACATATATACCATCAGAACAGTGTACATCACTGTCACAACAGAGTTTATTTTCATTCAAAGGCTTTATGATTTTTCCTATAATGGTGGGCCAGTCTCTAGTCAAAATACCCGGGCTAATTTTCTGTCCCAGTCCAGCCCTGTAAGCAGCTCATCTGCAGTCTGGTGTTACCTACATCTTCCTATTCAGAAGGCAGAATTTCCGAGTTCTGAGTACAATCGAAAGCACCACGACTGCAGTTTTTGTGTTGGATGTAAAAAGCAGGCTAGGATAGAATCAGGCGTGGGATTTCTCTCGTGGAAATGTGCACATTATTTTTTCCTTTCTATTGGTAGGTGGCACAGTGCACTTGTGGCAAGTAAGCAAGCTAGAAGACTGGCAATCTTGCTGGGTATCCAGTTACGGAAGCAACACATTAACAAGAGAATTCTGAGAAAAACCAAAGTTACTTTCCCTAGTAACTCGTTACTCTGAAAGTAACGAGTAACTTGAAGTAACTGAGTTACTTTTGATAGAAGTAACTAGTAATGTAACTAAGTTACTAATTTAAAGTAACTTATCCAACACTGAAGGCCACTAACATAATTATAAGAGCATAGAGAACAAAACTCAGAAGCACTGGGAAGCAGGGAACAATATAATACTTAACAAGGTAATCAGTTATTATTCAATATGTAAGGGGGCTGGTACTACATTGTTCTGTGGAAACAAAGAAAATAGTAAATCAGAGTGGGTGCAGTTGTAAGCTTAAGATATGTATGAAAAAATGAAATAAAAACAATGGAGTTGATTTGCTAACCTCTTTTTTACTAGAATTACTGCCAATTAACCTCTATTTTACCTTTAAGTTATTTCAAGTAAAGGTGTGACCTAATAAAGTGGTTACTTAAGATAGTTGCACTTAGTCATTGACAGGAGGTAACAGCTTCCCAACCTTTTTATTTACCACTGCAGCAGGGAGTGAAACCACTGGGCCTCAACTCAAATCCTGCTGGATTACATTTTTCTCGTGTCTCCCCCTCACATATTTCCCCGACAGCTCCTGTCTATGAAAAGAAATAAAAAAATATGGGCAGACAAGCAATTTTCCCTTAAAAAAAAAAGACATCAGAAATGATCAGCAAAACTGTTATTTGATGTTGAGATGTTATTGAGGTAAGAGGCCACGATGCTGACTTTTGGTCAGTGCAGGTTTTTAGTACGCACAAGTGTCAGAGGAAGATGAAAGCTGTGAAGTATGGGCCACAGCTCTGGTGTGATTAGAGCTCTGAAATCTTTGTGGCTTTCCCTCTCACATCCACATTCAAAGTACCGTCTCCAGCATGAATGATCCTAAAGCGCCAACCGTACAAGCAACTAATACCGGACTGATTCTGAATCAAAAAGACCCAGAGCGATGGTATTAGAGGTTAGAGAGAGAAAGAAATAATATGGAAACTGAGGAAAGAGAAAAAGTCTTAATGCAGCAGTTAAAGCCATCAGCTGCTTAGATTTTAGGTGTAAAACTATCAATTTACATCTAAAAGGACAAAATTTGATAAAAAAGGAAGCGAGAGTTCATAAGAGGGTTGCTTTTGCTTTCAGATAAGCATTTTTTAGAGCCATTTAGATTTGAATTTGAATTTGGAGAACGTCACAATGGGACGTGAGATAATGCTTCCAAAAATTTAAAGCAGTAAGACTAATAAGACTAATGAAAGGCTGACCACATGATGAACTTTCACATTAGCTTAAAAAATGATGATTAAAAGCTCACAGCTCAAGCTAATACTTCAGAGCAGACTGAGCAATAGCAAAAGGTTAGCATTAACCAAAGTAAGAAGATTGTTTTGAATGAAATAATCAGAGATTCAGAAGGCAAAAAAACTTTAATATCTTTGATTAAATATAGCATCATTAGGAATAAATGACATACGTAACTGCCACATGACAGGGACAATTTTTTGCTGCATAGCCTACTGCAGACCAGAAACAGCCCGACACAGAATCCAACCCACAGTGCGTAAAGAGGACTCTCCATTTACATCAACAAATTGGAGTCTATTAGATAGATATCATTCAAACCACTTCAGCGCATTACATTTAATACCTACAGCATGCTCTAATCACTTTTATAAATATAACAGTCAACGGTATCAAATGCTACTGGTGCATGTGCAACAATATGTCTCAGTTTTTCCAGTTTTGCACAATATGTCCACTATCCCTCCTCTGCATGTCGAAACCATCTCAACAGTGTCGCTTTACAGTGAAGTGTTCAAGGAGGAGAAATGTTGAAGGTACACGAGTTTAAATAACTGGGGTCAACCATCCAAAGCAACAGAGAGGTGAAGAAGAGAGTGCAGGCAGGGTGGAGTGGGTGTCAGGGGTGATTTTTGACAGAAGCATAGCAGCAAAGTGAAAGCGACAATTTACAAGATGGACGAGACCTGCTATGATGTATGGGTTTGGAGGAGGAGGTGCTACCAAAATGAGAGGAGGTGGAGCCGGAGACGGCAGAGCTGAAGATGTTACATTTGCAATGGAAGTGACCAGGATTGAAAAGATGAAAAAGAAGAAGAAGAAGATTTAGTGTGAGTGTGGCCAAAGGTAAAGGGTTTGTCAGTAAGAATGCTGTAAATTGGTTGAATCCATACTTGCTCAGATGAGTCAGACTGATGACGTGAATAATTCTGAATAATTTCTAACACAATGCTCTCAAAAATTATGCTCTTCTTCTCTGAGATTTTTTCCCTCTACAAAGGCATCCAGTTCATCAGATGATGATGACAATGAAGCTCATCCAGTTACTATAAGCAACCGTTTTTTTCTCGTCTTCACAATGAAGATTTTTACATAATATGCAAGAATATGTAGAACAATATGTTGTAGATGATCATAAGCACAAAAACACCATGCACTTTTTTTATATATGAATTCATGATTGCCCCAGGATAATTCTATTGACTTTGGTAATTCCCTGAACTGCCATCTTTAATAAATACCAAGTTAAATTTTCACTTACATGAAATATGACTGTAATCGTTTTTTAAGATTTTACGGCAATAACATCCACTCTAGATTAATTTTTAACTTAACCCTTAAATTTTAATTTGGCATCTCTATCAGGTTAAAACAGAATTGCATCCACTTGGTTTGTGACCAGTCTTCTTGACACCACCAGCAGCCTCAGTTGCTCTTTGTGTTTATTGGTAACTATAAAACATTAGAAGACTAAACAAGCATTGGAATGCCAGCATTTTACATATACTATAGCTTTTGAATGCGGCTTAGCCTGTTTGACTGGAGCTCATTGTTCACATCTTAATTTAAAGGAACATACAGTCCAATGTTTTCCAGATTTGCACAAGTAGACATTAAACTCAAAAATATGCCTATCATTCACAGCGAGGCTTTAAAATTTTCGCACTCATTAATATCACGTTGTACCTGATTACACATTAGTGATTACACATTTTGGAGCTCTTTGAGCTGCAGATTATATCATATTTCTCAAACCAATACCAGCTAAAGTGCATCCTCTTATGAAGCAAGGTCACGCACGGTGCCTCCTTCTTGTGACCTTCAGCACGTGCTCTGCCCATCCTCAACCAGTTTGACTTTAGCCACAGTTAATCGATGAAGGTCATGCAAACCTCTTTAACATTTCATCTTTGACACCTTCAGGGTCATTAGAGCGTTATTCCACTCGGGCCCTGATGGTGAGGTTGCTACAGCAACAGTCATGAAAGGCACATTTCCCTGGGCGCCAGAGCTAATTGGCTCCACCATCAAATATGAATCTTTAATCACCCGCAGCTAACTCTCACCTCGACCACATCTACGTCAGGCGCCACAGAGATGACGCTCCGCCGCGTGTGTGTGTGTGTGCATACATACACAGGTCACACACAGGTCGGGCTGAGTTAAACATGTTGGAGGAATTGAATTCTCAAATGATTATGTTTGATTTTTTTTTTACTGTATTCATCATAATCATGTTGAATTCATGTATGTATTTATGCATTTTTCATGCTAAGAGGTCACATTTAGATGCAGTCTAAGTCCAGTAATATGACTACCTTCATGAATTAACTGCAGTAGTTGTAAAATGACGTCTATCCTGCAGATAATTTTGGAAGCCTCTTATTAAGGATCGGATCAACTATGTAGTCTATCATGAGCCCCCCTGCCTGGGTAAGCCATCTTACTGAGCTCACCCTGCCTCTGCGTGTATGAACGTGTGTGGGAGGGAGGATCCAGGCGTAACGACTGCATTGAGTTTATTCCCACCGATTCTTTCACTTTTCTCCTTTTTCTCCGCCCACACCTCCCTCAGCAAGATTGAGCAAAGGAGAGAGAGTCAGGAAGAAACGAGGAACGTGATGCTTCACATCTCACTTCAAAGCATCTCTGGACCTTTGGGACGTTCAAACACGTTTCCCGCTAACCCAACGCACAAATTCTCACTACCTTGTTCACTGTGTTTCAGATATGTTCCTGCGTTGATGGACTAAGAGCAGCAATACATGCCGTTAAAGCTGCTCTCATTTTAAGCTACCTTCTAAAGGTGTCTCCTAAGAGTTTTGATGTGCTATTGAAACAAATGTGCCTCTATTTAGACCCTGGGAGACGTACATGCTGCCAGCTAAATAATAAAAACCTGTTTCAAAATGTTCTGATTTGTGATCTAGACACACTGTTCTTTTCCACAGTTTGACTGCGGGCATATAAAATAAGACTGAAATTAAATAATAAATAGACATACTAATCATTACTAGAGTCATATATCTCGCCTTTGCTTCACTTCATTTAGCCTAGCAGCTTTACAATGATTCCTGTTGCACAATGAAGAAAACACTTATTTCATAATCAGGCCCAAACATTAAAAAGATCAGACAGACAGAGCAGTTCAAATAATAAATCAAAGTAAGAGCTCTGATACTCGAAACTCAAACACTACAAATGACACGCACAAGTAAACTAATCAAAGAAATTAGGGACACACGCAGAGATACTTGTTAATTCTAAATAGGAGGGTTAATCAGTTTAAATCGCTCACACAGGATCCTCAGGCTCTCTCACCCGCTCCTCACCTGGGTATCTGTGTGGCAGACCCTTCGTTGTGTGTCTGTGTGTGTTTGTGTGTATGCATACAAGCTACTGCTTCACAGAAAGTGCATCACTTAAGGGCTTTTTGATTTGTCATTGTTTAAAGAGTAGGACCAGAGAAGTAGGCAGCGTCTCTGTGCAGAAATATCAAGTCATCCCTGCAGTACTCCGTTTCAACACTGGGGGGCCACTGTGTAATATTAATAGGCTGCAGAGTGGATATCTTGAGTACAGCCTGTGTTTTATAAACGTCAGCTTATAAAGTGAACCCTCAAACACCTATCATCAAATACATTGCCCTCAGTTTCTGACACGTCGTTCTGCTTTTTCATCGTGACAGGCAGATGTTGTAAAGCACACTCGAGCATCTTTTTAACTGGAAAGGTGATTGTGTTCCCTTAACTGTAAGGCTCTGTATTGAACAGCAATGTCATCATGCTCCTACTGAATGCACCCATTAAATGAAAAGCGATCACCATGGAAAACCTGATGTAACATTTTATATGTTAGATCAATTTTCTATCTTCCATATTTAACCTCAACTGTATTACAGTAACATAAAACTTCCCAGTATGGCCCTTCAAAGATGTTTCTGAACTTCAAATACAAAAGCACTGCAGTGGGTGTTCCACTTATTTAGCAGTATAGTTGGCCTCTGCTTTCAGGAGATAAAAACAGACCTGAAACATATCTATAGACAAACAGCAGCTGTACTCTGGATACAGTAACTGTATCATGTTATCAGTGGGAATGGGTAAATCTCGTGGGTGAATCCCTTTGCATCCGTATTGTGATGTGACCTTAAGATCAAGATAAAAGGAAGCCACCCTCCTCATTTCACAAGAATGCACAGAGCTTCATAGATGTTTATTACAGAAAACAGAGTACTGTGAAGTGTGAAGACATAATTCCAGCTAGTTTTGAACAGCATGCTGTGTGATTCTAAATAATAACGGTGATTAGAAGTGCTGTACTCTTCCCATTTAATGACACACTAACAAGCAAAGCTTCCAATGCTTTTGTTAGTTCACACTTGGATATGGTTACTAATGCAACAAGGAGGCTTCATATCTAATTGTTGACAGTGCAACCAACCTTGGTTGTGGTAGCACAACCTTGATAGTTAGCAGGATCTGAATAATCCTGCAATGTTTCCGTTTTCTCTGCAGTTACCATGAAGCTCAGAACTGGTTTTGAGGGCAGCTAATCTACGTCTGAAAATATAAGTGACACCTCCATATACTGTTGTCCCAACTAGCTGACAACAGCCCCCTGGAGAAAACCGTGCTTTCATTACTGAGAAGAGACCAGCTGCTAGAGCGTTATAAGATAAATGTCCCCTCACGGTGTTTTACCACCAGAGAGTTTGGATACAAAGAAGAAATCCACCAAAAAACATTGTGCATTT
This sequence comes from Mchenga conophoros, assembly GCF_057382185.1. Classification (NCBI taxonomy): domain Eukaryota; kingdom Metazoa; phylum Chordata; class Actinopteri; order Cichliformes; family Cichlidae; genus Mchenga; species Mchenga conophoros. Next base: position 21,970,356 of record NC_140532.1, on the reverse strand, counting down.
CAATGGGGCTGGCAGCACAAAGGCTTATCTGGAAAGGAAAAATGGTAGTAGAGCTGTAAGTTTCAGAAACAGGCTCACATTGGGCTGCTGACTTTTTAAATGTTCTCTTAATACTTCCTTTGCTTTAAATATTTCCTTAAAAATAAATCAACTTTACGCTATTTCAATTAAGTTCATTTCAATTATATTTATATAATGCCAAATCACAACAGTCCCCCCAAGGCCCTTAATATTGTAAGGTAACAACAATGCAGTAATACAGAAAACCTCAAAAGACGATTCCCCATCAGCAAACACTTGGTGACAGTAGGAAAGAAAAACTGCTTTTTAACAGGAAGAAACCTCCAGCAGAACCAGGCTCAGGGAGGAGCAAAACAGGACGAAAGACACACTGTGGAAGACAGCCAGAGATTGATAATAACTAATGATTAAATACAGAGTGGTGTATAAACACATAGTATTTCAAAAGTCTTGAATCATACATTCCATTATATTTTGAGTTATCTCGACTTATCTTGAGTGGTCTTGATCAACACTTCTCCAGGCTTTCTGAAGGTCTTTCAGAGTTTTTTCTTTGGGCATTAACACTGACCAATGAATCATTCAAGTATAAATTGGCACCTTTCTCAAGGGATGAGCCAGCGTTACTTCTAAACGTAACCAGAAAAAATTAAATTGGGTGGTAATTTTTCATGTTTAACAATTTCATGTTTCTATAGTGAACATAATTAAATCATGTAGGATCTGCATGAAATTCAACAACTTAATTTGTTCTTGTTGAGATGACATGATGCAATCTAGTAAGTGGTCAGTTGCCTGGACAAGATCACCTGAGATTTCAAACCACAGGAAACTCTCCGGGGGAAAGACAACCACAACACAGACAACACAATGCCTGTGTATGCTATTGCTATTTATTGTGGTTTAACTTGTCAAGGACAAAAACGTAAAGAAAAGTTTGTATCAAGTATTGTAACCATAGCTTTCCTACTTTATTTGTCCAAAAACTGGACAAGTGGAGGACAAAAGGAGAAGTGGCAGACCTAAAAAAATGGCCAGAGGCAGAGCTGGAGGAGATGACCTGGTCTGGACATCTCTGTTGAAACTACTGGAAAAGTGATGAACTGAAATTGAACTGTAAACAAAAACATATAAAAATGAATACAAATCAAAACAAAAACTACAAAACCAAACTGAACTATAATTTGTTTGTCCCTGGCACACCTGCAAACAGCAGTCTAATACTTTAACTTAAAAGGACTGCAAGATGACATCTTGACAAAGCAGAATATAATCGATGCACCCTGTTGACCTTCCTACATCTGATCAGAGAAGCGATTGGCCCTCCCTCGCCGTATCAGCTCATTTCCAAGAGCAGCCCACAGGGTAGCACTACTGCCGATTTCCAACAAGGGAAATTTTCCATCAACCCAACGAAATGTGATCTCCACATCTATTTCTGCAGTGCAGCCATTGGATTGCTCTGCATCAAAGTGCTATTGATTTAGCTTGTTGTCCTGCACTGAGGAAAGGATGGTGGGATAATCAGGAGCAGTCAATACTCCCAGTTTCCATCCTCGGCCCTCTGGTCTCGGTGGCCACAGTTTTCAAAAGGGATGAGGGACTTTCAGTGATCTCCCTTATCAGTTGTTTGAAAGCACGCCATTGCTTTTCAGCACAATGTACAGCATGTAAGAATGAATAAATGGTTCTTTTTATAAACGTAGCCCCTAAATACTACAGACAGTCTCACAAGGATCCTGTAGTCAGAATTAAAAATACACTCCCTCTACACATGGTTAAGCATTGAGTTGTATCTGTTGATATCACAAACACATGAATTCATCAACAACAGGGAGTTCCACACTTCTCCTTCACCTCATCTCTTTTCCAAACAAGAAAAAAAAAACAGCCATACACTCAGTGTGTTTACATTCTTTCATGCACCGTGTTAGTGATCAGTGCTCACTTTGAGCACATGGTTTACACAGGAGATGGCTTTGCTAGATGTGTGTTATGATCTGTGAAAAGAAAAAGAAATAAGGAGCCTTTCCTCGGCTCCCTTAACAATGCCGTTCCTATAAACAGTCTCTGCAGAGTCCTGAGATTTAGGAGACGGGAGAAAACACAATCTGAAGCTTAAAGGTACAGTATGTATATTTAACAGCTAGATGCTTTTTCCACTGAAGAGATACCATATTACATACATTATTACATGGATTCTTTTTAAAGGAAACCAGGTAGCAATTCGTCTGGTAGGAAAGTCTGAGAAAAACACCATATTGCCAAAAGTATTTGTTCAACTACCTTGACACATATATGAACTTGAGTGCCATCCCGTTCTTAATTAAATTAGGGTTTAATATGAACCTTTGCAGCTAGAACAGCTTTAGCTCTTCTGGGAAGGCTTTCCATACGTTTAGGAGTGTTTATGGGAATTTTTGATCATTCTTCTAAAAGCACATTTGTAAGGCCTGGCTCATAGTCTCCATTCTAATTCATCCCAAAGGTGTTTTGTCAGGTTGAGGTCAGGACTCTGTGCAGGCCAGTCACGTTCTTCTACACCAAACTCACTCATTCAAATCTTTATCTTTAATCTCTGTGAACTGGTGTCATGTTTAAACAAGAAGGGGCCATCCCTAAGCGGTTCCCAAAAATTTAGGAGCATGATATTGTCCAAAATGTCTTGCCTTTCCTTTCACTGGTACTAAGGGATCGAGCCCAACTCCTGAAAAACAATCCCACTCCATAACCCCGCCTCCACCAAACTTTACACTTGGTACAATGCAATGAGACAAGTACTGTTCTCCTGGTAACCACCAAACCCACACTCGTTCTTGAGTAATACCACTTTGTGTATAGTACATTTATATCACTACCAAACTGTTCTCAGTCCAACACGACAGGGAAAAAAGTAGCGTAGTTTATGACTAAGACCTCTCAGTGAAGGAGAGGTGGTCAATAAATTAAACAACCAATAAATAAAACAAGGATCAAACCTCCGACTGTACCTATGCTTCATCTCTCCTCTCAGAGAACTAGAGGCCTGCTTGGTTTTTTGGGGTTTTTTTCTGGTCCATAAAAAAAACATTTTTTTCTATATAATATATTAGCAGTATATAATACTTTATATGTTGCAAGTTAGGATTCGGGGGGATTGGGGTCTTTTGTTTGTTCTGAGTCTAATCCCTAATAATAAGTCATCCTTTATTAGTTTTAGAGAAGTATTAGTTTCTTTTTTTTGTCTTCATAATAAAATTGAAGAATTGAAGTGACTGAAGTTTTGAAATAAAGCTACAAACTCAGGCGTGCTGAGGGTATCACCGTTAGAAAGAGCGCCGGAGCAGGTAGAAAGAATGCCTTCCTTCACATTTCTTTCAGTTTTATGCTAACATTTAAGCCACATCAGACTCTGAACAAAGTCATACTTTTATTTTTTTAAATGTAAAAATACTGAGTGTGAGAAAAAAAATCATTAGTTGGTTCATTTTATCCACTTTGCTTCACAGGTGGGCTCAAATGGTGAAAATGCCATCCATGCTGTATGTTTTTCATTTGAAAAATATTAAAATCACTTGTAAAAACCTAAAGTTTAAATAAAAGCATTTTGTTAAGTCAATGAACAGCCTTATTAAATAATCGAGATTACACTTAATGACTAAAAATACTGGTGATTATGTTTTTTGATGTATTTGAGCACAACTTCTGCTGATTAGTTAGTTGTGGTTTCTAAACTCTTTCACTTCCACTGATTTGTTGCAATGGCAGCATCCTATTACAGCACCACGCTCAAATTAATAGAGCTCTTCAGAACGACCCATTGCTTCACAGTGTTTGGAAAAGCAGACTGCATAGCTAGGTGCTTAACTTTATATACCTGTACCAATTGAACTGAAAACATTGAATTTAAAGATTAACAAGTGTGAACAAGTGTAGCATAGCAACAGCTGTTTTAACATAACTGACACATCACTAAGACTCAGAGCACAATAAGAGGATATTGAGGGTATGCAGTGATAAGATAGTTCAGGTGCAAGGTTTGTGGATAAATTCTGACAATCTCCAAAGAAAACACAACTTACAAACATCCAGTGTGCACACAAAAGGATTCAGCAATGCATCCACGGGGACAATGTCTCTCAAATCAATGACAGTTAGAGTCATAAATCAATACTGCTTCTTTCAATACAATATGACTGCATTCAAGATGCATTCAGTGTCAAAGTAACACTGACATAAATATATCCAAAAAAGTGCTGGGGCTCGCTCGGGCCACTTCGGAGGTGGGGTGCCCCCGGCCTCTCGGCCTGGGGCTCGGTCACTCAGGCACAGCTGGCTGCCGGCGGAGCTCACGGGCGCGTCACTGCAACTCCCCCTGGCTTCTGCTCCGCGGCTGCTGAGTGAGCCCTCATCTGGGACTCTCCTCAGCTCTTACTGGGACAGTGGCGCGGCTGCCCCTCTGTTGGTCTTCCTTGGTCTCTTGTGTTCTGGGGGCCTCTGGATGTCTGGAGTTTTGATCTCCTTGTTACGTCCCTCTGCAGCTTCTAATCGTCTCAGTGTTTTCAGCTGGTGCTAATTGGCCACACCTAGTCAGTTGTTCGTCTCCTTTTTTTTTTATGTTGCGGCTTTTGAGCCGGGTCGTAACATAAGTGGGGGCTTGTCCGGGATAATTGAAAAGGGAGTTCTGTGTTGGATTTGGTTTTTTTTGATTATCTCGCTTTGGCACCTTTTAGAGATTCATAACTTCCCAGTTAAGGTAGGTGAGTGTCCAGCTGAGCTTAAGTTCCTCCTTCGGGCACTCTTTTGTTATTTTGCCTTTATTGTTTTTGGAGTAATCCTGGGTGGGGATTAATTCTCTGTCGGGGGTAGGCAATTCAGGGCTCCGGTCGCTGAAGTTCTGCCTTTAAAGTTGCCTCGAGCCCAGCACGCTCCAGAAGATAGGTAGGTAAAGTGTGTGTGTGTGTGTGTGTGTGTGTGTGTGTGTGTGTGTGTGTGTGTGTGTGTGTGTCTCAGAAGGTAAGTTGGTGGAGAGTCCTTTTGTCCCTCTGTGGGGGGTTTCTCCCACTAGGTTTATATCTGGGACTCTCCACCATTTGACCTTAGAACTGAAGAAGCTTCTCGGATGAAAGGTGAAACGTCTTCAAGTAACTTAAAGAAGTCCAGATGCTTTTCTTTGCAAGCTCCTTTGACAGCAGCTTTAAGCACAAAAATAAGGTGAATCACACCGATTCAAATGAGTGGAGGAGTCGTTCCTTAGAAGAGTAACCCTTTAAGACAGACTGCATAACAGATGGTATGAAAGACAGTAATGTTTACTGTTTCACAGGAATTCCAGTGTTTCCTTTGAATGTGTTCTCTTTGTTTAGCAGTTGTCTTGAAAAACGCTGTGTCACTTTCTGCTGACTGCAGCTCCTGCTTAGCATTTGCCACCTGTGCAGTTTTGCTGGTCTTTCTTCTGCATATTTGTATATGTTTGATCCCTTCAGGCTCTTACCTGGAAGATGATTGAAATAATTCCCAGTTCAGCATCCACTGCATGCTCAGCCTGGGCTCTGAGCCTAAAGTGCTGCATTATATAGATGGGTGAGCAAGCACTCTCTCTCACTCTAACACATGCACACATACATCTAACACCACAGGTCCAGAGCTCTCTGCAGAGTCGCTGTGGTGATTATAGTCACCGCACAGCTTTGATGCAATGCAGATAAATTAAATGCCTACACGATCAATAGCTCAAATAATTACAATAAAAATTGATTTCTGTGACAGTAGTAGTAGTTTGATGTGCTTTGTTATCATTTAAAATCCTAATAATGAACTAATCATGGTTAGCAGTAAGGTAAAAACTCTGAAATGATGTAAATTTTTACCAAAAGATCTCAACATATCATTTTTTTAGAATAGAATAGCCTTTATTGTCATTGTACAGAGTACAATGAAATTGGAGTGCCACTCCCTTGGTGCAAGTTTCAATAATAAATATAAATGTAAAATATAAAAAGTACAAAAAAACCCAAAAACAATCGTAAGTACTCAAACAATAGTATGTACAATATATACAGGGATAGCAGCATTAATATAATCAATGTAATTAAAAATACTTAAGTAAATAGGTTAGGCAGGCAAATAAAGTCATCCAATTCAAGTAAGTGTCACTAAACCTCAAATAAGCCTTAACCTAAATTTATTTTTTTATCAACAAATCTGAAGCAATATTAAAGTGGTCCTGTTATTCTTTTCCTTTTTTGCTACACAGAGGGCTGTGAACCATATTCTTATATTGCTTCACATTATTTTTAATTTTAGACAAGGATAACCTGAGAAAATATAAAATGCAATTTTGAAATGATGACTTTATTCATTAAGGGTAAAACTATGCCATCTCAATCTGATTTAAGTCCAGACTTTAACTAGGCAACTCCAAAACCTTTTGGGGGGTTTTAGCGATTCGGAGGCAGACTTGCTGGTGTGTTTAAGATCATCGCCCTGCTGCAGAACCCAAGTGTGCTTCAGTTTCAGGGCATTAACTGAGAGTTGTAGATTGTACTTCATGATTTTCTGGTAAAGAGCAGAATTTGTTTCCATCAATTATGGCAAGTGGTCCAGGTCCTGAAGCAGCAAAGCAGCCCCACATCATCACACTACCTGTTGGTCTCTTTTCATGAAATGCTGTGTTAGTTTTACACCAGATATAACGCGACTCAAAACATTCCAAACTGTTCAACTTTTGTCTCGTCAGATCAAACCACCAACCTTCCGATTAGTAGATGACTTGCTCTACCACCTGAGCAATTCCAGTGAGCTCTTTAATGAGCCGACTGTGCGCTCTTGAAATAGTTTTCGTAGCCCACTCCTGGGAAGTTTCACCACTGTTCCAAGTTGCCTTTGGATAATGGCTGTCATTGTGGTTCACAGGAGTCCCAAAGCCTTAGAGATGGCCTTGTAATCCTTTCAGGACTGATAGATGCTAATGACTTGTTTCTCATCTGTTCGTGACACAATGTGTTGCTTTCTGAGATCTTTTAGCCTACTTCACTTTGTCACACAGGTTCTGTTTAAGTGATTTCTTGATTTAACAGGTCTGGCAATAATAAGCGCTGGGTGTGAAATTCAGTGCATTTAAAAAAAAGATTTAATAAGGGGTAGCAATTACTTTTTTTTTACTGCACTCACTGTATACTCTCAGTGTATACTGTCAGTAAGTGGACACTTAATTATTGTCCACTTACTGACAAATAATGAGGTCTTCCCATTGTGATTATGATGATTGGGATGAAGCTTTCCATGTCTGCTGGGGGCATGGAGCTAAAACAGCTAATTTCAAAGATGACGGACAGGCCCAGCGTGAGATAAATAACATTATTTTGAAATGTGAATCGTCCAAGGTTACTCTAGCAAAGTCCAAGAATAAAAATATGGAGTTGTTGTTAGTATAACAGACCCCCTTTAATGATCTAGGTGCGTTTGGCAGCTTTGAATGATAGCATCTATTGACTGGATAAAGAAAAAAATCCATAAACTGAAAACTACACACTAGGGCTGGGCCATATCATACCGTTCACGGTAATACCGGTATAATGTTGGGCAACGGCAAGAAAATGAAATATCGCGATAGGATATGGGTAAAATGCGCAGTGCCTTTGTTTACATACGCACATGAAAAAGGCACGGCGGCGAAGGGCGAAAGCGGGTCGTTGAATGAAACGGATGAACCAGAATTGGTTTGTAAAAATGCTGCAACTTCAGTGGTGTAGAACTGGTTTTGTCCGTCAGATAGACAACAAAGCACAATTTTTGGTAGAGCATGCTAGTGGACCGTCGTAATTACAGTGTTTTTTGGAAAATACGGCACACTTAAAATCAATCCTTTGATTTTTCTGAAAATCGACAGAATCCTGTGTGCCTTATGTATGAATTCTGGTTGTGTTTACTGACCTCAAAACGATTTTATGTCGTACACGGCGCTCGAAAATCCGTCAAATGTTTTAGTACGACTTTGCTAAGCTACAAACCCGCACCGCTTGATGGATTGTCGGAGCATTATGGCTATATTAGGCAGGAGCCTCGCGGAGTGATACGTACGGTGCTTCAACATAATATTACCGTATTGTGTGTTTATAACCTCTTTTTAAGTTTTGTGGATATTATACATGGTTATGCTGAGGATATGTCGGGAAATTTCCACTGGAAATGCCTTTTGGTTAAACTGTCAGCAAGGAATTTGTTACATTTTTATATAACTTTAATGCAAAAAACAGCTGCTTGTTTAAGTGAAAATGCATTGATGGGTTTTTTGCACTAATAAAATTGTGGAGTTGTAAAGTATTTTGTCTAGTGTCAATTATATTGTCAGTTATATCGTTATCGCAAATTTTCAAATCTATATCGTGATAAATATTTTTGGTCTTATCGCCCTGCTCTACTACACACAGAATGCTCAGTGGTGAACAAATAAACAAAGAAGGTCCCACTTTGTCAGTCACTGCTAGCCTAAAATCCATCCAGAAACACACAGAAACCAAAAAAGATCTTCACTTGATTAAACTGAGCACATCTACAAAATATCACACAGGTCGATAAAACACTAATGATTTATTCTGTATTTTATATCTACTTGCATTCAGTTCAATTCTTGCTAAATGTTGACTTTAAAGACTGGAGCTACATCGTCACGATAATACAAAAATATACAAGATAATAAAAAAAGCTTCATTGTTTAGAATGTTATTCAGAATACGTTGCTGGTTTCTGTCAAGTCATCTCCAGGCTCATAAAGAGCCACATCACACTGACCTCTGACCTCGGAGGAGAAGTGGGCAGAGTGGCGAGTTATAAACAGCTGCAGCTGCTGATCAAGGTCGCAGCACTTGAGGTCGACGTCCCAGGATCGAATTCCTGCCAGGAAGAAAGACAAAGATTGTTCAAGGACAACGTGATGCAGTGAAGCACAGGCATTGGTGAAACTAAGCAAACTTTTCTGAGCCTTTCTTTTATCTGTGTACTTGAGGTAACCTTTTATCAGATGCTGCTGTCGTGTCTTGTCTTTCCTCAACTCGCTTTCTGAATTCTGTTTGGGTTTTGGGGAAGGTCAATGACCTGAAACCACTTCATATGTTCAAAATGTCCAGAAACTCAAAGCATCACGTGCTTTTCTCATTTCAGAAATACTAACCTTAAAAACCAGTGAAAGCACATTATATCCACAGCAGTATTACAGCCTGTGATGACTTTTAGTCAGCTAAAGGTTTCTGACATGACATCATGCACACATTGCTTGAAACTTGTCCACTATATTGGATGTAATACATTTTTATGAGAGTGTGAACAGGGTCTTATTCACTTTACCCTAAAAGTGAATAAAATGCCATTGTGTCACATGTCCAAAATGGCAGACGAGTTAATGTCACATGGCTAGTGGTCAGTTCTGTGTGGTAAAGGTAGATGTGGAAGCTAGCTGCTCAATATTGATGGGTCTAGCCTTGATTTTGGTTTTGGTGATTTTATGAAGGTCTTTTGAACAGTTTACACCCTGTTGTATGCTAATCTGCCTCATTTGTCTGGTGAACACTGTAAATTAGTTACACATAAGGTGAAAATAATTCAGAAATCCAATCCGTTCTTAGATTTCTTTAAAGCTCTGAGTGTTTGTAAAACCATCGGTGGGCTTATTAATTGTAATTGGAAGCCACAGGACTTTGCCTAGAGTTGGATATCTGACCAAACTGAGTAGAATAAGAAAAATCCCACGATCGCCAAGCTTTAGACGCCCTCTGAAAAGATGGGGTAACATAACAGAGAAATGAGCATCTCATCACACCTTTTCATTTAGGCTTTCATAGCTGACTAGCTATGACTGCCTACTTAAAATATGGTAAACTATCTTTAAAAGATTCTGAGAGTACAACAAGACAAATAATTGGTCTTCTTCTGTAACCCTTTCTAACTTTTGTTATGACATTTAAGAGTAAGCAGGAGTTCCTGTATTCTCTGGTCTTACAGGTCAAAAAATAAACTGTTCGGGCAGTTTTGTGTTTGTCAGCTATGTGTCTGACAAACACTCACCATTACCTGGCTAATCCCATTCCTACAGTATAGCTTGTGATAGTAGCAACATGTCAGGGGTAGGCTAATCTAAACTAAATCTATATTTGGAAAGAAAGAGAGAGAAAAAAATCCCATTACTCCAGCAATGCATGTGTAAGTCTTTCTTTGTAAGAGCACAAAAATCCAAAAGGGGCCACTTCCATGAGAAAAAACAAAACAAAACAGTATACTGAACATGTACATGTACTGCTTGTCCATTTTTTTCCCATATGGGCAGAGAGGTCCTTGAAGAAAACCTGCTGAGATTGATCCAGTTAAGTTCAAGACTGAATCTTATTGACTCTTCAGTCCTTTGAATTACAAGGCTCCAGTGCATCTGGCTACTAACCATGTGTTAGCTTGTTAATATGTGTAAATGGAGTGTTGATGGCTTATAACAAAAAAAGGCACGCTTCAACAGACAATAGATATCAAGAAGGTACTGAGCAGGTACTGCATTATTATCAGATAATCGGGGCAGCTCTCTCTCTCCCTCTCTCTCCCTCTCTCTCCCTCTCTCTCTCGCTCTCTCATCGTCAAACTTCAGAGGGAACTTGTGTCAGATCTCATCCAGCAGGACGGAAACCAATGCACACGCCTCTCTCATCTCACCCACTTCTGGATTCCTTTACTCACAGCAAGAAATTAGATTTAAATTTTTTTCCAAATCCATACCCCTCTGCTTAAATGCCCTTAACAGAGTAGAAAATGTTCCATGACTACAGACTGCAGTCTGTGCACAGAGATGCTGTATCACTCTTACTGTTCTGTCTTTCTTTGCACTACCAGATGCATAAAAATGATAACCTTCTAGAGGCACAATATTACATTTTCATCACAATCCCCATGACAACATAACTGTTGGCATCGAGAGAAGACTAAAGGACAGGGCAAATTATGATAATAACAAAGGCCTTCTTATTTTTGATCGACCCATCATAGAGGATGACATCTGTCAGCAAGTTAATAGAGTCAACATTTCAAACACTGTAATTAGTCTCACACATTAATGGCTGTTTATAGGCAAGAAAGGATTCACCAGTTTCTGCATATGCTGGCGTGAGGAGTTCCAGTCGAGTACATTTTTAGGCGTTTCTAAAGAAACCTCCTTTGTGTCTGTGCAAAAAACAGATGTCTGGATATGACGCTGCAAAATACGTAGGCAAGGAATACGATCTCTGGTACTGGAAGCTTTCTGGGTTTGGCTTCAGTTTGTAGTTCACTTTTAGTTTGTATTTTACTGATCAGCCACGTTTGAACAGGTTTTTGGTTGCATGCAGGTAAAACTGTCAATGTGGAGAACAAAAGAGGAAAACGCTTTTGCAGGAATGCAGTCTCAGAACCATCTGCTGTAAACTGACCAATTTAGCTTTCTAATAGCCTATATTTAATATCTGAGCAGCTGGGGCTGAAAATTGCCTGTTAGGCCTCACCTTGCTGATTGAAGTCACTGAAGTGGGCGTCTCGATCGCGTTTGTGTTACTATTTTGTTTGTTTTAATGGAATTATCTGTCAAACAATAATAACACTGAAAATAATAAGAGAAGTTTGTGCTTCAGCACTGGAGAATGAAATTCTACAACATTATTATCTGTTGCTTAGCACTGACTTGTGTATCTGTGCACCGAAACCACTCAGTTTGCCAGCTAACGTCTCAGCACTCCACCCTCTCTTCCAGTGTGAAGAGTTGCTGCTTGTATATCACAATAGATTTGATATTTTTGGGTTTTGGTTTCCCCACATCTTTGTAACAATAAAATAAATCATTAATTTAAAAACCTTAAAAATATTTACTTATTTACATATCTATAAAAAGTAATTTGTTAACTGAACCCATTCACAAGTTCAAATAAGTCACCTAAACTAATGAGAAGCCTGGTTGGACTGACTTTATACATGCAGAAGAAAACCTCTGACTTCTGGTTGTCGGCATCTGCTCAAAGTGAGTCTCTCAGACAGTCCACGTTAATTTCAAATAAATTACTTATTTTTAAAAACGAACAATGCTCTTCATCACATGGATTGTAAGTTAATCGTACCTGTAGTTCCTAATCTTACTGTATGTAAGGTCTTCTTGTGAAACCTCTCCAAGTAAGGCATAGTTTTCATTCCCATGTTTAATGAGTGGCATTAAAATATCCTTAATGAGGCTAAAATTATGAATTAAACAGTTCAGCACACTGCAGGAAATGTGAAATATAAAATAAAGTCATTTGGTTTAGTCTTGTCAATGTGCAGAGTCAGTAGTGGGTTTATGAAAAATTCATGTTCATCTGAATAAGACCTTAAGCAGAGCACGGCCAGTAAAGCTGACCAACAACCACCCTGTGTACTCTGGGAATGTCCCTATAATACAGTGTTTGGAGCTGCAGCAGGACAGGAGAATGGGAAGGTTGTTAAAGGCTAATAATAGCATAAAAACAACATATAGTTTTTGAATGAGTCATTTACTACACTATGTGTAGAATATTTCCTCTTTCCCCACTTTGAGATACGGAGAAAGGATTATAACTGCTTAATGCTGCAGACTGCCTACAGGTAGGCTTTATAGCAAAGTTTTTCAATAGTGTCTAAATGAATCAAATCCAAAATATGAACTTGCAGTTTTTTTCCAGCTCGCAGCACATTTGAAGAAGAAATTATAGAAATGAAAGGATTTAAACAGAAAAGTTGGGCACTGATTCTGATGTAATAATCATTAAGCTGAGCGAGTGGTCAGCTTGTGTTCAATAATAAATACAAGTTGTTTCATGAACTACTGAAAGCCTTAATACTTCAATATCACAGGATATATAATTTTTTTTAAAAGCCAGCCTCAGTGTTAACTTTCAAAGCACCCATGGGCAGACTGGGGGCCAATAACCATCACAATCATACCTAACTAAACACCCCCGCTAAACATTATATTAATAAATCTTGCAGTAAATGGCAGTAATGAGTCTGTACTAGTGTTGATTCAAAAAAAAAAAGGCACTACACTTGTCATGACCCTCTGAAACAAACTGTAGATTAAGTATATAGGTGTATGCATTAGTCTATATGTATAACAGAATGTGCACGTAAGAAATGAGTTAGATCTAGGTGATTGTAAAGGCTTATATGACATTTACACTAAGTGGATTGTTTTATCTAAGCAATCTTTTCATTTTTAACATCAGAAGGAGCCAGATACCCTGTAATCTGTAAAAAGGTGAATTTGGTCAATAGCCTCAACCCCAACTGGTGGTGACAGATGGCCCCGCCCCTCCCTGAGCCTGGTTGTGTTGGAGGTTTCTTCCTGTTAAAAGGGAGTTTTTCTTTGCCACTCCTGCCAAGTGACCCCAACAATCAGACAACTCTTGTAGTTTTCTGATTGTCTGGGTTTTCTCTTTTTTATTGTAAGATCTTGTTTTGATGTGATGCTATATAAATAAAATTGAATTGATTAGTAAAATAATCCAGTGTGTCTGCTGCATTAATGGAGTTTTAGAAAAATGCTTTATCTATATCTATATCAATATAATCCTCGGGAAAAATGTTGCCCATCCTTGTTTTAAAGCGCAAATGTCACTTGCTACATGAGCACCATGTTTGCTGATAATATAAATCATAAATGACCAAAGTGCTCAGGGGAAAAAATGGCATAAATGTGACATTTGTCAGTAGTAGGGAGATGTAGATCTCAGTCATTCAGATTTCAGTCAACTGATTTCGCTGTCTTACCCCTCCCAATAATCCTAACTACAGTGGTTACTGTATATATAAAAACAAGTTTTTTTCCATCATGGCTGGCCAGCGTGTTTTCTCCAATAGTTTGGACCAGATCCATATCCCCTGAGATCCCTATCGGTGGAAGACTGTTTACCTCAGCCGCCAATGCTGCATGAGAAGCATTCCCATCTGTTCACATCATTCTGGAAAAGGCTGTAAAATTTTGTGAAAAGAGTCCAGGTATGGAGTCAAAGAACCTCACTTCTGACTGATGACAGCGATACTGAGGTGAGCTGTTAAGGATATCGAGAACTTTTCTGTCAGTAAGCGCAGCTGCTGTTAGCTGCTGTTAGCTGCTGTTAGCCAGTGTAAGTGAAAGTACCTTTGAAGAAAATGTAACTCATATGTTTGTGAGAATGTAATCAAACTCAGAGGGAAAATGTGATTTTTGAGGCAAATAAACCTAACATTAGTTGGTATATTGTTAGTTTATAACCTGCTGTTGTTGGTGTTTACTCAGCTCTTGTTTTGGCACCTGTCTGCAAATCTATCTCCCTTTGCATTTTTGCTTCTTTGATGAAGGGAACTCCTTTGATGATAAAACAGGTATGATGCTTCATATCTTAAATTCTGAAGGTGCAGACAGGAATTGAACTCTCCCTCCACATGGGAATTTCTACAAACTGCAAACCCACTCCTCTGTATTTTAAATGGGTTCAATGTAAGTTCATTGAAACACATCAATTTGTTGGAAGACATAATCATACACTACTCAATGTATGTTTGTCAGTGTATGTCCTTTTTCTATTAAATCACCATAAAAACATAAACCGGCTGTACCTTTAAGATGATCATCTGTTTATCTCATTATTTTCATTCGATCTTTTTTAGTTATTGTTAGTTTAAAAAAAACTGTTAAGGATGTAATCATTTTTCAGTTCCTAACTTTTATTTTTCTTTAGAAAGGTGCCAAGTGTACTATGCACTTGCAAAACTAACCTAATAAAATAAGAATATAAAAGAACCTGTCATTATTTTTAATTTTTCAGTGTTTTCACATCAAATTCATTATCAGAACCTGTCTGATGAGGTTTTCAAGTTAACTGCCTTCATAAAGATCAGCACTGCAATGCCAATTTCTCATTATATTCTGACCTTTTGTATAAGCATTAGCCTGTTGTTTCAAAAGACTTGGGGCACGTCATGTCAACCAAAGGATTAACCAAAATGTGGCCATTTAACCAGCAATGAAATGAACCATCAGCTTTAGCAAAATGAAGATTCTGGCCTTTTGCTTTGATGAAATTACAACACTGCAGTAAGGGTGACTTGTTGCAGGCCTACACGGGGACCCTGCAGCTGAGGTGTAATGTGAGTCGACAGCAGGTCTTTTACTTTGAGTCACGCTTAAAACACCGACCTGGGAAAATCGATGCAGTAATGAGCTGAGTGGGTGTGACACTGAGCTTGTGATCACAAGAGGAGGTCAGACGGGACGCACAGGGGTTGATATGGCGTTGCAACGGGAACAGCTTAGATTGGCAACGGTGGCGCAGAAAATAGCTGACAAGCGTGCTCCTGAAACATCTTTCACACAACAAAGCATTTACTCTCTAAACTTCAGACAGCCCTCAGTGACAAGAACGACTGCAAGCTGCTGCAGTTCCACAGGAGAAGGAAGAGGAGGAGGGTTTCAACTCAGAGTAGCGCTGAGATATTCACCCGAGTAATGATGGCAAAATAATCAGTCCAGCAGGAAACTGAAAACTCTTCCCTCATTGTGTCTGGGAAACAGTTGTGTTCTTGTTGCTGGGCAAAGCCTACAAAGTTTGTGTGTTTACTGATTTGACTTGACATCACTGCAACAAAGAAGGAAAAAAACAAAAAAAACAAAAACACTATAGTGACACTCCAAGCACAAAAACACACTCGGATGCCTGAAAACACAAACTATTTTCTTTTCTTTTTAACTAAAGACTTCCTGTGCAGATTGTGATCTGCTGACATGCTGATTTATGTCTCTTTATCTGGTAAATGGTGAGTGTTTGTAGGTGTTTAGTGCAGTATTTGGAGCTCCAAGAGAGATTTTGGCCAAACTGCTGCACTATTAAATTCCATTCTGCCTCTTATGAGTCTGCAGTTTTTACAGCAACACTCTGTGGGTAAGGAAAATGCGTAGTGTCCCATGGTGCAATGCTGCAGTAACGGCTTCTGCCTATGGATACTATCCCATCATTGCGTCAAAACACGTCTCTCCTGTTGCTGTTCCATGTTTGCTGCACACTGAATCACGGAAGACACACGGGTAATAAAGCGGATGGACGTCCGTCACTCACCCCGCTCTATCTGCGCTCTGGCGGTGTCCAGCTGGTGCTCGGTGCCGATCTCCCCAATCACTAGCAGCATGTAGTAGCTGCCCCGGTTGAACGGCACCCCTCGCCGGCGTCTCCCCGCGCCTCTGCGGTGCCCTAATCGCCCCTCGCACCCCGGCAGCGGCGCGCTGAAGTCCTCGTCTTCCTCCACCACCGGGAGCGCACCTCGCACGGGGATCTCCATGGCAACAACCCCCGGAGCCGACGCCGGGGCTGACTCCATCGCCATGACAACTACCGGTGTGAACGAGGGGAAGAGCCTGGTAGGGTGGGGGCGGGAGTGGAGGATGAGGATGGAGGACGCTGAGAGGTGAGGAAGGGGAGGGAGGTGAAGACAGGTGATAGCAAACGGGCCAGAAATCCAAAAGAAATTTCCGCCTAAACTTTCAAAATAAGAGCGCTTTCGTGAAAGTGCTGTTTTATACATTTAGCAAGCCGGATCCAATCCGTTATTTTAGTTTTGTTACATTTGTGATGTTTTACTTATAAATCATATAAAATTATATTCAAGGTGCGATATGTGGGGGGGGGGGGAGAAAACAAATCTGAGCTGCTGTCAGTGTAATGTTTATCAATTCTGCAAGTCTCAATTTAATTTTATTTATACAGCACCAAATCACAACAACAGTCGCCTCAAGGCGCTTTGTATTGTAAGGTAGACCCTACAATAATACACAAACTTGAACTATGAACTTGAACTAACGGCAGATGAAAAAGAGCAGATGATTCTCTGCTACAGAGTTACGGTGAAGGAAATAATAATTTGATGATTATGATGATTATGATTATTCTGAATTTTCTCACCCTCAAAGAAAGGAACAGTCTACAATGTTAGATTCATTTTAATAGAGGGAGACAAAGTATCAATCAAAAAATTCACATTAAATATAAGGTATTAACTGATTTGTGTGTCACTGAGTGAAATAAGTATTCCTTCCCCTACAATCCAACCAGAAGTCTGGCTCCCACAGATTGGGTGTGTGCCCATGTGATATACGGTTTACAATCAATTAATCACAGATATACTACACTAAATTGGTTTAAAATCTTGAAGCACCTGCAAGGTCCCACTGTTCAAGCAAGCAGCAGTACAGGTCCATCTTAAATCTACCAGTAAGTGCTAAATGATTCAGTGAAGGCTTGGGAGAAAGTGCTGTGGGGGGAGAAGAAGTATAAATTGAGTTATTTTGCATAAACTAGACCCGCAATGATTGGAGAAGACAAATGCTTAGTGTTGTAAAGGTTCACCTTTCAGCACATTCACTTCACTGGATGCACCTCGTTTCTTTTCCTCACCTTTGATTGGGTGTGGTGCTTTCCCTTAATTGCGCTCACCTGCCACTCGTTATATAAGGACTGCACTCACCTACAGCTCATGCTTTCTTCACTCCCACATGGGGCAGCAGCTGAGGTGAGTTTCTGTATTATTTTGAGTTACTTAAAATCTCACTATTTCCTTTCAGAGATAGCATTCCATGTGTGTCTTTCCATTGCTCATTATTCAATAAAATGAAAACCCTGCAAGTGATTGCTGACTGTTCATTCTCATCCTGACCGGATGAGCCCCTGATGGTAACAATCTCCAACCTCCTCTGAACCTTCCTCCAAAACACTTAGTATGACCAAAGCTTCGAGTTACCAAGAAACTTAAAGGATTTAAAGTGTCTAAAAATAGGAGTGAGCCAAAATCCCTCATGAGATGTGTGCAAACCTGGTGGACCAAACATCTCACTGCTGTGCTTGCCAAAAGGATTTCACCACCAAGTCATATTTTCACTCAGTTACATGCAGTGTTGGTCAAGTTACTTGAAAAAGTAATCAGTAACTAATTACTGATTACTTCCCCAAAAAAGTAATCCTGCTACTCTGATTACTTATTTTCAAAAGTAATTAATTACTTAATTACTTTTTAAAAACTATTTACAACCTGAATAGGTGATAAAGCGATAGATCTTTCAACCCAATTCTACCATCATACAATGTAATCAAATGGAAAAGTCCCTTTTTAAAACTTGTGTTATTAGTTTTAATCTTTATGCATCAAGCAAAAATTTAATTAAATTTTATATGCAACATTCTCTGACTGGAAGAAATTTGTTTAATATTTAAACCTATTTTCTGCACATTCCAGCACATAAACTAATTTGTGTTTACACTCAGTCTTTCAAATAGATGCAAGTAAAACACAGCAGAAAATAAAGTCAAAGACTCAGCGGTCCTTTTGCTCTATTTTCACCTGTAAAGCAGGAGTTGGGTAGGCGGAGGTTTACCCTGGTGCAGGTGTGCTGCGGTCAGTTGAAGAATCCGCGAGTTTGAGTTTCCCATTACGTCATAGCGCACTTGGTGCTTGCTTGGAAGTTTAGGGGTTTTTTTCGCTGTAAAAAGAAGTTTTCTTCCCACGCACGATGGACGCTAATGTTTTTGTCACTTTTTATGGAATCAAACTCAAAGTAAGGTCAGTACTTCCACGCTTTAAACGCTGCACGCTCATACTCTCTCCCACAATGATATATTATCCATTGTTGATCTGCACACAGCTGTTGTCACAAACGTCGCACTCGCTTACGTTTTGACCCTATGCAACCCGGATCCGATCATGGTATGACGGTGTGAACGGCACAAATCCGATATTTTCAAATCCCATCTGGGTCACTTTCGTATGTGGTAGCTACTGAATCCGAAACATATCCGATGTCTTAGAAAGCGACTGCTGTTTGAACAGTCATGTCGCATTAAATCAGTCTTTTACGTCACTGACACAAGACAGACGCCAATTATCAGCGCTGGAGAAGACATCGCAAACGCTTCCTGGCCAATAAGTGTAGATGTTAGTGAAACTGTTGGGAAGACAACAAACGTGAACATTTTATTTGTACTGTATAATCTGCAGATTCTGACAAATCTGCAACTATCCTTTGAAGCACCGCTCCTCTAAAACAGCAATAAGGATCATTATTAGGTCATCTACATTATTATGTAAATAACAAAACTTAAAGCAAAAATTGGGAAACGTAAAGTCCGAAGTCTTTATATTAAGGGCATCAGTCAAACAATATTGTTTGCTCTGGGTCTAAACAGAGCACGTTGTGTGTGACGTTCTTTTGCGCATGCGGGCCGCTTTAAGCGTTCACACTAGAGCGCGTTTGCTGTCGCAATTTATTTGTAGTGTGAACAAGCAGACAAAAAAAAAAAAATCTGATTTGATCAAAAAAAATCGGAATTGAGCATTAACACCTGCAGTGTGAAAGTAGCCTAAGGAATGTTGACAACGCAACCCGGGAAGAGAGTTACACCTCAGGAAAGATTTTTATAGCCATATAGATATTACACTAGCTACCAAAGCCCACAGGCTCGTTATTAACAGCAGAGGTGAGGCAGATCAGTTTTACAAATCAAAATTAAGAAAAACTAAAAGCATAGAACTGTAAGATCAGAAATTCTTAGGGTAGCAGGGCTAAGACTGCAACACTCTTATTTAAAACACTTTTAACAAACAGTGATTAAAACAGGCTCGCTACCACAGTGCTACCCTAGTAAAATAACTCAATAAAATAACTAAACAAAACGGTGGAGACAGACCAGTTGAGGAGGCAACCTACAGAGAGGAGCGTCCAAGGGTGCCACCAATTACTCACCCGTGTAGTTCCACTGCAAACCTCACTGTCACTCACATTGCACCATTTAGATTTCAATCTACCCATGCCCGGTGTGTACACTCATGCATCGGGGAGGGGATTCCACCTCACGTGCCTAGCCCCTCAACAAGCGGCCGCACCTCCACTAAAGCAACAAAACAAAGCAATAACTAGTTGAACAAATTAGTAAAAGATGAATAAAACAAAGACACCCTAAGTTACAGTTCTTTATAAAAGATTGATTAAAATGTATAAAACAATTTGGAGTAAAAGACCATAAAACTAGGAGTCAGGTGAGGCCACTCCATAAACGTTTGTAAGATGACAACAAAACAGAATAAAACTAAACAATACAGCAGCAGTATGGCACAATCCTGTAACAAAAGAGGGAAACAGTCATCAAGGTCCACTCTACTACACACAAACACAACACAAAAGTCCCACTGACCACTATCTAAAGGGCAATACTGAAATGAGCAGCTTTCCTGAGATCTGCAGTGCTTAGCTGCCTAACGCTCTCAGCCACCTTGGATGGGAAAAGACTACCAAGTGCCTCCACATGGTTGTGAAGCACAGCTGTTTCTTATAAGGTTGCTAATTATCAGCTGGGAAGGTGTGGATGTTAGTGCTGCATTTGCGGACATTATGTAAAATCCTACCCCAAAATCTACTTCACTACATTTGTAAGTGTGCAATTTTACAGTCACCAGGGGATCAAACAATTACTTCCCCCGACTGTAAATCATATTGTAGAAGGTAACAGCAAGTATCAAAGATTAAAGATGTCTGTCTTTGTGGCATCAGTCTGTTAGAGAAAGTGCTCTACTGCCTGTCCAGTAAGTGGTGAAGAGGGGGGTCAGGATTATCCCTGATGGATAACAGTTTGTTCACAGCTCCAAATGTTTCCATTTTACAGCCAATCACAGAACCAGCCCTCCCAATCAGTTTTTTCAGTCTTTTGGTGTCACCAGCTTCAATGCTCATCAGACCAGAGCAAAGTGTCCTGTCTGCCACAACAGACTGACAGAAAATTCCCCGCATTTTGATTGAGAAGTTGAAGGATCTCAGCTTTATGAAATAGTGCACTGTGTTGGTTTCTTTGTACTCCTCCTACCCTGCACCTATACATCTAACCACTGCAGAGTATTTGTGTAGGTGGCATGGCCTAGACCCAGAGTTGTACTGGAAGTCTTAGATGAACAACAATGATGATTTCTGTAAATATTTGTAAAGTAAGATGAGCTAATGACAGCCAATCACAAGTATTTGCCCTCAGTGTCAAAGTCACATCCACCACTCACTTTTCATGGACTGATTCTGTATATAGCACTTTTCTACTCTATCTGAGCACTCAAAGCGCTTTATACAACTTACCTCATTCACCCATTCAAAGGGATTGAACGATCAACCTTCTGATTAGAATGTGACCTGCTCTACCTCCTGAGCTACAGCTACCCCATGCTTTCAAAACGCCAAGATGCTAACACCAAAAACACTTAGCTCAGAACTTCATAACACGACTTCACTAACCAGTGGATGTCATGTGACCGTCTTCACTTTTTATACCATCTATGGATGCAGCACTTACAACGGTTACACGTTTAATACAATATCAAAAGCATCGAGTGTGTCGTTCACAACATTGTTGTAGATTTTCTCCGGATAACCCTCTCCCCACCCGACACCATCCTCCAATGGTAGCCTGACTCAGCAGAACACTGTGGCTCAACCAAGCCTCCAAATGCTGACCCAGCCTTCCAGCTCCCCGTACTTCAGTCAGATTGAGCATCCATGAGAAGTATGAAGGTCCAGACTGGCAGCACACAAGTCACAAGTCCTGGTGTCAGAAAGCACACGTTACCCCCAATGTCATGTATCCATGTGCCAACAGGTCAGAGCTTTTAACTGGCACAAAGGGGACCTTACACAGATGGTTTACGTGTAGCATGTTTATGCCCACATGTCTCCTCTTACACTGTATGAATGTTCAATTAGGTTTGTTTTTTGTTTTTTTGTTTGTTTTCTTTGTTTTGTCGTGGGGTTGTTTTTTTGGAGGGGGGGGGGGGTTAAAAGCAAAACTCTAGGCTCTAGGCAAGTGAGAGTTATAGAAGTAAAGCTTGATCAGACTGCTCTAAACATCAGTCAGGCACTAATTCTGCCTCCCAGTCTTAACTCTGGATTCAGATGGTGTCTAGTAGAATGGATGCAGTGCAGAGGACTTATTCAAATGATCTGCAGAAAATTCAAGTTTCTTCAGACTTTAAATGTCTTTAGCACACAGTGAGGACAAACTGATGAAAACACAAAAAGAACACAGCATTAAAATAGGCTTGCTTGCTTCCTTCCTTCCTTCCTTCCTTCCTTCCTTCCTTCCTTCCTTCCTTTCTTTCTTTCTGCTCACACAAATGATCCTCATTCAGCTTTTTCCTGGTTGACCTTGAGCTTGGCACATTTTGGAGCGTAGTGGAGGGAATCTCAGCATAAACTGTCAGCACCACACTGAGAGGATAACACGAAGGTTTGCATCAACTACTGGCTTTTGTCTCCCTCTACCTACAAACAACATAATACATGGCAGGAGCTGGTGGTGAAGGACTGAACATATATGACTGTTTATGCATTTACATCTTTTTTGCTTTTGCTCAATAAGCATCTTTCGATGCCAGTGTTAAAAATAAAAGCAGCACTTGCGCTTCATCATGTTTGGTAAGGTTACTGGATATTACAGTTAGCTGTCTGTAATATCCAGTAACTTTACAGGAGCTCCAGTCAAAAAAGGCAGAAATAAACTGTGTGTAGCATCCCACCCTGTGTGGATACCTCACCACAGGCTTTTGCTGCAAGTCTCTCTGACAGTGAGTCAGCACTTCTAACCACACAGCACCTAACCACAGCCATGCTTCCCTCTAGTGGTAAAACTACAGTCTTTTGTCTCACCACACTTTAGCAGATGATGTAATCCATGTGCAGTTGTATTATGTCAAGGCTGACTCACCTGAATGTACAGTGCTGGCTCTTTTTATAAACTGGAAAGCATTTCTTGGTGTATTTGTTTTTCTCCTCCGATGGAGGAGGAGGAGAAATGCGTCTTTCTTTAAATAAATTGACGATTATTTTATTGACACTGACTTGCTGCTATTCACTTGGGGATCCGATATTCTGATCTGGTCAGTACTTCAGAGAAGTAGCAGAGAAGAACATTTTGATGCACAGTTAAGATTAAAGCAGCTAACGTATAGCAGGGCTCTACCTCGCCATCTTTTGGACAAACTGTGTTTAAAAGCCATTGTTGTCAAACTGATGCTGAAACTCTGCATCTCTGTGACACAGCTGATTACTTTTTTATTCTACACACATCAACCTCAACCCCAGAGAACTTTTTAAAACTGGCAGAATTTATATGTGACTCAAATGTTGTGAAACAAGTTGTGAAAAATATCAATTAAGAAGCCTTAAAAGTGCTTTTAGTTAACTGTAAGTACATATATTTTAATAGTTGTGCAAATATTTTTTCTACCTTGGCTGAATTGACTCTTTTCATTGAGAGTACACTGGAATAGCTGCAGGATGTGCACAGCAGTTCCTAGTGGATTACTGTTTCCTTCTGTAGCTTTCACCTTGCGCTGCAGACGTTGATAAAGAGAATCTCTGTCTCCACCTTTAATAACATTAACAGTGCCTGTCTGCTCGGGCAGCCATGCTGTCTGGTCCCGTTGTCGATGGCTTTATTTGATGGAAAGTAGTTTCAGCTATTTTGAGCTCCAGATGGAGGCTGGAGAAAGCACACAGACAGGCAGGCAGATGGTCAAAGGAGAGCGGTCATGGTCTTAGCGCAGACTCTCCACAGACTGTCTGGATCACTGCAGACCCAACCTGGTCACGTAGGTCTCCCTCTCCATCCACCGAGGAGGGGGATCTATTAAAGACCACTGTTGTCTACAGTATGTTGCATTTAGTTAAATGTGCTTGCTAATTAAGATTTTAATTTAAATAATCTTATATCGATTCATTAATTCCTGAAATCAATTTTTAAATATAAAAGTATTTTTCCGAGTATGAAAGAGGTAGCCACCCAGGAGTGAAGTAACCTGGCTGCACATGAACCATCATGGCTACTCCACTGAAGGCGCCACCAAGCCTTCACTGTCTCCAGTGAAAAGCTGGACAAAAGCAAAGGCATATGGAAGATGTGCAAAATGGAGCTGAAATACTGTGGAAATACCACAAATCTCAGAAGTAAATAAAAAGCTAAATAAAAAGTGCATTATTGTAACTGCTTTAGGATCTGTTCTTAATTTTAAAATTAATATATTTAATTTACAAGCTTTAAAGGGTTCTTTCTACAGCACATTTCCGATATAAATGATCATAATTATAATATTTCTGGCTGAGTTAAAATTGAATTGAGTCGAATAAAATTGTGAAAGAGAACTGAATTGGTTGTAGAAATCTGTGACAATACCCAGCCATGCTCTGAGGCATGAATGTGAACATGAGTGGTCATTTGCCTCTATGTGATGGTCCTGTGATTGACTGGTGACCTCTCCAAGGTGTACCCTGCCTCTCACCTTATCTCAGCTGCTGTTGGACAACTCAGTAAACAATTTGAGAAATGGATGGATGCCGGTAACACCTCAGAACTCTGATTAAAGCATCCGATGTGATATCCCTGCAGCTCTAGTTCACTCATTGCCCCTCAGCCATAAAAGGCTAATGGGTTATTGGCATGGACACCCAAGTTTGTGAATGCGATAACTTGAGAATCAGACAATGTAGGAGTTTCAAATTGATGCCATAGGTTTAGCCACGGACATCTCCGATAAGTCTGAATCTGTGACCTCAACCTCAAAGTCAAGGTCAGAGGTCAAGCTTTCAGAAAATCTTCTGAATGAGATTGAGAATGAGTTTTCATATCAAAGGTGCATCTACTAGGAGGCTGAGGGGTAGCACTGGTGTCCACAATACAGATAAATTTCTGTTACATATTGTAGCAACTAAGCATCAATATATCAACTTTCTTCCCCCAAATTTTTGATTTGCAACACTAAGCAAAACATTATCTTTGTTCTATCATACTAGTTCAAATTGTTACCCAATTTAAAGGTATGTGACATTTATGGATTAAAATACTTAAGCTTTAATAATATTCAAACTCATATTGATGCAGTACCATTGTCTTCACGTCACTGGTATTATGTCTCCTTTGATCATGTCAGATGTTGGGCTAATGCTAATGTGAACCGATTACTTTTTAGATAACATGTACTTTATTGCGTCCAGATGCAGGAAATTCTTTTGTTCATATCCACCATCCACCCTCCGTACACGTCCAAACCTTCTCAACTGTGTCTCCATATTGCTCAATCGCTAATGTTCTGTAAAACTAAAAAAAGGAAAGTAAGGAAAACAGTTTTAAATTAAAGCAAAGAAATTTTAATAGACGCTAAAATACAAAATCCAGATCTGCATTCAGAAATGTGTGAATTTAAAACCATATTTACTATACATGTGTAAATAAGCTCAAACCTCCAATCAGACTGTTATGCGGTGCAGGAATGTCATAAAAAAACATTCAAATTTGCACTTGTCATTTAGGAACATGTTACATCCAAGCTGATGCTTTGAAACAGTACAATCAATAAACACGCACACACACATGTTTTTTAATACATGAAATCAGGTAGAAAATATACACCAGCACACAAATAATTTAGAGCTCAGTGGACAAGTTACAGGAATACAAGGAAGATGTTCCACTATTTCCAAGAAGAAATGAAAATACCGCAGCTGTTTACTGAAACTGGATGTGTTCTGAGGAGGATGAAATGTATCATATTCACACTGCTTTGGCATACATCTAATCAGATACATATCTGATTTCTCAGAAATCAGAATATCCGACTTACTTTCTGATTGTTGTTAAATATTCACACCGTTTAAAAAAATCATTGCAAATTTTCTAACATTTCTCCTGCATTAAATGTTAGTAAATTTAAAAAAATACTCTAGCTTGGATGGACTCAGTCCATTAAAGAATCTATATGAAATATTGATCTACTTATTTTAATCAGAAAAATGTTCCATTTTTATATTCAGTACTCGTTTGGTTTCCTTAGAAACATCTCTTAAACAAGGTAGTGAGAAGACATAGCTGAAGCTGCTAAAAAATAAGAAAAAAATGAATGTGATCCTGATAACATTTGTAAATATTACCAGTTCAGCAAGAATATTCGGCTGGAGAAAAACAAACAAACAAAAAAAAAAGGACATCAGAACCTCAGTCTGCCGAATTAGATTAAAAAAAAAAAAAAAATCTGAGTACAAGCATGAAATGATGTGGAGCGATGTGGTTTCCTCTGTGGATGCACTTGGTTATGTAGAAATCATGAGCTAACTACCAAGATCATCTTACTCCAGGTTTAAGTCATTTTGTGCAATAACATCCAAAGAATATCCAAAACTTTAAGGCCACACAGATTACAATTAGCACGATCTGTCAGATCCATTTCTTCCTCATTAGACTGAAAACGTGCAGCAAACAAAAGCAAAGAGATATGCTTCCAGGACAAAATACATGTCAATCAATGACAAACACTTCATCTTATTTATATTACAGGATATTCCATCAGTGTGGAGGACCGCAAGCTCACTGCACCCACATGAAATGTAAAATATTTATATTTTATGTACAAGAAATGCTGAAATAGCACTGAGTCAACTTCATGCTTTACACTCCAGTTTGCACTTTCCCTCCACTGCTTGCTTTTTTGTTTGTTTGTTTTTTTTTAAAAACACCCACTTCAGACGATATAACTCTGCATAGCACACACTGAAAGTGACAAGCAAAAGGAGATACAGGGAAATGCTCATGGTGAAGGGTGAAGGAGCTTAACCTGGCTCAGGGTCTGTACATTATGAGGTCAAATTCTTATTTCCAGAAATCTGGCCGATGGCTTCAAAAGGCTCATTTGTTCAGCTTTAGTTTAATTAATTATCCAGACCTGATAATGTACAGACATTGACCTGCTAAACAAGCTCAGTTTAGCTAAATCTACCATTAGTTGGTTGCCTGGAAGGCTCCCTGGGCAGCAGAGGAAGCTGTTCCAGCAGCAGCAGTTTGGAAGGTTTTACTGGTGAAGACGCCCTGAGAGAACTCCTGCTGCGCCTTCTGGAAACTGGCCCCAGTACGTCGGTACATGCTGTGGACCTGAGGAGGAAGAAATTGTGAGAAAATTGCTGTTTAAACAGGTAGGTCATCCCTGTATGGGAGGAGACACCAAACGAGCTACAGTGGGGCAAAAAAGTATTTAGTCAGCCACCGATTGTGCAAGTTCCCCCACTTAAAATGATGACAGAGGTCAGTAATTTGCACCAGAGGTACACTTCAACTGTGAGAGACAGAATGTGAAAAAAAAAAAAAATCCATGAATTCACATGGTAGGATTTGTAAAGAATTTATTCGTAAATTAGGGTGGAAAATAAGTATTTGGTCACCTCAAACAAGGAAAATCTCTGGCTCTCACAGACCTGTAACGTCTTCTGTAAGAAGCTTTTCTGTCCCCCACTCGTTACCTGTATGAATGGCACCTGTTTGAACTCATCATCTGTATAAAAGACACCTGTCCACAGCCTCAAACAGTCAGACTCCAAACTCCGCCATGGCCAAGACCAAAGAGCGTTCGAAGGACACCAGGAAAAGTATTGTAGACCTGCACCAGACTGGGAAGAGTGAATCTTCAATAGGCAAGCAGCTTGGTGTGAAAAAATCAACTGTGGGAGCAATCATCAGAAAATGGAAGACATACAAGACCACTGATAATCTCCCTCGATCTGGGGCTCCACGCAAGATCTCATCCCGTGGGGTCAAAATGATCATGAGAACGGTGAGCAAAGATCCCAGAACCACACGGGGGGACCTGGTGAATGACCTGCAGAGAGCTGGGAGAATGTCATGTGGTCAGATGAAACCAAAGTAGAACTTTTTGGTATAAACTCAACTCGTCGTGTTTGGAGGACGAAGAATACTGAGTTGCATCCCAAGAACACCATACCTACTGTGAAGCATGGGGGTGGAAACATCATGCTATGGGGCTGTTTTTCTGCCAAGGGGACAGGACGACTGATCCGTGTTAAGGACAGAATGAATGGGGCCATGTATCGTGAGATTTTGAGCCAAAACCTCCTTCCATCAGTGAGAACTTTGAAGATGAAACGAGGCTGGGTCTTCCAACATGACAATGATCCAAAACACACCGCCCGGGCAACAAAGGAGTGGCTCCGTAAGAAGCATTTGAAAGTCCTGGAGTGGCCTAGCCAGTCTCCAGACCTCAACCCCATAGAAAATCTGTGGCGGGAGTTGAAAGTCCGTGTTGCTCTGCGACAGCCCCAAAACATCACTGCTCTCGAGAAGATCTGCATGGAGGAATGGGCCAAAATACCAGCTACTGTGTGTGCAAACCTGGTAAAGACCTATAGTAAACGTTTGACCTCTGTTATTGCCAACAAAGGTTATGTTACAAAGTATTGAGTTGTATTTTTGTTATTGACCAAATACTTATTTTCCACCCTGATTTACGAATAAATTCTTTACAAATCCTACCATGTGGATTCATGGATTTTTTTTTTCACATTCTGTCTCTCACAGTTGAAGTGTACCTCTGGTGCAAATTACTGACCTCTGTCATCATTTTAGGTGGGGGAACTTGCACAATCGGTGGCTGACTAAATACATTTTTGCCCCACTGTACCTCTGCTGGAAAATAAATCCCGCTTCGGCCTGGTACTGCATGAGGTCTCTTCCTACTAAAAATCATCAAGTACGGCTCATAGGGGATCAACTGATTTTGGCTTCTCTCTAACATAAAGCAATTTGCAATGACAATTTTGATCTGGTGCTACAAAAATGAAGTGGAATTATTATTTTATTTCTAAATTGAATTTAGCAGGCAGCACAACAAGAGGGTTCCTGGTTCAAACATGCTGGCCAGATGGGTTTCTCTCTGGATACACTGGTTTCTTCCCACAGACTAGAGATAAGCATGTCGTATTTCTAAAAATGCCTTAGATGTGAGTGTGAATGACGGTCTTTCTCTCTGTGTTAGCCTTGTGACACAATGGTGACCTGTCCAGGATCTACCTTGCTTCTTGCCCTATTAGAAGCATAGGGCTGGGATAGGCTCCTGAACTGGACACACATGTAAGAATGAATGAATGGCTGGAATTCCATTTCAT
This sequence comes from Mchenga conophoros, assembly GCF_057382185.1. Classification (NCBI taxonomy): domain Eukaryota; kingdom Metazoa; phylum Chordata; class Actinopteri; order Cichliformes; family Cichlidae; genus Mchenga; species Mchenga conophoros. The sequence continues at coordinate 21,941,345 of NC_140532.1, read as the reverse complement.
TGTGATTGGTGCACTTGAAGGATTTGGACTGGTGTTAACCAAAAATCAACCATAACATTACACAGACATCTAGCAACTGTTGATTAGTGAGTCAACAAGTAAAATAACCAGAGATAAAAACTGTGTTCTGAAGAAAATTAAGAAAAAAAGAAAAGAAAAGTGAGGCAACTCTTACCATCTTGAGCAGAATGACAGACATCACAGCGCACAAAGTGAAGAGGATGGCCACTATGATCATGATGATTCCCACTGCACGGTGTTCACTGATGATAGTGAATGCAGAGAGCCAACCACTGCAACAAACAGCAGAGTTTTAGGTGATCTTATGAACAGCATCAGTGAAACTTAAAATTGTATTCAACAGAAGGAAACATACAACATACAGCGTACAACACATGTACGCTGCTATATTCGATTTGAGGAGAAGAGAAGAATGTGTTTTGGAAGCAGCCGGACAAAAACAAATGCCAACCACTGGTTAAATAATTAACGTGAAATAAATGAACATCACTGCCCTCATTTTCTGTTGCTCTTATTCTTCTTTTTACCTTTAAAACTCTGTTTGACTTTAATACATTTATAATTAATTTGATCGTAATATTAAGAAGTTAAAAAAATAGGAAAAAAACAACAACAAACAAACACAAAGTAAAAAACAGCAGGTTAGTATTTAAAATGGATCACTGGTTAAAGAGCAGAGGTTATGACACCGTATTCTGATGCAGTTTAAGCTGAAACACATTTAGATTGGGAAAAGAGAACAAAGAAATGGTGGGGTAACAGACTGCAAGCAGCAGAAACTTACAGAGTTACCCGCAGACAGAGAGGCAGCAGGCTAGAGGCTGAAGAATGGAAAGTTTCTGTCGTGAGAGATGAAAGATTGCAGAAAATGAAGGAAAGAGAGAGGACGGCAGCTGACAGGCCAAATGACCGGTAATAGTTCTGATTATTTAACGCAACAAATCACAAGCACACAAAACACTTTGTCAGTCAGGGGGACACGATCACAACGTGAATACTCCCGCGAAACCAGTTATTTTATTATCTATTCATAAGCTCTTATGAGATTCATACATACTATGAATTAATATTAATATAAACATAATTATTCTGTCAAAATTATATGTTAAATTATAACATTTGTTCGAACTTGAACTTAAAATATACTTATTGCAATTTCTGGTGTTTAAAAATAGTTTTTTAAACTTCTAAATTTCACTAAAGCCGCCAACAGAATATGAAATAACTGTTACGACTTTATATCCAAAATGTCTGTGGTTTGTGATGAAGATGCACAAACTGAAATTGAAATAGGACTCTGATTTACTTTCATGCAATGCATATATCTACCATAACATGCTGGACTAATATAAGCTTTATTTATAGAGATATGTAATTAAATACAGATTAGAGTTTAAAAAAAATAATTTGAAATTTGCAGAGGGTAATAAAAAAAAAGCTATCCTATTATATCCTTAACATATTATTTCAAGTATATGCTTAAAAACCATAAACGTAATGCCCACATATTTACTTTTGAAGAAGCCATCTGGAAAACTAAAGTTTTTATTGAAAAATAGGACATACATGACACTCACCTGTTGCCCCAGTGGGGTATGCCTATTGACTGGATGATGAAGATTACCACTTGGCAAAAAAACACAAAGAAGAACAAGAAGAAGCTGAAGGAGCTGTCAGTCCTGAAAAAAAGAGGAAAAAACCATCCATTAAACTTTCAGACTTAGAAAACACATTTATATCAGGAGTACAGTTATATGAATGTAAGTGACATGTGCAAGTGCAAATCTTTACCATGGCAACGCTGTAATATAAATGTAATGTGTGAAATACACACTGTGACAGCACAAAAATTACAAGGGAAAGCGAATACATCTGGCGCAGACGCATTATCGTTGTTACAAAAAGTATCAAAGTTATCAGACATTTTTCTTTTTGTTCACAGCAGTTGATCGAAACTTAAAAATAAACTCACAGGGTTTTTTGTTAAATTTATACACAATACATTTGGGAACAAACATTTCAAAAGCTAATGCATTAATGTACACGTCTGTAAAATCCAGATGAAAAAATGCCTTTTAAGCAGAGTTCTTAAAAACACACATCACTGTCCACACACGGGGTCAAATGATGCATACAGTACCTTTCATGATGGGGGGACTCACCTGAAGGCCTTGTAGACGGGTCGGTACCAGCAGAGGAAGGAGCAGGGAGCAAAGAGGATGAGCCAGAGAATGGAGAGACCAAAGTCCACACCATTGCTTGAAGCCGTGGTGAAGAAAGCCAAACATGCCAGCAGGTTGAGGAACAGAGTCACACAGTTGACTGAGGACGACAGTAGAGAGAGTCAGTGATTGTATTCTAGTCAGAATTTCAGTATCATGTATGTATACAGCAAAGAAGAACAAAAACTAAACAGTACTGGCTGGAGTGTTTTTCCCATCACACCAACCGGTGTTGTTAAGAAGTGATTTTAGGGTACATTTTTACACCGATTCAGAGCTTCAAACCTTCCTGAAAGGTTTTTACTTCTCAGACTTCCAATGTCCGCCCCCCTAAAAATGTAATGTGCTTACACATCCAGAGGTAGTACATCATCTTGCAGACTCTCTGGCACTCTGGGGGGATTTCCTCTGAGAAGTCCTGGTAAAAACATGGTTTGATGGGGAAGAACTTTGGAAGTGGAGGCCAGTTGTTCTCTTTACCTGTCGAGTCAAGAGATAACATCAGCATGGCAAACTATAAATACAAGACAGCAGATATATCATGAGCACGAATAGAGTTTAACAAAAAGCAACCGGTGGTTATTTTTAAAATACTGACACATTCATCTGAGTCATTTACGCAAGTGTGTGGGAGTCAATGTACAGCAGCATTCCTACCTAAGCAGGCTGGATAATGTCACTGCTGTGCCTCTGGAACATAACTGCACTGTTTACATAAACCTATCTAAGCATCTGCTTTTTAAACTAAAAACTTATCACCGCAAGTTTACATCAGCAGATGCAGCACATGAAGACACATTTCACCAAACATTCAGTCATTCACCAGAGTTGATAATTAACAGATAATGATCTTCATATTATTGTTATAGCTCTTTGCAGACCTATTGATATGAATATCAGAGCCAAAAAAAAAAAAAAAAAAAGCCAGTGAGTGCAAGGATGTAGTTTTATATTTGTCTTTGGTACATAATGCCCACGTTGCAAATCATTGTCTGTTATCAGGGCGCTGTGCTGAGGAGTTTTGTTTTTAATGACCTGTCGGGCCTCTGCTCTGTAGCTCATGCTCTCTGCGGTCCAGCTCGGCAGCTTTCCTCTCCAGCTCTTCCTGCTGCCTCAGCAGGTTGGCCTGAGCTGCAGCAGCAGTTACCTGAAAAAGGAGGAAACGCTTCACTCAACCACCACATTAGATGCACAGAAAATTACCTAAGCCACTGTCAGGAAACTCCGATTTCATGCAAATAGCAAGGAAACGGTGCAGAAATGATTCACTTCACATATAAGCTTTCTAGTTTCAGTTTTTAACACCCAAGACAGCAATCAGTCGCTGTGAGCTACTTCAATAAACACTCTGAATTGCATCTGTTTTCACAGGCATCTAAAAGGGTGTACTTGACTTTTAAATGACATATTACAGGAAATACATATTCATGGTTATCATATCTGATCTCTGACTTGCCAGGAAGAGGTAGGATGCAGGTGATCTGTTTTGCTATTCATGAATATTTATAGGACAGAACAAAGAGCTTCATTATAATAATGTGTAAAGTGAGTAGATGTTTGTGTAGCAACCACACATCCTGACGTAAGGACCATACTGAGAGTCTGAAGGGACAGATTGCCCTTTAGACACATCCAGTTATTTTAGAATTCTAAAATGAGCCACGTGTTGCTAAAAAATGCAATTTCTAAACATTTTAGAATGTCTTTGTGCTGAATCCGTGTACCTGCTCTCATTTACTGTCTTAGCTGTTTGGTGGTTATTGAAATTTTGTGATTTTTCACCTGAGATTCTGGCATTTCGGGCAAAATAAATTTATATTTAAAAAACGATTCACAATTTTAATGAATCGATTTCACGTTATCCAAGCCAGAATCGATTTTAATCGATAAATCGATTATAAAAACCCACCCCTAATTAAAAGCTCAGTTTTGTGATCTTTTTGGCAAAATAAGGTTTGGACATTTAGTTCGATGTAGCAACTAAATGGCTTTGAGTAAAAGAAACGGCTACAGCATCTGTGTGAAAAAATAACTGTTAATTAAACAGGCAGGATAAGTAGAATTGGAACTTAAGAAAATACTCTTTCTTAGTGGTTTCCAAACTTTTAGTACCCAGAGCACAGCAGAGGGCAAGACAAAATGCACACCTCCATTCACACTGTCACTAAATAACATCCAATTGTCATCGTAGTTATTATGAGTTCTTCTAAATGTGCTGCAGTAGGAATATGTGATTAAGAGCCCATCTGTGATATCTAGACCTAGGATAAGAACTGAAATTTTTTAAATGTATTTATTGAATTTCAATAAATGGTCTTGCTCATCTTGGCTTAGATGTAGTGGTCTTCTACAGTAGGTTTGAGTTGCTCTCAAAAATGTTTTACTACCAGATGTATTTTTAGCTTGCTTTGCACAATGTTAGCATTAGCCAACCTCTCCTGACAGACTGGGGCCGTCTTACAGCTTCAGTAAACTGCAACTGAGTCTAATTCTGCTCTTTGTTGTCAATCAGGGCTTCGATGTATCTCAATCTCATAATTCCCACCATCCATCAACTGAAAAAACAGAGTGAGGTCACATAATTGTGCAATAATAATGCTAGATTGTTATAAAATCTCACCCACACCTGCTCATTCACCTTCATAAAAATATTTTTTTTAATCAGAGAAGTGGTGGGTTTGGTATAAATTCTCACCTGTGGACTGGGCTCTGTAGATGGCTGTAGCACAGCAGGAGATGTGGTGTGAGCTGCTAGTCCATCCTAAAAAACAACAATAAGCAAATAAAAGATTCAAATGCAACCAGTAAAAGAGAAGGAATACCAGGAAAACAACGCTAAGAAGATAAAGGGAATGGCGACATAAGCAGGCCAAGACCAAAAAATTGAAATGGTGAACTGAAAGATGGTGAGAAAAAACAAAAGATACAATATTTTGACAGGAAAACGAAATATTGAGGAAATGTGCAGATAAGACACCATCAAATGGTTTCAAAACCAACAAAATGAGTAGAAAATGTAGCTTCCAGATGTCTTACACTGGGTTGAGCAGAGAAAGGGTTGTACTGGTCAACTGGTTCGATGTTGGATTTTGTCACCTGAGTGACAGAGGGATCCTGGAAAAACAATAAAAATAATAATAAAAACACGTGCGCATCTTTATCAACTTATAATAATGAGTTACCTGAAAATCTACAAATACATTTTGATCCAATTTCTGTCTATGATGACAGCTTGGAAGTATTTCTTATCTTTGAGCTAAAAGCTGCAGAAATAAGTGTAGGTGCTATGCAGTAATGAAAAAGAGGCCTCTTGTACCAGGTTTGGTGAGCTGCTATTAGAGGTAAGTGCATTTACATGGCTTAACTGACATGGCTTAACTGAACAGTTTTGCAAGAATATAAATAAATATAAAATAAATATATATTTATAAATATAAATAAATAAAGAATATCAAGTTTATTTAGACTTAAAATCTACAAAGAAGAAATTCATTTAGTGCTGTTCATTTTCTCTCCAGAAGAACTCTTTGTTATAAGCTTTACCATTTCCTGAAACACTGAAAGCAACCCTCAAAAAGAAAAAAGCCGAGATTATGAAATCTCGTATCATGCTTTGCCAAAGTCATAAAGTAAAGTACAATAACATCCAGCAATAACCTCTGAGGTTCCTGGTAATATTACCCCTGGAGAAGCACTGGTAATCATTAAATGACTCTAGTGAGCTCAATATTGATTTAACCACTCTATAATATGAGAAGGCACTGCTTATTTTGACACGTCTGAGAAAAGAAAGTCAGGCCCTGATAAATTCCATCAATGCAGTTCAGTACATTTTACACACATGCACACAATTATAGATTTCTCTCAAAGCCTTTTAAGACCTTTTGGAGACCTTTTAAAGGCTTAAAAACATTATATTCACATACAGTTTTCTTCCTCCAATAAACCTTTTTATTAAGGAATTAAAACTGTAAAGCACAACCTAAATCTAAAATAAAAAACTAGAAAGCATGTTTTGACATCTGCACTGGATGATGACACTATTTTGGCAGCTTGTGGCATCCCAACACATGACCAAAAATTTTAATGATGCACTTTATATTGGCATGCAAAAACAAATATGAGGGGGGTAAAAAGGTACCAGGAAATTTTTATTCACACCAAAACTACAACAGTAACTGTGAATTCCTGCCATACATGACGCCACTTCAGCCCAACAGGGTCTCTGGAGCCTCCTGTGATGTACCGGTAACACGCATGTGTCGTGATGTAATTCAACAAGGGTCTGTCCTATTTGAAAGGAAGACGGTAAGATTTCTAGGATGTGCCAACAGCTTAATTGCAAATTGTCCTTTTGTATTTGTATTTAAGTGGTTGTCAGTCAATATCGGTAAGGACAACCAAAGAGACCCTGCAAAGAAAAATTACAGTCTCAATTAAACTTACACAAATATTTTATTGTTCTCCATCTTCCTGACACAGCTTCAGCTTCTGTTTAACTTAATTGCTACCACTTGTCCCAGTTACACCTGACACAATTATTTCTGATTTTTTTCTCCTCTCCAATCTATAGCCCCCGACGACGATGAGATTCTCTGATCCAGTACCTGAAGTTTTTAGACACACCTTTACACTCAGCAGTTCGCTCAGAATAAAGGCTCAAATTCAGCCCAGCTACAAATACCAGCTTTGAAAAAAAAAATCCAGGTCTTAAAATGGGACACAGCTCAAGATGTGTCGGGGGTGGGGCCCGTAGGCTCAGTCTGGAAAACTTGGCCTAGTTGTTCAGCAGCAGTAGTCAGAGTCTGAATCAGAGATGTCTTCAGGTAGATTGGAGAGATTTTTTTTCCTCCAAAAGGTTCAATAACTATAACCTACATAACCAGTGAAGGGGCTATCACAAAACTGAGTTAGCAGGTTTGTATTCTTTTCCTGTGTCCTAGTCAGAAGAGGTTCATGGTTTCTTTACAGAGGATGAACAGAAACTCCATACTGTCTGCTCCATGGCCATGTCTTGAGCAGACACACCACACGACATAGGCTGAACCAGCTTGTTTCTGATGGTGGTGCAACCTCTGGCCTGCTCTTCACGTCTTTCAGTAGGGAAAGTATCTGAGCCTTGATTTCTATGAATATCCCTTTGATATCTGGATTCTTCAGAGGGCTGGGCAGTGGAGTCAAACACTCCTTGTATTTGGAGCCCTAGTCAGTTCTTTTCTTCGTGAAGTCTAGCAGCAGCGAATTAGTTGACAGTTGACAATGGAAATAATGGCTTCCTAAGGCTCAGTTTGTTAAGCCCTCTGGGACTGAAAATTGAAGCAGCTGAACAAGTTCCAAAAACTGCAGTTCTTCTGATGGCCACTTGAGGTTTACTCAAAATGTGAGTTACAGTGGAAGGATATGCATATTTGATTTGGCACAGATTATTACATATTGTGTTTGCAACCCTCCCAATGACCTTTGTCTACTTCAGGTCTCGATTTCAGCAACATACCAACATGGCAGCAGCCACAACGGCAATATTTAAAATTCAGAAAGCAGAGGGTTATGCAACAGTAGCTATAACCACTGTCATATACATATATGAAATAAACAATTTACTGATAGGGTGTGGTGGTTGCTACTATGTTGTAAAATGTAACTTGTGCATATGTAGACTCATACCTTGTCCTCATTAAAACATTCCTTATAAAAGGTTTGAATGTAACTCAACAACCTGTGATGTTCTGGAAGAACCTGAAACTATGCTGTAAATTACTCTGACAAGGTCTCAGAGATAATCCCAGACTGGCACATAAAAAGAAACATCTAAACACATATATATACACACCAATATCTAATATTTACACTAGAACATATTGTAACAACTAAGCTTTTATTTGGAAATGATGGTGTACAATGCAGTCCTGAGAAATGCTGCATCTGCAAGTTTGTGTGAACTCGGTGGGTGATCAAAAACAAAAACTATGACACAGTAACAACTTCCAGAATCACTTCAATAATCTGGGACAAATTAGTCCTTCCTTTAAAAGGTTGACGGAACGAGTACTTCACATGACTACGTGACACGTCACTCACCAACAGTGTGATAAGAGCTCGCCTGCTTGTTAATATGTGCTTGTGACACACCTGTAAACATTCCCAGACGGCAACATAGAGACGTCTGAGTGAGATGATCAACAGCTAGCAATATAAAGGGAAAAGGGTGAATGGAATTAACCTCTAAACCCAACTTAAATGACCCATGATACATTTTACGAAACAACTCCTTGTTGCCTGCAAAGATATTCAAAGGCTCTCGTTCAAAACGTCTTTACCTAATTGCACAGGTAAAAAAAACATATGCTTAGTAAACAGCGAGGAGTGGCTTATTATACATCCTTTAGAGAGACAAACCGACAGCAGTGAATAAAGTAACTGATGACAGCAAACTTACACAGTCTCTGAAATGAAAACCGAGCTGGGACAAGCCTCAAACAAGAGGACAGCATCTTCAAAACAATAGACAGACATACAAAGATGCAGTTTTCCATATATGCCGATATATGGAAAACTGCATAAAGTATATAGATGACATGTAAACATGGCATATTTTAATACAAAAATAATACAGTGACTTTAACGCCTCTGTACAAGGAAACCGGACATGCTCTCATAACTGCTGATTCCCTAGGTGTGGCCATTTCAAAACAGCAGCTGGATACTACTACATTTTACATTAGATACCACAGCCATGGGGTGCAGGTTTAGCTCACTGGGTGAACAGGTGACCAAAAGCAGTATGGCATGGGTCCGTCTCCAACCCGCGACCTTTTGCTGCATGTATTCCCCTTTCTCTACCTGCTTTCCTAACCATAGGAAAGTGACACACCTGTAAACATTCCCACCCGTAAACATCTTCACTGCATCTGTCCAGCAAAGGCCCAAAAATAATAATTTAGATACCACAGTGCTACAAATGATAGAAGCACATGCTCAGAAAGGCCTACAGGGGGAAAAAGCAGCATAGTGCAGTCTGCAGTCCACAAACATGCACATTTTAACATTTTTAATATTCTTTCAAAGGTTGGTAACATGTTAAATATTTAATGTGACCACAGACAGCGAGCTTTTATGAATAGAACTGCTTTTCAGAGTACATATTATACTCCAGCTGCTACTAGGGTATTTATCCAGTCCACCCACCAAACAAACAGAAGTCTCCACTGACGTCACACCTATTGAACACTTGAGATAACAAAAGTTCCATTCTGCAATACTGTAAAAGCATAATGCCACTTAAATCTTACACAGAATAGTACCCACAGGTCATTGGTTTTGATTTGGAGTGTGATAAGAGCAATTTACTGTTAAATATGTCACACTAAATGTGAGGCCTGGTTGAACCTTGGACTCTGAATGCTCCTATAAACTGTTGCTCTCTCTGCAATAAGATGGATTTCTTAACATTTGGTAGAACTGAAAAACCCTAACAACAGCACGTGTGTGTTAACAGATGCAAACACCCACTTATCTATGCGGTTATTCAAATCTGACATCATGATCAAGCCATTGTGATTAATCTGCTAAGTTTCTATTCACCTTTTATGTTGCATTTTATCTAATTCTACACTTTCAAGAATGGCCACTGTTACTAAAATGTTACACTTCATTTCAAAAACTGTTAAATAAGGAGAGTTATGACAGGTTTAATTTTGTTTTTTTTACTTTATGAATTTCATATTGCATAATAAGAAGGAAAGATGGAAAACATAAACAGGTTCTTTACTACTGCAGAAACTAGGCTAACATATCTAGCTCATGTCCTAGAGAAAAAAAAGAAAACTTGTGGAGTGTGAGATAATTCCTGACAGACTTCAAAGGTTTCCGTGAAAGAGAAAGAGAAAACCTGATATAAAAGGACTGTTTCCCTGCATGTACATACACATGTACAATAAATCATGCATTCTTATATATACACATATATATGGATAAAAAATAACAAGCAAAAGATGATGGTTAACATTTTTAAATTGGTGCTCTTCCATTGTTGGGTTTGAAACTTCTGTGTGTTAAATACTGTGTTAAAGGAGTATGAGACACAGTGACAAAAACTAGGTTTTTAAAGAGTAACTTACATTAGGGATTAATCAATGTCAGAGTCTCCCTAACTGCTGCTGCCTCTGTGTCAGCCATTTATTTCATTTTCATCCTTTTTCTTGGCTGGCATAATATTAAATCACAGACTGGTGCATTTAAAGGGGTTGTCTACTCTTACAGAGTACTCAAAGCACTTAAAGACTAAAAGCCACATCTTCCTTTTCACACACATATTCACATTGTACTTTATTCTACTTGTCTTTTTCTATGACTTCTGTTACTTTCTTTCATTTTCAATTTCAGATGAGGACTAGGCAATAATGGAGGTAAAATTGCCCAAGGACACTTTTCCATGCAGACTGAAGCAGCCAGGGGTCAAACCACTTCCTTTATGAATGGCAAATAATTCTAGCTCCTGAGTGTACTACAAAGTACAATTAATGGGTCAGTGAGCTTGTCAAACCTAACGTGACAGTTTCTTGTGTCTCAAAAGTGGCTCTCTTCATAACTGGCCAAATTACCTTGGTAACTTAGACTGAACACATAGCCTTGTCCGGTAACCACCACTGTGATCCCCATTACCTCAGACTAGGGTTTTAGGTTTTGTCAAGCCTGCTAACACTAAGAAAACCTGGCTGTGTTTACAGTATACCCCTCAAAGCTTCAACACGTCTTTGTGAAAAAGCCAACAGAAACATTAATGACCAAATGTGAAATTCTGGGCTTGTTTCAGTTATTAACCCATTTTAGTGCAAGGGAACAAAAGAAAATCTATAAAGATATAGCAACTAAACACTCTTACTCTCACTATTTCTGAACATTTATCCAGAGAAAAATGTATGGGAACATGAGGATAAGAACATTCCCAGTAGGCTTTCCTACTATAAATCTGTTCATATAACTAAATATTATTTCAGTGCATATAAAGAAAGACCTTAGTTTGTCGCTCGCCCTTTTTAATATTTTAAAGTGAAGGGAGGACGTTCCTATTTCCACAAACAACTGGCCTACTATCAGACATCCTGTGTGCTAGAAGCTCTTTGTAGAGAGAAAACCAACAGTTTCGATAAACGTCACATTACAAACCACCAGAACTATCACAAATCACGTCTAAGACATTAGAAATACACACAATAATGTACATTATCTTCCGAAGGAAGCAGAAAATAGGTACTGTGGCTTAAAAAATATATCTGACACACATTTCAAGTTTAACTTCCTGCAACTAAACTCACAGGATATGCAGCCGTTTTACAAGCCACGTGATTGGTTAAAAAACTGTCAGTCACACTTCCTGCCAAATGGTTGCAATCCTCAAAGACGTAGGTTCCCGCCCCGACATCCACCCAACAAGTTTCCTGGCGTGCTGGCTACCGTTTAACTGCCGCCGTTTGATATGTCACCGACTGCGCCTTATAATCTCAGTCCTCGTACTTACATTGAAAGGGTTTTCGCTGGCAGTATCTGCGAACGGGTTGGTATCAAATTCCGACATTTTGAAAATGTTGCGAGGTGTTCTTTTTGTCTTCTCTGAAGGTGGAGTTAACAACAAACTCTTCCCTATCGCTTCTGGTGCCTGTACTACCACTTCCTCGAATAAAGTTTAAAGCGCATGCGCACTGAGCCAGTTGGACGATGACGTGTGCGTCAAATGATGCGCAGGTAATCAAAGCGCGCCACCTGCAACCCCTCTCGGCGCCGTTTGAGATTAAAAGCAAATTCCAGTTGTTATGTCTTATCATTTTTATTATTATTATTTATTTTCTTTACCTACATGTTAACCTTGTTTCTATCTTACTTCACTATATTGTGCAATTGTTAACCAGAATCAGAATACTTCATTGATCCCTAGGGGAAATTATGTTGGTTACAGTGCTCCAGTACAAACAGTAACAAAAATAGACAAAACAAGAAGTAAGAAATAGCACAATATATACATACATATAAGTCACTTACGACTAAATATCTGAATAAGAAAGAAGAGCATGTGCAAAAAGGATGTAGCTATTGCAGTATACAGTGTGTTCGGTGGATGAGTTGTACAGGGAGATGGCCACAGACAGGAATGATTTCCTGTGTCGTTCAGTGGTGCTTTTTGGTAATCTCAGTCTCTCACTGAACGTGCTCCTGTGGCTAGCCAGCATGTCATGGAGTGGGTGGGAGGAATTATCCAACATTGTCTTTATCTTGGACAACATTCGCCTCTCCGTCACCACCTTAAGAGAGTCCACCTCCATCCCCACAACATTGCTGGCCTTGCAGATCGGTGTATTGAGTCTGTTGGCATCAGCAGCCCCTCAACCTGCTGCCCCAGCATGCAACAGTGTAGAGGATAGCTCTGGCCACAACAGACTTGGAGAAAATCCTGAGCATTGCATTGAGCATAACGATGTTGATATGAGTCCATGGCTTATATTGTAGATGTTATTTGAGTTTTTGTTATTAAAAACCCCCACAATCTTATTTACCCAACAAACTGATTACTAAACTAATAATGACAACAACAACAACAACAATAATAATAATAAAGTATTAATAAACTATTTGTGAATCCTGTGGATGCCTCTGCATTTCTTCCTTTGCTAAATCCATGAATCTTCTCTGAGGTCTTCCTCTTTTTCGCATCCTTCTGTAGTTGCAGTTTGCACATCACCCTTGTTCTTGAAAATTCATATCAGTGCACTTCACCTCCTTTCTTCAGGCATCCTCTCATTCTCCAAGATTGTGTCAACCAATCTGGTCAGTAAGACAACATCTCCATACCTCCACAGGTATGTCATTTGGACCAACCACATTTCCACTCGTAGTTCGTTTCATAGCTGGCTCATTAAATTTTCTGAAAAATGTGTAATGTATTTATAGAAAATATATATATAAGAGAAGACTTCTGTAAAAATCTCATATGTATGAAAAGTTTTAATGCATAAAAAACTCCATACTCTTTTAGTTCAACTTTAATTTACTTATTATAAAAAGAACACACACACTCACACACTCTCTCTATATAGCTATAGATATATCTATAGATATATATGTTTATATGTATATTGTTCTTGTTGTTTTATTTTCTTTCCATTTTGGGTTGGTCCTAACTGTCGGATGTCCTCGTAGGGCATGTCCAGAATGCCCTGTGACCAGTTATGGTCGAATAAATATTAAAACAAACAAACAATCTGTGGCGTTTAGTTTTAATTTTTTGCTTTGTTCTTTTCCAAGCAATTATCTCTGTGGGTAAAAAGCTGAAATTATTCAGTTGAATTATTCAAATTAAAAAAAAAAAAAAAAAAAAAAACATCTGCCACGTCCGTCGTGACGTCACCAGCAGCCGTCAGTCGACGTCGCAGACATGGAGGAAGTGAGAGGTGAGAGATTTACTCCTTTTAAACTGTCTGAAATGATCTCTTTTACAGATACATACTCAGCTAGCTAACAGCAGATGTTTGTTTACGCTGCGTGATGTCCGGTGCTGCTCGGTAATATGACGGGAGGCTCGGCGTTACCCGAAAAACCACCTCATTGTTTCAGCCGGCGTTTTGATTGCTTTACGTGTGGCTCACTGTCCTTTTCACTGTGCTGTTAGCACCTCAGCCACAAAGATGGAGTTTAGTATTTTTTCCCTACCGCATATAAAACCTTTACTTTCAGCTACATTTGTCTGAAACCGGCAAACAGAGCCTGCCAAACGTAAAGCTGCTTACTGTGTGTTTCTGTCCTGTGAAGGCTGCACCGTCAGCTGCCCGGTGTTCTGATTAAAAATGTACCCCCAGCAATCCGTTCCGCTTGTCTTACTGGTTTAGCGAAGCAGGTAGTTATTAGAAATCCAGTGAAACTTGTTTAGTTCAAACTGTGATAAGACAGAAAGAGAGGTAATGAGGTAAAGATATATTATTTAAATCAATCAACTCAATAAAAAGTGTTATTAAATAAATTAACATCATATAAAAAGCCGAATATAACACAACAAAGAGCCTAATAAGTAAAACTATGAGGTGTAAGGTAGAGGCGATTTTCCTGTACCTACATAAATCTAATGCATTTTAATATTTTTATAGATGACTTTAACGCAGGTTTTTTCTGATGATTGGTATTGCATTATAAAGGATTACTGGATCGTGGGCACAAAAAACAATTATTACCATGAGCTTCTGATGATATTTAAAGATAGCTTGTTGTTTGAATGATCTTAGAGCAGTACAGCTATCACCATTAAAAGCTCGACATGGGTCTCACTGTGTGTGAAGATGGAAGCCTAATGTGTTATTGTCTCAGTTCTGCTGCTGATAAACTGGCTGCTGTGTGCATATACACCTGTCAGTAGAACAATAAAGAGGCTCATACTAGAGTTTTGTAACTCACTGTATGTTTTTGTTTTTTTTTGTTTTTTGTAATATTTATACACTTATTGCACATTAAATGTTTCCTCCTCAGTGTTTCCCCTGACCTGTGCTGTGCAAAATTATGCATGGGGCAAGGTTGGACTGGACAGCGAGGTGGCCAAGCTGGTGATTGGCGGAGATGCACTTGCTGTCGTAGAGGCTGATAAACCTTATGCAGAGGTAAGGCCCAGAGATATTTGGGGTACCTGTTGGAGGGAGGGTAGTGAACATTTAACACTCAGTATTGAAAATGTACAAGCATGCATGTGATTCATTCTTAAAAGTTAAAGAAACTTAATGTTTTCAGGTTTTCTGAAAACCTGAGACCACTATGCTGGAACAGAGCTGGAAACTTGGTTTTCACTCTGGTTTTCTGGAATAGGTTTGAATAGAATTGTAGGACTACCATTTCTTGAGATAGCTACGCTTGAGTCGTTTGAGCTTATTTACACTTACTGTCAGCAATGAGGGATCTTTAACATTTGAATTTAGCTCTGTAGTCTTATGTTACCGTTAATGATACACAACTCCTCAGCCAAGCAAAAATAACGTAATCATTTTGGTTTTAAATGCAGTCGTGTCCTAGGCTGTCTTGGCACAGGCTCGGTGCTGTGCATGCCTTTAATAAGTCTGTCTTTATTTAGCCACAACAGCTTTGCAGTGTTTGTCATAAAGGTCATTAGTTCAGGTTACGATAGTGCTGATATTTTCACGTACTGTGGACCACATCCCTTGGTTGTACACATTTTCAGAAGGATGACTTTGATCAACACATTATGTGACATGTCTTTTTGTTTAACTGACTTTTGGTGTTTTATTTTGTTTTGTTCTTTTTAAGGGACTTGTCACCATAATTCTTCCCACAGCTGTTGCTTTTTTTCCCCACAGACTTCCTGTTATAGTCACAGCCATTGCCCCCTGGTGGCTAGTAAAAATAACGCAGATTTAAGGTACCTAAGGCTTTACGTTTCAGACCTGGGCCTCTAATATGAATAAACATTCACGCAAAACTAGTTAACTGGCTAAATTATCCCAGGCATTCCCCTGCCCGTTCGCATAAAAGGGGTGGTCTTGGCACCACCTGACCAATCTAAAGGGGGCATTTCACGGGTTGTATGACTTTTCTTTTCTTTTTTTTTCCACAGAAAATGATCCCTATCTGAGCCACCTACTGCAGAGATGTTATCAAATGGTTCTCACTGAGAACCAAGAACATATAAATATACTATATAAGTATGCAAGATTGCAAGATATGTTGTAGAAAGTTATTAATCTGGTTATTTAGCAGTAAAAATAATCATTTAATTCCAGTTATTTACACATTAGAGTCCATTTAAACTTTAAAGCTACACAGCTTGATAAACAAGATGTGGAAACCAATTCAGTTAGTCATGGATCAAAGTGAAATTAATTGTACTGGTTGAACAGGTATTCTCAGTGTGTTTTGTGTTCTAGAACCAGTGTAAAAAAGATTTAGAATCAAATTATAATCAAATCCAACTATATTTGATTTTCTAAATCTCTGAATCATTACACACCCATTCTGTGATATATTCCATACAACACACAGTTTGTGCTTCATTCAGTGGTTTTAGGCACAGCTTAACAAGCAATAGAAAACAAATTCCCCCAGCAGACAATCTATTAAACAACCATGCTGTGAATAAAAGACTCCATAAAAACGTCATTGATTCCAAATGGAAACTCTGGAAGTAGCCTGATTGAATATAAAAACACTATTCAACCTTAGTGTGCTGTCAAATTTGATATGAAGTCAGGAAGTACAGTGTAGGTGTCTAGTTTTTGGATCATCTGTTTGCTCACTGACACGTGACTTTGATAGAGCTTGTCCTTTATTTACAAACTGGAATAGCGCTCTGATCCCGTAGATTACACTCTCATAGTTTGGATTCCTTCCTTTTCACTCGCTATAAATGACCATGGTTTGGAGTATTGGATTAATTGGGTCCATGTATAATCGCAGGCTTTTCTCTCAGTCAGCAAGACATCTGGGGCCTCTCATAGGTTTTTTTAGAAAGTTTCAAGGCAGATAAAAAGAAAATAAGGAGAGCTACAAAACTGTGGTTTTTATTATTAAGATTTAGCACTTAGGAAATGTAAAGTGTGCCCACTTTTGGAACCTCTTGCTGCAACACCAACAGGAATATTTCTAAATAAAGTAAATAAAGTATGAGCTGTTATTCAGCTGAAAGCTGTGCTGTTTTCTCCAGCTGTGGATGGGCGCTCATCCAAAAGGTGACGCCCAGATTAAGGACAACAGGATTGCACAGACCACCCTGGGCCAGTGGATCGCCCACTTCCCTGCATGTCTGGGCTCAAAGGTGAAAGACACCTTCCAGGGTCAGCTGCCTTTCCTCTTCAAAGTTCTCTCGGTCAACACGGCTCTGTCAATACAAGCCCACCCCAACAAGGTGAGTACACGGACTCCCACACCTGCTCAGAGTTCAAGTTCTGCTGAAGCTGGCTCATCATTGTGAACTGGCTGAAGTTTATGGGTGGAGGCAAATGTCAGCTGCTTTATTAAATGATTTATCAGGAGAAAGCATTACTCAAATCTACTTGTATAGCATGTAGTGATACTAAACTCATTATATTTTCAAGTTTTTTAGGATCAAGGACATACTTTTTTCCTTTGTATGTGTATGAAAACGCATGTTTTTTTTCTATAATGTTTTGGTCAGGAATTAGCCACTCGACTACACACTCAGTTTCCGGAGCACTACCCAGACACCAACCACAAACCGGAGATGGCCATTGCTCTCACCCGCTTCGAAGGCCTCTGTGGCTTCAGACCAGTGGAAGAGATCCTGGAATTTCTTGAAAGTGAGTTTTGGATTTTTTGTGTCAAACCAAAAAACATGTACTCTGCTTCAAATGGTCATAAAACAAAATTAATCTGTGTGTGTTTATTTGTCAGAGGTCCCAGAGTTCCACACTCTGGTGGGTCACGGGGCAGCACAAGAGCTGCGGGGCGGCGTGGGAGATGCAGACCGTACGAGCCAGGCGCTGAAGAGGTGCTTCACCAGGATGATGGATTGGGAGAAGAAGGTGGTGGTAGAGAACCTCAACGAGCTGGTGAAAAGGGTCACGGAAGACGGTGAGAATTAATTTATTTAAATGATCGTCAACAGGTTTCATGATGTGTATGTAGATATGTGTCGTTTAACTATTACACATTTCTGAGGCAGTTTTAATGTAAATTACACAAAAATTTAATCAAGGCCACTGAAGGCAAAAAAAATATTTTGAAAACAGTTTATTAAAAAGAGATTAATTTACAATTGTAGATTCTTTAAAAGATCTATACTATATTAAATTTTAAAAAAAAACATTGACATTGCAGAGTCAAAGTCTGATTTGCAGTATTTGTTTTCATAGCCAAGGATAATTTTTAAAACTAATCTCTTAATGCGCAATTTTAAATGTATGTTCTTGTATACACAGCTTACAGCTATCTACTGTTATGTTTGTAGTTCTGGGTCTGTGAAGGTTCTCAGTCATCCATGTCATCGTAGTCTAAGGAGCTTGGAAAGAAAAGCGTCTGGACTTCTTTAGGTTGCTTGAAGACGTTTCACCTCTCATCCGAGAAGCTTCTTCAGTTCTAGGGTCAAATGGTGGAGAGTCCCGGATTTAAACCCCGTGGGAGTTTCCCCCCAAGGAGGGAAAAAGGGACCCTGGGCCATCTGACCTCAGGAAATCACATGATAGGGTGGGGCTAGGTTTCACAATGAGCTCACCCGAAACCCTGGTTGATGGTGACCCACACCCGTTTTCACACCTTGGCTCATGTGATTAGGTAAAGGATCATCAGGGGGTCCTTTTGTCCCTCTTTGGGGGCAAACTCCCACTGGGTTTAAATCTGGGACTCCCCACCATTTGACCCTAGAACTGAAGAAGCTTCTCGGATGAGAGGTGAAACGTCTTCAAGGAACTTAAAGAAGTCCAGACGCTTTCCTTTCCAAGCTCCTTAGACTTTGTAGTTCTGCCCACATTTTAACCAGGACCTACATGTTGAAGATCGAATCTGTGTGTCAGATTGGAGTAATTACTAAAATTATAAAGGCTAAGAAACCTTTGTGTGATTCTGTTGTATACTGGCATTGGATAGGAAGGTTTCTCATTAGCTAGTGATGATATTTTTAATCTTGACTCCCTCAGGCAGTCGGGGCAGATGGCCGTCCCTCCCTGAGCCTGATTCTGCTGGAGGTTTCTTCCTGTTAAAGGGGAGTTTTTCTTTCCCACTGTTGCCAAGTGCTTGCTCCTATGAGCAAGCATTTGACTTGAGGCATTTGATTTAGCACTACATAAACTGAATTGAATTGAAAAAGTATGTAAGACCTGAAAAAGTGTGGTATCCGCTAACTTGAAGCATTTACTAAAACATAATTGCTGAAGTATAAATAATGTTTTGAGGGTATTTGTGTTAGAATAAATAGCTACAGTGAAAGGGTAGGGTCCAGCTGTGATTGTGTTGCCCTGAGTTCACATCAGGGGAACGGTGCTGTGCGTTCACACCTAGCAGTGTTAGCATCTGGCAGCAAAGTCGACCATTCTGCAATTATTCAAAAATGACTTTAAAACACAGAGAAAAATAAGAGCTCAGTTTGATCTTATGTTTTGCTAACACAGTCCTACCTCGGGATGTTTGTGATCCTTGCAGCTGCAGCTGGAAAGGACACGTCAGGCATCAGTGGTGACCTGTTGCTCCGTCTCCACTCTCAGTACCCTGGAGACATTGGCTGCTTCTCAATCTACTTCCTCAATCATGTGGTCCTGAATCCAGGCCAGGCCATGTTCCTGGGAGCCAATGAGCCTCACGCTTACCTTTATGGAGGTCAGTAGATAGCATTTACATTTATAAGATTCTAGTACAATAGAGCTCCAGATTCAGTTGAGTGAGCGTGACTGAAACTGTTGACTTTCCAGCGTCGCTGCAGTTCTTCTGCATAACAGAGCAGCAGATATGGCTTTTAAGAGCTAGTATGGGATTATTTAGCAGCTTAGGCTTTTCTGTCTGAACGACCAATTTGACTATGCCAAGACTGGCTTCTGTCTGTCCACAAGACTCACTTCTCTACAGTATTGGTCAGAATTTTAGTCAAGCTTACAACACACTCATCACCTAATGGATCACATTTGTCATTTTACAGTCAATAACCTGTAAATTGTGAAGGTGAATAAACTGGATGAGCTATTATGTCATAGAAGCGCTAGGTCTTTAATCCCAATCATAAAAATGAACAATGTTTTTATCCATCTTCTGTTACTCTCAACGTCACGTCCACTGCATCTCTACCACAAATCTTAAAGTATAGATCATAAAGTCTCAAAACTGCAGGCCTCTGTAGTTTTGAGAAAATGCTACTCAAATATTGAACTACGTTCAGCTACAGATTAATACACAGGGAGTTTTTAAAGGAGGATTGTGCATTTTTATTATTTTACACTGAAGAACCCTGAAGTATACTAAAAAGCTTGTGACAGAGCAGAATACATGTTGTTGTACAGTCAGAGATGTTTAAACTGGAATCTGTCCAACTAAATTATATCAAAGACTGCCACAGGAGTGAACTAATCAGTCTGCAGGTAGGGAAACACAAGACAGGACGTGGTCTGCCAGCAGCTAATGAACTTTCACAAAAAGTGGTGTTTGTCTGACAGTAAACAGTAAATGGTGTCTGTCTCTTGGGAGGAGGAGAAAATAGTAGGCAGAATAAATAATGTTTTGGGTGTCACTAACATAACCAAGTAGCCAACTCCAGTAAATTCTGTGTGTATTATTTGATTCCTTAGATGAGTTGATGTTAAATACATCGATTTAGTTATTTTCAGCAGATGACGTGGAAGCTAGTAAAACTGTCTCATCCACTGGGAGCAAACTGCAAAATGCTGAGAGCCAGCCTTTTTTTTTTTTTTTTTTTTACCAGAAATGTCGAGCTTTGGTGTCATCTTCTTTGAAACATGAAGCATACACAAGAGCTTCTCTGTGAACTCAGCAGTCTGTGAAGCACTGATTTACCGCAGTGTCTTTTTTAGCAGCTGTCTCAGCAGAATAAAATGCAATCCGGCTATGAGATGTGTTGATGATGTGTTCAGCTCATCTTTATCTCTGGAAAATTGCCCTGTTCTGTTGTTCGCCCACATGAAAGCATCTGAATCTGTTTAACATTGCAGGATTTTCTGGGAATTGATTTTAATATTTGATTTTCTATTTATGCACCCATCTAGACTGTATTGAGTGCATGGCCTGCTCAGACAACACTGTGAGGGCCGGACTGACACCCAAATACATCGATGTTAACACGCTCTGTGAGATGCTGAACTACAGCCCCGCCCCCGCCTCCTCGAAAATCTTCCCGTGTCTTCAGGACCCCTCTGACCCCTGCGTGTCCATATACAACCCGCCCGTGCCAGACTTCACTGTCATGAGGATACAGGTTAGAAAATTGTATAGTTGATCTCATCTTTAAAATAAAACCTTGTCATTTGAGAAAAAAAACAACTAACTTTACGTGATATATTGACATTATATACAAATTAGACATAACACTGTGACCGCTGCTAGTTAAAGTGAATAACGCGGATTGTCTCTTTATCAAGGCTTCTGTTAGTGGGTTTGATATATTAGGGAGATAGTGAACATTTTGTCCTCAAGGCTGTAAGTGAGTTTGAAAAGGAGTGATGGCTAGATGACTGGGTCAGAGGATCTCTGCAGCTCCTGTGGGCTGTTCCCCATCTGCAGTGGTCAGTATCTATCAGAAGTGGCCCAAAGAAAGAACAGTGCTGAATAAGCGACGGGGTCATGGACAACTAAGGCTCATTGATGCATGTGAGGAGTGAAGGCTGGCCCGTGTGGTCTGATCCAACAGATGAGTAACTGTAGCTCAAACTGCTGAAAAGGTTGATGCTGGTTCTCATAGAAAGACATCAGAATACACAGAGCATCACAGTTTGTTGTGTATGTGGCTGCATAACAGCAGACCGGTCAGGGTGTCCATGCTGATCTGCATCAGAAGTGGACCAAGGAGCAATGGAAGCAGTGGTCTGGTCTGATGAATCATGTTTTATTTTCTTTTACATCACGTGGATGGTCAGGTGTGTGTGAGTTGCTTACCTGGGGAACACCTGGCACCAGGATGCATAATGGGAAGAAGGCAAGCTGGTGGAGTGTGACGCTTTGGGGAATGTTCTGCTGGGAAACCTTGGGTCCTGCCATCCATGTGGATGTTACTTTGATGTGTACAGCATTTGATAGAAACAGCATTCTCTGCTGACTGTGGCCTCTTTCAGCAGCATGATGCTCCCTGCCACAAAGCAAAAAATGGTTGGACCACAGCAATGAGTTTGAGGTGTTGACTTGGCCTCCAAAGCCCCCAGATCTAAATCCAGTCATTCTGTGGGATGTGCTTGACAAAAGAATCCATGAAGGCCCCCTTTGCAACTTACAGGACTTAAAGGATATATTGCTAACATCTTGGTACAGATACAGCAGCACATTTTCAGAGGTCTAGTGGGGTTCATGCCTCGATGGGTCCGGGCTGTTTTGGCAGCAATACGGGGACCAACACAGAAGTTAGGCAGGTGGTCATAATGTTATATCTGATCAGTGTATATAATAACCAGTTTTTTTTGTTGTTTTTAATTTTTCTTAGAATTTAGTTTAAAATGTAATATTTGGCATATTGTGTTTTGTGTTTTTAAAAAGTTAAACTTTTACTCTCAACCCATGTGCACTCTGAGTTGATATTATAGAAACCTTCCTTCCATCAGTCTGCCTTTGTGACGCTTTGACACGTAGTTTGTTCAACTGATAGAGTGCGAAAACAAATTTGAAAGAAATTAGAGTTTCTTCTATTTTCATGTATTTTCCAAAGTGGCTTTTATTATTTGAGTTTAGTTTTTGTAAAACTGCTTAGTTTCACTTTAGTTTTTACTAGTTTCAGTATTCGTTTTAGGGGTTTGATTTAAGGAGTTGCAAATTAATCGTGCAATACAAACACAACACTTTTTGAAGGCAGCTGAGTCACAGTTATGTGACTCTAACAATCTGACCAAATTAACCCTTTCACGCATAGTGGTCACTACAGTGGACAGCTATGCAAAGGCTGTTTTCTTGTATTTGGGTCAGTGTTGATGGTATACTTGCACATAAACCAATACATTGGACACTGATGTGTCACTCCATACCCTGCCATCCACTGGTCGCTTAGTGTGACTATAGATGTATGATGTGTTTCATTGTGATTATTGTTATTTAACCCTGTCATGCATGAATTATGACAACCTCAATCAGGATTTTTTCTTAAGTATTTTTATTCATCTTTTCATGCCTAAAGATGAAGGAAAAAAATCCTGATTGAGGTTGTCATAATTCATGCATGAAAGGTTTAGCAAAGATCAATGAATACTCATGCTAAACTTCACTGATTTCAGGAAGTTAGGTCCCAATTACAGACAGTAAAGTAAAAGTAAGGAATCGCTTAAATCACCTTTCTTCCCCCCGTTGATGATCAGTCTTCTTAACCATATCTACATCCCTAAGTACAATGAGGTGCCGACATGTGACTGATTAGATAAGAAGCAGTTTAACATGTGTAGTTAACTGTCTGGTGAGTGTATATGTCGTGTACAGTGTCATTTTACTTTTTCATGTGTCTAGATTTTATTTGATTCCAGTTCAGCAAAATGGTTTTTCATACCTACCTTTAGTTAATGATAAACCATTATTGATGTTATTACAACACCTGTGATTTTAATACTGTTAAAAATACACATCTTTGATTGACATCCAAACTGTCATTGGACTATTGCAAGCACCACCTTTAAACAGAAAGTCTCGAATGTTTTCTTTCGTTTTTTAATGTTTGTTTTAAATACCGACTCATTGTCACCCTTCCATCCTGCAGATCCCAGCCTCAGTGAAGCAGTACAATATTTCTCCAGTCGACAGCGCCAGCATCCTCCTGGTCATTGAAGGTGAAGCCACGGGAACCTCGCCTGCTGCTCTCTCCGACCTCACACTGACGCGGGGCAGCGTCCTGTTCGTCTCGGCCAACGAGAGCGTCTCTCTACACATCACCTCGCAGTCGGGGATGACCCTTTTTCGAGCCTGCTGCCTTCTGTAGTTGTGGGTCTGTGGTCGTTAAAGCTCATACTACCTGTTTGTTTGTATTTGTGATTTGAAGTGTCGAGGTTTGTCCTTGTGTTTTACCTGAGCTCGATGACTCGTGCACTTTTTACAAGATAGTATAGAAGCTAAAGGAGCCTCATCGGTACCTGCTGCTCCCCTTTAACCCCTAAAATGTAACATGTGCCCTCTCTGCCACCTCCAGCACTCTTCTCTAGCTTTAAACTCCAGTTTTAATCCAATGCTGATGGATTTATTGGTTCTTACCCTTTTCGTGTGTGCAAGTACTCATAAAACACAGAAGATCTGCACATCCAAAATTCTTTATAGGTGCTGGATAGAGGGCAGAATAAAAAGTAAAATATGTCTGTTTAGTTGCTGTTTTGGTGTTTAAGGTCCTTAGTTTGCTCAAAAATAGAAATCTGAACATCTGCCGTCCCAGGACAAGTGAAGAACATCCAACATGATTAAAAGTTTTCAATTAGCTGAAGGTGGATTGTAAAAATATTGGTGATAACTGGAAAAAAACATCAAGTACAGTTAATTTCTCAATTTTTTTCCTGCATGTTATTTTATACCCTGAATTATGAAGGTGACACACACTAGCTGTAATGAACTAAACAGCATTGTGGGGCTGATGTTTACTGTTGTACACTTCACCACCACTCAGTGCTTTGAACAGCCAGACAACCAACCTGTTAAGGACAACAAAGCACATCTGTTTTATATGCCAGCTACTGCGTTCCAGGATCAGTGTTGTCATTTTAACTTTAGCTCAAACTGGAGAATATCCACCTTTCAAACTTAATTTTAGGCAAAAAAAAAAAAAGAAAGTAAAAGAAAAACATTAAAAAGTACAAAGTGTGATACTGAGATGCCTGTGCATGTTTTAGAGCAGTAGCACTCTCCAGAGCACCTTCTGTGATTACTATATCAGTGCTACAAACCAATCACAGTGAAGCTAAGCCTGCTGAGTGTTACTGCTTCTGTTACCAGCGCATGTTTTACAGTCTGGAAACATCCCGTCAAAGTGGTGAAAACTCATGAGTATTAAAAATGAATGAATAAAAATAAATAAGAAGCGGGCATGAAGAGCCATTTCCATCTCTGTCCCATAAAGCATGACGATGTGGCAACCATGTAGGGGTGTAACAATTCTGAGACCGAAACCATGATACAAACGTCCACCATACTGTGTCATGTAAAAATAGCGAACAGATTTCTGATATACTTTATACTATAATATCACATCATGAGTTTTTTGTTTGTTTGTTTTTAAATAGAGACATTCACTTAATTTCAATATTTTCCTTGTCTTTATCGTTCGAGAAGATCATATTTTTATAACTCTTTTTGAACAGTTTTATGTTTGGACATTGCTTTAATTCCATATTCAGACTGTTCCATAGTTTCACTCCATGAACAGAAACACAAAAGCCTTTTCTTGTAGTACGTACCTTCATTGTTTTGAAGTTACAAAAACCCCTTAAATTATAACTTCCTTCTTTCAAAAAAAAACATACTCTGAATATTACCTGGCAGTTCTTTATTTTTTGCTTTGAATAGAATTTGTGCTGTTTGGAATTTCACTAGATCGTCAATTTTCAATATTTCAGACTGCAAAAATAGTGAGTTTGTATGTTCCCTATAACCTGCATTGTGGATGATTCGAATTGCTTTTTTTTTTTAAGAGTAAAAAGTGAATGTAATGTGGTTTTATAGTTATTGCCCCAGACCTCTGCACAATAGCTTAAGTATGGTGAAACCAGTGAACAGTAGAGAATATGAAGTGATGTTCTGTCGAATACCTGTTTTGCCTTGTTTAGTACTGCAATGCTTCGTGATACTTTGGAATGAATATATCTTACGTGAGCTCTCCAGTTAAGTTTTTCATCTATTATTACCCCCAGAAATTTATTTTCACTGACTATTTCAATATCAACACCATTTATTTGAATCTTTGCATTTGTATTTAAACTACTATTTCCAAATAACATAAGTTTAGATTTATTCAAATTTAATGATAATTTATTTTTATCAAGCCAGAACTTCACTTTACTTATTTCATTAGTCATATCCTCCAATAAATTCTGCAGATCATCACCAGAGCAAAAAATGTTTGTATCGTCAGCAAAGAGAACCATTTTT
The DNA here is from genome assembly GCF_057382185.1 of Mchenga conophoros. Taxonomy (NCBI): domain Eukaryota; kingdom Metazoa; phylum Chordata; class Actinopteri; order Cichliformes; family Cichlidae; genus Mchenga; species Mchenga conophoros. Next base: position 21,915,351 of record NC_140532.1, on the reverse strand, counting down.
AATACACTGGACACTTTCTTCTTGGGGAATCAAATGTTTTTGGGACAACAGCTGAAGCTGTCGGACAGGACGGGCATTGAGACTGTCTGAGGGTATATAGAGCTGAACGGGTAAACTTCACTTTGCGGAAAAAAGTGAGGGAACTCATGCAACCTAATGGATTTTTACACCATTTTCAAATTTTGAAATCACTCTGACATGTTTCCAGCTATTGGTTGTACTCCTCATTGTCCTGTTAGCTGTTAGTAGCGTAGTAACTTGAAGTGTTACATTAGGAAGGGTATCTGGCATAAAAACTGCCAAATCAAAAACTCAGATCCATCCGCTGTGGCAGCATCTTGGGGAAAAAAGAAAGCAGCTGTAAATACCTCATTCAGCAGTTTTCAATGTGCATGAATTCACGCAAATAACTCACGGCAATACTTCACTTTGTCTTTGGTGTGAATGCAAAAAAAAAAAAAAAAAGGTATGAACCTTGTAGTTTGGGAGAATTGTTACACCTCGAGAATCATAAATGCATACCGAGTCAAACATCTTGTTTGTCAACTAACAATTATCTAAACCTGCTTTAAGGTACTTATTGTAATTTCCTCTGTTTTGAAAGTGTTTTTAACACCTTTTAAATTTAAATGAAGCTTTCAGCAGAATGTAAACAATTGATCGGCATGACTTTACATCCAAAACACTGATATATTTTTTTGTTGAAGAAATATAAAGAGAACCTTAACCAGGGCTGGACGGCAATTTTGTGTAATACCAATTTGTACCACAAGATGGTGTATCAGCGTAACCTTTGTTTAACCAGGCAAGCCATTAGAACAGTTTGTACAAAGGCATTTACTGGTGAAATACTGCCCCCTGGTGATAAAGGTTTTAGTTAACATTTGCTGCAGTTTAATTACAAAAAGTACCTTTAAAAGATTTTTTTGTCTTTTTGTACAGTTGTACAACAAAATGCTGCATTGAATTTTATACCTTATTGTATTGGAGAGATTTTTTGACTGTTGTTTGTAACGATTAATCAGCACGTGGCGATACATATGAAGTAAATGGTTTTACATGTTTATTATAATAGCTAAACAGGTTTCTTTTCCTAAAATATAATCTCTTTTGGTGACCACTTTACAACATGTTGGTGCAGTAGTAATAGTAGATTATTTCGGTAATGGTGCAAACTTCTGTGTAACTTTCCGGTTCTAGTACCAGGGTCGATCTGAATTCACTCAATAATGATGTGCACTTTCTTCTCGTAGTAGTTTTTATAGGCTCTCAACTCAATGATAGGTCCTCTATCAGCCTGCCAACCTACTACTGAACACGTTTTTCAGAGTGAGTGAAGCCGTGTTAATGCTTTATTATCACGCTTGTGATGTAGGTTGATTGTCCCCAGTGCAGATGCGGTAAACCTTTACTTGTTTACTGTTGTTTTTTTAAAAAAAAGAAGAGTATTAAGAAGGATGTGAAGTTATTTTTAGATCACTTTTCTTGATTACCTCAAATCATCCTTCTGTAGCTCAAAACACTGTTAACGAATCATCTCTTGTTTGCCATGTTTTCATGTTATCTTTGTTTTGTGGAGTACTGTATTTAATGTAACTTCTGATTTAATGATCACGCACCTTTTTGTTGCCGATCTTGCTGTAAGTCACATTTTCATTTGAATACTGGACACCTGAAGTTTGTGGCTCTTTTTTTCCTTACTGTAAACTAATGACTTTCAAATACAGTTTGCATTGTTTTCTTTAACCTTTTATGGGAACATTTACTAGAATATGTCTGTAGTTAGGGCATGGTTGAGTATTTTTGAATGTGGTGATGCTGTAGCATGGTACTGCAGAGAACATGTATGTAAAAACGGTTTAATAAAGCCAGGTTCTGTTAACTGTACGGTCTGAACTTGTTTTTTATTTCCTGCCTCTGGAGCATGAACATGAACAACACACACAGACTTTTACAGCCCCCCCCCCGTGTGACAGTACTGTATTGTAGCAAGTATTTCTATTATATCATAGAAATGTTTGTTATAACACAATGTCATAGAGTGGCAAATGTGTAGCAGACTGGGGTGACCTGATGATGTTCTCCACAGCCTCCCTGGAAAGATCAAAGCCTTAAGAGAAGGGTGTGTCTGTTATGCTCTTGAGGATATTTGAATGGGCAGCAGGTCAGACCCAGGACACGCTTATGAACACCTCAGTGTCAGCCCTGAGGAGCGAGAGGGGAGGGCGGTGTAGGCATCTCTGATTGGAATGTTTTACATGCTAGTGAGCAGAAAAGAGCATGTGAGAGTATACAATCTGGAACAGAGTAGAAATGCAACACATTTATTAATGTCGAATATAGCTTTCTATAGAACACATTGAAACATTAAGTATATGAAGTTTCTTTTGTCATAAAGCTGGTAGCAAATATCTGAATATAATAATGAAAGTAAAGCTGCTAGGTCAACGATGAGTAAGGCATTTTAAAATTTACCCCACACTGCCTAAGGCTCAACCACTTATGTTGTGTTGTAGAAAAGTGCAATAAAGCTTTATTTCCTTATATCCAGTGTACAGGTTTTTGTTATGTTTACTTATTTTCTTTTAATATTAATTTCTTAAGTCTCAGATAATGAATTAAAATTGTATCAGGTTCTGTTATGATCCTCCGTAACCGTCACGGTCTGTTTGAAGTGCTCCCACAGGGGGCGCTGTCCTGGTAGTCTGCAGTGCACTTTGGCAACTGTGACAGGTGTTTTGTCGTCCATGGTGTCCAGAGTAAATCTGTGCCTGCAGATCACTTCCGGCTTGGGCCGAAGAACATCATACAGTGCCTGTAAAGCCCGCACGTCCTCCAGAGCATCATGGGCCTTGTAGCGCACGCCCAGCAGCTTCCTGACCAAGTTCTCCTGTCGAAAACTCTCCAGCCCATAGTCCTTCAGCACCTCACGTGACAGCGGCAGAGTGTCAACGTAACCTGAGACCAAAGACTCAAACTCTGCTCTGAGACCAAATTCATCTAGCGCGCGAGCCAGAAGCACACAATCAAAGCGGCGAATGTTGTGGCCGACGACGAGAGGGCGGCCGAGCATCTGAAGGAAAGCTATAAAGGAGACGAGCACCTCTCTGAGGGAGTTGGTGAGAACAGGCTGCCGGTGCAGGTACAGCCTCTGCCTGTGAACCTTGAAGCCAGTCACCTTGGAAGCTCCTTGCTGCATTCGACAGCGAGGGACGACGTAGAGGTTCAGCGAGTGGCCTCCACTCACCGCAGCCAGCTGGACGATCTCACAATTTGGATCTAGAGGAATAAAACATGAACACTTTCATGTGCTTCAAATTTAAATGACTACCTGAAGATTTTGTTTGTTTGTTTTTTAGCAGAAACAAGAGCAATTTTAAGAGCCAATAAATGAAAGTAAAATAAATAAAGAAGAAACAGAAAAAACACCCTCAAATAAGTTAATAATTGTTGATGTTGCACAGTTTGTTTTCCACTGTGCAGCTTCCTGCAGCAGACATGGGCTTAGCATAAATGGGTAAAAAAAATAACTACAAATAATAAACCTGAGGGACATCTGTTTGTGTTTTGTCTTTGAAAGAATAAATAACTCAGCCATTATACTGGAATATGATTTTTAAATAATCAAATATCAGTCCAAATCTATATTATAGCTTCAACTTTCTGTTCTTAGCTCACAGGAGTGGTCTTTTGCTGCTGTAGCCTTCAAGGTTCAACATGTTGTGCATTCAGAGATGCTGTTCTGCACATTTTCTGCTATTTAATAGTTGTTTTTTTCTTTTAAAGAAAAGAAAAATGACCAAAAAAAACAAACAAATGAGCTATTGAATATTTTGGCTCCATTTATCTTCCATACATGTGTGCACGGTGCGCTTAGTGGGTCAACCGTGTGTGTCTTTCCAACTTTTAACCGCAGTTTACAACATTATCACCATGATACAGTTTTATCGGTCATAATAACTCACGTAAAACAAAGTTAGAGTATGACCGTACCCAGTCCAGTCGTCTCCAGGTCAAAGAAAACCAGCGACTGTTGAGCGCCTTCAGCTTCCTCAGTTTTTTGCATCACGAATAAATAACTTCCGTTAGTGAGAGCAACGGAGAGGTTAGCTAAAAAAGTCCAAAAGCGACTATCATCATTGGCCTAAAGTGTTTAGCGATAAAACATTACATTTGGTCGGCACAGTTTTACTGTACACCGAGTCTGTCAAGCTTTCCCCGCCATGTTTTAAAGCACCTGCGCAGTGACCGACCGGAAGCTTGAAAGTTTCAAAACAAAAGCCTAGACGAAAAGGACCATATTGGACCATACAATGAAGATACATGAAAAACACAACTAAAAAAACTCGCACGCTTAGGTATAACATGCAACTGAAAACCGAGAAATAAAGAACCTTCCCATTTAACTTTTTTTTGTTATTTCTTCCTCTTTGGAGCTAAAAGAGGCCACACATACACATGAGATGTCAATGGAAACCCCAGGATGTCCTTATTTTGTACATCAGGACTTGGTAGGGTAGCTTAAATAAGTCAAATGATATAGACCAAAAACAAATGTCTATTACAGAGGACATAAATGAATAGGCTGGTTCTAAGGAGGATATATTTGTTTGACATACTGATTTTTTTCTGCGTGAGTCATGCAAAAATTTTGAATAGTAGAATGCTCCCATCTATAAGAGACAAAAAGATAGCAAGTCATCTATACAAATTACAAGCTATGTTGGGCTCCACCACTGACTAGAAAAAATAAAATCAAATAAATCTTTGATCTAATCATTGGTGTTAACCAGCAAGCCCAAGGTTCACAACTATGCCCTCTAGAGAAGAAGACGTGTGTAATTGGTTCCATATGCTTGTCTGTCTGTCTCTTTGTTAGCAGTCTAGCTTCTACAGTTTTCAAGAAATGAAGAGTCAGCTGAGACAGGATACGGTGCCGTTTAAGGTTCTTTGTTATTGATAAATGAGCCACATGAGAGCTGTTACTTACTTTAAACAGAATTTATTATTATTATTATTATTATTATTATTATTATTTAACTTTAAACAGTTTTCTTCGGGCCAAGAACTGCGTGTGACGTCACACTGGCTACCTGCTGTGACCTATCAATGCGTTCTTCGGGGTGGGCGTGGCTTCTGACATGCGAGGCTATAAATAGCCAAGAGCAATGCCAGTAAAGCTCAGTTCACAAAGCATTTATGCATCAGAGCAGCGAGTGTAATTTAAGCGCATTTAGTTTACAAACAGCACACATGTCTAGCACAACTCCAACTACACATCAAATGAATCCCACTTCTCCAATTCAGAGTTTAAATAGTACAGACTTTAACATGAATACTCCACTCACTTACACCTCAGTGGAAACTTGGGAGTTACTCATCAACCACTTTTTTGGTACAATTGTACCACAGTGGCAATCTCTGGTACCGTTCAAACCAGAGTACTGTGACTTTCATCTGCTTTCCACTTTGTTAACAGACATGCTGAAGTTTTGTAAAATGTTAGTGAGATCAACTAGGGAACCCACAGAGAATGGAGATCCAACCTCCATGCAAACCTCTGAGGTCTGTCTTCAGTCCATGGGCACAGACTGCCCCGAGAAAACAGAGGATACAGGAGCAAAGGACAGCATCCTGAATGAAAGCTCTGTGGATGACCACAGTGATAATGAAAACTTAGAAACTCCAGGACTGGAGGCTGAAGCAGCCCTAGACTGCATATCTGTGGGTAATTCAAACACACAACTCGAAACAATAGACACAGCAAAGCCAAAAAAGAGCTGTATGAAGAAAAACTTCACAGCTGATAGAAAAGACTTTGACAAAACAGAATCTTGTCTCCTGGAAAACAATGTGAAGCTAGAAGTACCTGAGTCTGACACTGAGTCTTTAACTTTTTCTAGTATCAGTCTGCTGTCTGATTCTCTAAGTGAAAGCTCTGTAGAAGACCAGGGATTGGAGGCTCAACCAGTTGTAGGCTGCATATCTGTAGACAACTCAAGCTACAGAGATGAAACAGAAAGTCGAGGACTGAAAGATGAGGCAACCCCCAGATTTCAGGGATTCCTCAGTGACAGTGAGTCTTTAACTTCTTGTCAGATCAGTCCACTATCTGATTCTCTGAGCGAGGAAAAGTTGTGTGTCAACAAAGTTATTCAGATGGTGGTTTCAAAGGCCATAGACAACGTCGCCTCTAAACACAAGCTCTTCACAGAGCGCCTCACTCCTGACTGCATTGGTGATCGCCTGCTTGAGAAAATGTGGCCAGAAATTAATGACAAACATTTGGATCTATCTCCAAAAAGCCTAAAAAATATCCACGAGGCCATTTTAAAGGATCTTTGCAAAACACACAAATGCAAGGAAAAATATTTGATTTTTAGTCTGAGGGAGCAGCTTGATAACATTACTGTTCCAATCTTCACCAAACACCTGCTGGGATTACCAAAAAGAGTACTCAGTGTATCTAAAAACTGGGACGAGTACTGGGAGCTTGTGGAAAAATTCACTAGAGATCTGGTAATACACAGCATGGCCGAACTAAATGAGACGACGACATGGCATTCAGGAACAACTGACTTCATTGTACAGAGGCTTAGCCAAAAGATCTGGAACAAAATTTTGTCCAAAAAATATAAAATCTCCCTAGAGAACATTGAAGAACTCAGCTTGACAGTATACAATGATCTCCATGAAAAGTGGCATTCTCCAGGACAGTTCATGAAGTTAAGCAACCCAACGGTTGACGAAATAATTGTCAACACTTTCAAAAAACATGCCAAGCTGAAGAGACAAAGTATCATCTCTAGGATTTTCTCATGTGCACACTAAATGAGTGCAAATGAGAAAAAGGTGTGCTATTTTAAGACAAGCACACGTGCTTGTCTTAAAATATTTATTTAAATTGGTCCATCTCATCTAAACTTAGTTTTAAAACCAAGTTTAGATGAGATGGACCAATTTTAATTGGCAAAAAAAAAAAAAGAGTGGTTAAAATAACCACTCTTTTTCTCCTGCCTTCCTTCCCTCATCCCCAACTGGCCAAGGCAGATGGCCACCCCATTCCTGAGCCTGGTTCTGCTGGAGGTTTCCCCCTTGTAAAAGGGGGTTTTTCCTTCCCACTGTCGCCAAAGTGCATGCTCTTGGGGGTTGGAGTTTCTATGTATTATTGCATGGTCTTGACCTTGCAATAATACACCTTGAGGGAAGTGGAGGGGGGGTTGGTTTGGCACCGTTTCTTAACTTAAAATGTCCAATTACAACAGGACATTTTAAGTTAAGAAACAGTGCCACACCAAAATAAATAAAAAAAATAAAAAATAAAATGAAATAAAAATACATTTTGTGTTGTTTCATTTCATTTGCTGAAAATGGGATATCAGATTATTTTAGTGTGTAAATAAAATACCTTCCATCTGGTGTTGTACCTCTCTCTGTCTTTCTGTAACGTAGATCACGAGCCAATATTTTCCCCATGACTCCACCAATCAGCTCGTGTCAATCTGGAGTTTACCTGCATACATCCTGTTCACTCTGTCAGAAGTTTGGCGCCTGCTAGTGATTTAGGAAACACCCCCAGATTGCCTGGTGATAGTCACAGTTTAGTGTGGGCAGTAGCCTGCTCAATACAGTGTATAATTACGTATATATCTATAACGACTCATTACGTTATAACTACATTAGTGTACTTTGTTTCCTTAGCTCAGGCCTGCTGGAGATTGCCTTTACTCTCAGAGGGACTTATCCGAATTAAAACAGGTCTCTTAACGTAGAGCATAGAATAGAACTTTATTAATCCCTTTGGGGAGGTCAATTTATTGTTTATTTTTGAGCATGTGGTTTCTTTGTCTGTTCTTCCCATCCTCACTCAACCTTAAAAAAGCAGTGCAGCTGCATGGCTGCAGATGTATGTATGTTCCCTATGTTTGCTAGTACCACTTAATTAAATAACCTGAGCTCTTTTTACGCCTCCACTTCACAGAATTCAATAATTAAATAACAACCCAAAAAGTTTCAGTTCTATTTATTGTTCATTCTTATGGCTTTGCACCTCTGACACACAAGGATAAATTCAGCAGCGTGTGAGAAAGAGGAGGAGAAAGTCGGAGCAGGGAGCACCAACCTAGAGATGAAGAAGAGAACAAGAGAGATCAGACATGATAGCCAAAAAAATATTGTGATAATAGCCTATTTCATTTAAAAAAATCCGGGTGTGTTTTAGAATATCTTGAAATATACCTTCTCTGATTTCTAAAAAAATAAATAAAACGCGGCTTGATTTTTCAGGACTTTGCTCACCGTTAGTTAGAAAGGATCGCTCGCCTCTGTGCTTCTTCTTTGGTTGAGGTACCTTGGATTAGAAATCGCTGCTTCCACCTAGTGTATCCAGCCAAAAATGATCACAGCTACACGACATTTGTTGATCTCTTTCCAGTGGTTTGCAATTTAATATACATTTAGGAAATACTGCCGGATAAGTATACCAGATATACTTAGTTGAGTTCTTTCCCCGCCACCACGCCACAAAATACAATAACGAAATAACAACAAAAAGACTTTAGTTCATATCAAAGTTATATTTATTTTATCTCTCTTAAGGCTTTCCAGGCTGTTCTCGCTCCTGTCGTTAGCTGATGTTTGTACGAGACTTTATTAGCGACAATGAAAACAAGGCAGCATTCAAAGCCTGTCTGTATTTCTTCACCTTGGGGTGCTTATGGATATATTATCGCTATTAACCTAAAAAAAAAAACGTTTAAAGGTGTCATTTCCTGCTCTTATAGAAACCTGGGATAAAACAGAATCAGTTGAACCTTAGAAACCACAGAGAGACACTTTGTAGTAGCAGATCTTTTATTAAGGCTGAGAAAGATGTGGGTAATGCTCTTTTTTAAAAAAAACAAAATATTTTGCAGACCCATTGCATTTTGGTCCACAGAGGCTACAAAAAGGCATCAATGAGATCAAAGGGAAACAGAAAAGGAAGATTGCACTGCATGTGACACATTACATTACATTTAACAGTAAATAAGTTAAATCTTGATAACTTATGACCACACATACTCCATTTTATTTGTTCCTGTTTGTCCACTGACCTGAACATAACAGCAAATAAAAGGTCAGCTTTAACATTATTTATTTTATTTATTAAAATTATTTAATATTTTTGCTTTGTCCCGAAGGTACAATTGGAGACGCTAAATGTGGTAGGTCTCCAGGCCTTGTACAGCTCCTGCAGCATTTTGGCATCCTCCACAGCATTATGAGCGTCGTAGCTTTTTCCCAGGAAGCGCCGGACCATGGACTCCTGGGAGTAACTGCTCAGACGAAACAGGTCCTTGCTAAGCAAGAAGGTGTCCAGGAACCCAGACACCACCTGTTGGAACTGCTGCAGGAGGGAGCAATTCTGCAGCCACCTGGTGAGCACAGGTGCATCAAAGCGCTTTGCATTGTGGGCCACCAGCAGCACTGGACGGTGGAAGGAGCGCAGGAAGGCGATGAAATTAGTGAGAGCCTCCGCAAGAGGGATGGTGTCCACGGGAACCCCGTGGAGAAAGAGGCGGTTGTTGCTGACGGTGAAGCCCGTGACACGTTTTGCGCTCTCTGTGAGAGGCTGGCGGGGGAGGATGTAGACATTAAAGATCCTGTCTTCACAGATGGCGCCGAGCTGAATGATGTCACACACCGTGGTGTCTGAAAATAGAAGACGGGACAAAAGGAAAAACAGATAACCACAAGTTATAATAGAACAGTCTTTTTGCAGAAAGCAGTGCAACATGAACAGGATGATAGCTTCCCATTTAAAAGCAATAGTTTGTCAGGTTATAATGTTAATATTTCTATCCTTGTCAAGACTTAGATGAGAAATCTTACACCACTCTTAACATCTGTCACTCACATGGATACCTTGACAGAAATGCTGAAAACAGTACTGGTGGGCAGATCTATCGCAATATCGATACCAACACTGGTATTGGATCGATACTAACACAATCGTATGTAGTTAAAATCCCAACACTGTTGTGTTGGTGTTCATTAAAATGTACTCAGGAATAAGCAAATTTATGATAATTCAGCTAATAAATCATGACACACAGCTCTGACCTACATAAGCTCCCCTTATAAGTTAAAGGTATCGGTATCGGCAATACTGCTCTTAATCCACTTGGTATTGGATCGATACCAAAATTTACAGTATCGCACAGCACTAGAAAACAGACAGTCTTGAGGATGCTACAGAGCATGCAAGTTTTTGTGTGGTTAGTTTTCAAACAAATGGGAGAGGTGCCTAGACATACATTTGTGCAGGAGTTGGGGCTCGAACATTCTCTTTGTTGTGCTGGATGATAGTTTCTGCACCTTTCAGGATGTTACGCCTGATAGGGATAACCCTTCTTTCTATTTTGTGAACTGAACAGTTTTTCCTTCACATTTCAGGGCTGCTTCCAGATTGAAATGACTGAGTGTGAATCAGAAGATGATGGAAAACAGCTTATTGTATTTTCTGGATGCAAGTCCACTGGAGAATTACGCAACATTAAAAAATGGCCGGTAGATGTATTAAACATAAATAAATAGACAAAAACACATAATGTTTGTTATCAGGAAGTGATAACAGATAATCACTCCCTATTTGTAGATTACAGTGAAAATGAAAATATCATCAGCTGCTGTTGTTAATCTTCAGCTCTCTGCGTGCTGTTCTTTTTGTCCTGCAGGTAGGGCTGTTTGCTGATCCCGCTTATACTGACGTCAGTAACACGCCTCTCTTTAATGGACTCCTGCCAAGACGTGTGACACCAACATGCCTGGCCTATGAGGCCATTCTCACACCCACGCTAGCTCAAATCACAGAAACGAAATCAGCATCTGGTTTCATCTATGGCGTGTTTTATGTCCCAACGATGACAGGAAATATAATTTTGACTGACTTCCTAACTGAACAGTGCTGTGGTTTCCACTGAGTAATCTGCTGAACTCTTTCTCAAATTAACTGCAGCCATGCAGTCCTGAAACACGAGTGTGTATTTAATGTTAAATGTACTGTTCATATAATGCAGAACATGTATGATACTAGCACGTGGGCACAGCCGTGGTTTCTGTGCTTTTTGTTTGTTTGTTTTTTGTTTAAAGCTGCCTGACACTTTTTATAATCCCTCAAAGAGAGCTTGAGGAAACGGAAGGCTGACAAGTGTAAGATTAGATTAGACAGCAGTAAAAACAGAAACTACCACCCTCCTTATCGCGTAGAGTAAGGCCTTTACGTGATGTGCACACGCGTGTGTGTTGGCAGGTAAAGCCTTCAGATTGGATTGGAAAGACATGATGGATAATATCAGTACATTTTTTTATGTGTGAACAACACAAGGTAATGTAGGGGATCACTGATCTAGGAAGTTTGTCCCATAAAATATATATTTATTTATTTTTTAAAACAAAAAAAACTAAGTGCAGCAGCGGCCGTCTATCAAGTAAATAAAGTGATGTTTTGGTGCTTAAAGCGTGTTGTAATTCTGTTTTGGTAAATTGGTGAATGCAGTATTAGGCAAGGCACAGAGTTGCAACTGCATGTAACTACTGCTTTCATTTCATTGACATCCAGTGATGCTGAGGTTTAAGTTACTCCAAAAAAGCTCTATCTAAAATAACATAAAATAAAACAAAATACAAGAAGAAACGTTATATTATTAGATTAGTACCTAATCCAGTGGTTTCCAGGTCAAAGAAAACAACAGTTCTGTCTTGAGCCATCTGCAGATGAAAAATTAAAACAAAACAACAACAAACAACAACAGTCAGTGTTTAAACGGAACCTTTTTAAAGTTAATTTTGCCTCCTCAGTCACAGCTGTAGTCAGTCACTGAGAGCGTGTATTGAACTCACCGTGCAGCCTGCAGGTTGCTGTAAGTCTGCTGAGCCTTGTGACAGATGTGAAGTCAGCTGGAGAGAATAAATGTACTTATGCGGACTCCTCAGGGAGGGCCCAGCAGGTGAACCCCCGCCACGACATTTCACAACTTAAAACTGCGCCCTGCTTTCATTTTAGTGGAAGAGAAACTCTTTTTTTCTTCCTTCTAACCAGTCTCCTTCCTGCTCGTTCGGCCCGCTCTGAACGTCCGTGAATGTGCCAGCGGTAGAAACACACTCACACGCACGTTTCTCGGTAAACGTGGAAACTTCTCTGCTGTTCGTTCACTTTCATTTTTGAGCCGCTAGATGACACACGGTTTTTGTTCTACGGCAAACCGTAGATTTGAATAGCCTATGTTATATAAATGAATAAATAATAATACAGTGACTGTATGACACAAAATACAAATATAAAGAAATTCATATTTTTAAAAAGTTACACTATTAAGCGAAACTTTAAAAAGTAGAGTGTGACCGTAATGATTTTGAAGTAATTTGAAATAAAAAGTTTTTAAAAAGTTGTTAAAGACGGTAAAAAACAACCCCCCCCCCCCCAAAAAAAGCAAAACAACATCAACAAAAAACGTATTCTACAGTATTATAAATATTCTGCGAAGTATTTTATTTTATTTTATCTTGCGCTCGTTTGCTGCCACCTTCTACCAACCAGGGATGCTCATGATTGATCATTTTCCTATAGTCCAGCATAAACGTTTTCACAGCCCCTCTGCTGTTCTGTGAAAGTTTGTAGACACCTTCAGAAACAGTAACTTGATGTAATTATTTACTGTGTGACTTTATCACATAGTAGTGAGGAAATTGTGGTCCGCTCTCACAGCGGTTAGTCTGTTTCGGTTCACTGAGCTTTATGGTGTTTCATTCATACACAGCATTCCAGTCAAGCTGAGATCTGGACTTTGACTGGATCATTGCAGCACCTTGATCCATTCATTTTCAGACATTGTAGATTTGCTGCTGCACTTGGGGCCATTGTCCTGTTGCACAACCCAGTTTTCTCCAAGCATTAACCGTTGGACACACTTGACTCACACGTTAGAGAACTTTGGTATTCTTCGGTTTGCCAAGTTGCATCTGAGCAAACCACAAGAGTTGTTGAACCAATGTCCTTTGGATAGACGAGAGCGAAGCGGAGACGTTTGGCCAAAATGCACAGATCTACATTTAGAGAAAATTAAATGCAGCATAACAAACACTTCTTATCAACTGTCAGGCACCGTGGCGGGGGGATGGTGATTTGGGCTGGGGACCTTGAAGTGACTGACCAAAACCTCCTCAGGCTGTACTGCCATGTCTTTTGTTTGTTTTGTTTTTTTTAGAAATCAGACCTTGGGTTGAAATTACTGGGACATTCTGTTGACTATTTTTCAGCTGTGAATAATCTTTCTCACTGGACCATAGATGTATAACCTTTGCAGGTTGATGTGCAGCAGCTCATTGCTTCTCTAAGACCATTGTCGATGCCTTTCCTTCTTCACATTGTGTTAACAAACACCTGAGTGCTCCAGACCTGCAAACAGACAAAACTTCTGCTTTTATAGAGGAGGTGACATTTTCTGCTACTTACTCTCTTTATTCCTATGGAAGTGCAAAGGGTGCACTTAGTTTTTCACACTGTGGTTGTGAAAGTATCATGCATTCACTTAAAATAAGGCTGGTTTTTGTTTCTTTTTTATGTACTCGGATAATTATATGAGTAATTCAGTGGTACGTGGCTTTAACGCATTATGTTATTTTAGATAAAATTTGGAGAAAAAAATCCCTTCACTATTAGGCTATAACGTAAAAATCAATATATTGTATTCAGACCTTTTCTATCTGAACCTGAGCTTAAAAAAAACATACCACACATCACTCAAAACACATCAGCATGAAGACGATCACAGAGGTGAGAAGGTGTGGTGCCAACACAAAAAGCTTATGTAACTGTTTCTGATTGCAGTTTCCCCTGTTTCCTCTGGAGCAAATCTTATTGGATAACTGTTGTAGAAAAGAAATACTCTGTGTTAATAAATTCTAATTTTTCTTTTATTCATCTGGTTTACCCTCTCGCACCCTCCATGTCTTTCTCTGCACTGATGGTGGCACTAGAGCAGTGTTTCCCAACCTTTTGGAGCCACAGCACATATTTCACATCAGAAAAATCACACCAAACAAAAATGCCACAAAAGCATATTGATAGTTTTTGTTTTGAATTGGCTCGGTTTGTCCCGAGTATGCCCTTCTCGCTTTCTTCTGACCACTACTCATGCTAGGGCCTTCATTTGGGTAAGAATTTTCTCCAGCACCCAGGTCAGATTGACTACCTTTTCTTTTCAAATATGTATCTATTCCTTATACGCACTGCGTTGCCTGACAGAATGACTATTATGTAATTTCTTCTTCCTTCTTCTGTTTTACTGGCAGTTGGCAACCAATTTAATTAGAGCAGGTTGTACTGCCCTTTAGTAGAAGATAATGTAACTGCTCTGCCCATTACGCCGATTGCTTAGAGTACTAATCAGGTGAAACCAGATAATCCTCCACGGCACACCTATGTGTGGTTGGGAAAACACTGCACTACACTACAGCCCAATGACGCGTCACCAAGGGCGTAGATTTGGCATGGACGGAAGGGACATGTCCCCACCAATCGCTGAACCAGATTATTGAATTGTCCCCACCAATAATTTGATCTATTCGAGTAAAGAAAATCAAACCCGATAGAAAGAAAACAAAAACGATCTGTCAACGTCTCATTCACCCAGCGGTGCAGAAAGAGTTAAATTACGTCCTCTACTGGAGTCCTACCTCATGTGACAAATATGGCCAATGTGATTGGCTGTGCATTTCATGGAGCTCTGTTTAGTTTTAGCAGCGGCAAACCTGCGCTGCGAGGAGGATGGCAGCAAAAAGGAAGAACCCGGATATAAGTATTTTTCAAAGAAACCTGTAAGTCACTTAAAGCCAAATTAACTCATAAAATGTGTCCGTCATAATAACATTACAGGTTATGCTAGGCTTTGGCCCACATCAGTCTAAAATTGTATGTAACCACGAATAATGTGTTTTGGAAACTAACTGCACAACATGCAGCACTATTAGTTCTCTCAGTCTCAGAGCAGCATTTCTAATTTTGACTGAAACTGTCAGAGAAAACGGCAGCTTTGAGCAAGTCAGGATATTAGTTTACAGAGGCTGTTAAAATTATATGTCTAACGTTAAAATGTTGGTGACACAATAATTTCATCCTAATGGTACTGACATATTCATAGGGTTAATTTTTGAGACAAAATGTCATGAGGTAGTCATGATTTTGCAAATATCCACCTTGTAGTGCAGTTTGCACAAATTGTTTTAAAAATGCACTCACCCTGCAAACATTACTGATGAGTCAAGATCTGCACAAATTGACAGAAACACTGAAGCAGCTCCACATTTTATTGTCATGTATGTCCTATTTGTCAGGTGACAGAAGAACCAACACAAAGCTCAGAGAGCAATGGTGATGCAAGATCACAGGTGAAATTGGATCATGAGGCACATATGTGACTGCATGTATGTGGAATGTCTCACTGTTATTCATCAGGTGACAGAGGCAGCTCTGCCATGTTGTAGCTCAGACAGAGGTGAAGAGGCGAGGTCACAGGTGACTGACTGATGATTTGGTGCTATAGATTAACTAGTATTTATTATCATGACAATAATTGTTAGGCTGCTGATGTAAATTGATTCACTAGTGTATATTTGACAAAGAATCTGAATTGACATGTCTCACTTTTTATATGGCACGAATCAATGTGTTATTTTATCAGGTAGCAATATGTCCTAGTGCAGTCAGAGGGGAAGAGCCAGGGCCAAAGGTGAGGCACATCAAGCACAGAATAATAATTGTAATCTGAGGATAAAACGCAGGTACTGAGGCTGAAAGAAGCTTCAGTGCTCTCAGAAGACTAAAAAGATGGCTAAGGTCAACAATGACTCAAATGAGATTAAACAATGCTGCTGTATGTCCACCAGGAGAGACTTGACAGTATAGATGTAAAACAAATATGCCAGCAGTTTATCTCAGTTAACGAGAGGAGCAGGCATGTGTTTAGCTCCTTCACATAGTGGACATCGAGTTGTTGTGTGGGACACCAGTAGTCCATGTCTGTCGTTGTAACAGTAGTTCATGTTTAGAACAGAAAATCTCAGCTCACTGATTTGATCGGGGCAATTGTGCCTAAACTGTTGCATAATTTTGCTGATCGATCTTTTACTTTGTGGTAATCTTAGATGAGTAGTTTTATGGACAAAAACCACCAGGTCATTCAGTGTTCCCTTAGTGCCAAAGTATAACAGATGTTGGTGTACTGTAACTGAAGTAATGATGTTAAGTCCTTAAAGTCATATTCTTTTATTGTCATGACTGTATTTGAAGCTATTTTTATTTTTGTATGATACCTGATTTATATGGATTATGGCTGAAGTACACTAAAGCCTAAAATACTTAGTCATTTGTTTAATAGTAATTTAACATTATATAATTCACATATAAAACTATGAATTGTGATTTTAAATGGTTTAAAAGCACGTAGAATAGTATATGTAGGCAAGTATATTTCTCCTCTTTTTATTAAGAAGCAAAACAAAAACAAAAAGAAAAAGAAACAGGGCAGAGTTCAGTGGTTGAATCATCCGTCCCCACCAATGCCAAAACCAAATCTACGCCCTTGCGCGTCACAGAACATAAATGACAATTCATAAATATCTGGAGTAGATGAAAGCCCTCTAGCTCAATGAATTAATATGCTTCCTTAACAACAAATGTTTATTTTAAAGATTTATACGTTCCTCTTAGGTTCTCAAACTGTGGGACAGTTCCCACTAGTGGTGGGTGGTGGTACTGCAGGTGGGCTCTGCACAAGCGAAGACGTCTCTTGTGATTTTATTTCAGGTTGGATCTTTGTTGGTGTTGACCGAGTGAATGATTGTGTGAGCTTCTTTTGGTTCGTGAAGTCAGGTTCAAAAGATGACTCAACTCACTCGTGCTTGGCTGCAATTTTGCTTTTTTAATAAGCAGATGGATTTTCCCTCATAAAGTCTTTTTTTTCTTCTTACAACCATAGACATGTTTATATCATTAAAAAAAAGAGGAAATGTAACACAAATCGCACCTTATACATACATACTGTGATAACTGTGTCCAGAGTGGCGCAGACAGACACAAGGCTTTTTTTTTGTTTTGTTTTTTTGCTTTTTGCTTTATAGCACAAAAAATGAGTGACTGAGTATGGCCTGCTAAAATGTCGCCATGAGTAATAGTAGATAATGAACCGTACACAGGATAATATATCCTTTTATAACACCTTTTTATAACAGATTCTTTTTAAATCAATGTACATCCCAAAAGCATGATCATAAATAGCACATACACTGTGTATAAAAGAGGAACAAAACCAAAAAACAACCAAAGAAAGCAGAGCATGCCTTCCAGTGATAGGTACATTCACTTTTTCCTTTTTTTTCTTCTTTTTTCTCCACATGGACAGCTTAGACATACACAACAAACATCATCCCATCAAATATCAGCTAAAAGACATTTGACCAGAATCAGCCATGCCCTTTCAGCTCAACTCCGAAAACAGGTTTTTTTAAATGTCTAAATGGTTCAAAGTGATACTAAAAAAAACCAAAAAACACACACTAAATCATCACTGAGACTTCCAGCTTTTAAAGTTCCTCCAGAGACGCGGCAAGCAAAGAGAGATCGCAGCTTTATCACGGAGACATGATCGCTGTTTAGCTACTGAGAAGAATCTCAACATCACACAGATACTGTTTGGATACTTTATGGACAGAGACAGGAAAGAGAGGAAGAATATGCAGAAACACACGGACGGTTTGAGTTAGTTGCTACTAGTTTTTTTTTGTTGACAGGTTAACAGGCAGATTAAATGCTACTTATCACAGCCAGAGCCGGGAGAGAAGAGGAGCTACTGCACTGGTGAAGAAGAAGAACAGGCATGGCTCAGAGGACATCGCGGACGGTTTGAGTGCATGATGAGTGCAAGTGTTTCCCCACAGGTGCAGTAAAGCTCAGACTAACCCTTGTAAGCTCACATCAGTTAGTTTTAGTGTCACACGACGGATGTAGAGCTGCTTCTTCTTTTCAGTCCTTCCATTAAGCATATTTACGGAGGAGAGGCTAAACATGCACAAAGTGGGAGCTGATAAAAATGGAAGGGATCATTCACTCGTTCACTCACTCCAACAAATAATAAAGATCGGAAAGAAAAAACAAAACGATGGCTTTCATCTGAACAAAAACTATTGACAGCAATACCAACATGTACACTATAATACAGCAATAATATATATTAAAAGAGAAAAAATTCAAGTTCTGACGCAGTAACACTGATGTTTCTGAAATGTGGGGGTGGGGGGTAATAAAAGGCTGCGGGCAAAGAAAGACAGAACAAAACACGTATGGCTGACTGACATCTCATACTGCAGGTCAAGTTCGCGTGACACCCGACGCTCTGCGCTACAACCGCAGGTTGGTGGCTTTTTTTTCTTTCATTTTTTTTTCCAAATTCTTTTACGACTCAAGAGTGCAACCAAAGTGCTCTCTGTTCATTGTGTAATATTAAAAAAGAGAGAAGCCAGCAGTAAACAGAGGAGAACCGACACAGAAACAAAAGTGGAACCTGAATTTCAGATACTTATATTTGCAAAACAGGCCGTAGAGACTGATCACCGATGAGCAACCCAGCAACCCAGCAGCAGCACTGGACTGTCTCTTTATGTACACCTTTTTTCCTCCTCTTTAATATAATAATAACAATAATAATAATAATTAACATACAGCTGTAAGAGACAGTTCCTTCAAACTGAAGAAAAATTGTGATGGAGAAGCATGCAGCCTCTTGGCTGGTGTGTCCTGTGTAAACGAGAAAAGCAGACTTAGCTTGGTGCTGGTTACAGACAAGTTGGTTGTCCGCCAGTTCGGTCAGTATGGCTACATTTCTTTTGGGGGGCTTTCACCATCTGCCCGCATGCTAAAAAATAAAGACGAGGCTCTGAAAGGTTTGGCTTTGCAGGTGTGGGTGTGGTGTCCTGTGTCTCGCCACCCGTCCTTCCGTTCCTCTTCCCCCACCCCTCCCTCTCCTCTGACTGACCCCTGGGGCTCCAGCAGGGGTCAAACGGTTCAGATCAGAGGATCAGCGAACACAGTTAAACTTGTCTTTTTGCTTCTCTCCAGATTTCACATTAGTCGTCAGTCATCCTTCAGTGACCAGCTGCTGTTTTTGTCCCTCTCTGTCAGAATCGCCTTCCTGCTTTGACTGGACCAAGGGAGGAGGTAAGGCTGGGCACCAAGGAGGGGCAACAGGCGACTCTTGGCGTAAACCTTGCCCCATGACCAGCCTCATTCTGCCCTAAACTCGTCTTCCTCCCGTTCTCACTCAGCCTCCCGCGAATGGTCGTTTCGGGGTCAAACCATGAACTCGTTGTTGCCGTACAGAACCAGCTGCTGCGGCCCCGAGCCGAAGTCCGACTCCCTCCGATGGCTTCCCGAGGGCTCCCGTGGCGAGCTGCGGCTCAGCCTGAGCCTGTGCCGCGTTTTCCCGGTACTTTGGCCCCCCTCTGCCTCAGCCAAAGGGGTCCCCAGGCTGCAGGAGGTGAGTAAGGGCCCGGAGGAGGAGGAACGGAACCTGTAGTGAGGGGAAGGAGAACCAGACGCGTTGGAGGAGAGAGAGGAGGAAGGGTGATAGGAGGAGACGGTGGAAGTGGAGTCTGCTGAATCCTGGGAGTCGGGCTGGCGTCGCAGAGCTCGCCTGCTCTTCGCCTCTGACTTTCTGGATCGGATTGTGCCGCGATCTGTGAAGAAGAACACACAAAGATGGCAGTGATAAGAGAGAGTTATTATTATTATTTATTACACAAAAAGCAACTAATTGAATTACAAAATTAGGAAAATTTACTTTCATGTAGACAATTTCACATGGTTATCCTTTATTAGACATAAATAGAATATGATTAGCTGACTTTACCTGGAGCCATTAAGCCATTACCTTAAACGAATATAAGGATGATGAAGGTTGAGTGAGAGTGTGAGTTGGCAGCATTTATATAGGATCTTTGGATTACATCGTTACCTGCAGTTAGTCACAGTAAGCAGGGACTGAAACATGAACACAAACACTGACACGCACCAGAGGGGTCAGAGGTGGCTCCCTCCGTATCCATGGTGATATTCTCTGAGCTGTCTGCTGTACCGATGGAGGCTTCAGATTCAGGAGTTTCATCATCGGATGCTCGCGGCTCCAGGATCAACATTTCATAGGTCAGCTCCTCCCTGTTGACAGACACATTAAAGGTCATATTTTAAGTTTTGGGATATTTATTACTGTATGCAACTGACCCAAAGCCATCCACATAGAAGCACACGGCAGCTACAAGACAGAACAAAAATAAATTTTATGTTTGCTCTGAGTTTCCAGGTGACATTAGTTACATTAGTTTTTAGGTGGTTTTAAAGCCTGCACTGTTGTCTGACTTTAAATATGTAACATGTGTAACAGGAATGCACAACTTAAATGTAACAGTATGACCACAGAAACGGCATACTTTTCTTTCTGCAGACTCTCAATCTGCTCTGCGAGGATTCGCTCCTCCTGCTGCATCGCCAGCTCCTGCTGGTCATTGAGCACGGCCTCTGCTGCGTCCTCCACTCCTCCTCCTCCTACGGCAGTTTCTCCATCAACCCCAGAGGGCGCTCTGGGGCTGAGAGGAGGTGAGGTCGTGTGGGTGGTGCTTTGCCAAACACGGCTTTTGCTCTGCAAGTACACACACACACACACACACACTTATAGAGACAGTGTGTTAGCGGAAGTCCAAAGTGACCAGAATGTTCAGGGAGAGACAGTGATGAAGCACACAAAGCTAAGCTGCTACAGGTGTAGGTGGATGCTCTGACCACATACTGACTAGATAGACTGAGCACAGTTCACCACATCACTGCTAAAAAGAAAGACTATGAGGTCAGGTGATAATCACTACGAACAGTTACACACAATCACTTCATACACACACACACACAGGTTGGCATTACCTTAACTTTAGCTGTGTTAGGCTGTACATTGTAAAACAGAAACAGAAAGCAAAGAGCGATCAGTGGGGCTACAGTTAGTGAGCTGCCTTTTTTGAGAGAAGCATAAACATTCAGCAGTGATTAAAGAACAGTGACGGCAGCCGTGAAGCTGTAGAAATGCACACTACTGCTTATGATGCAGCTCTGCTAACCTGAAATAGTTGATGTTATTAAGTTAGCCTCAATGCTTTCGTAGCCGAAAGCATATGCTCTCTATTTTCAGGGTTTATTTATAGTGCAGTTTGTTTTTGGAAATGTTAAACGTCAAGTGTGAACACGGCACAAAGTCTTTTAATGTGAGAAGATGTCTCCTATGGAACATCTGGATGTAGCTAATATATATGTGTATATATATATATATATATATATATATATATATATATATATATATATATATATATGCTTACTATGTACTAGTCAAGATAATGGCTTACTTTGCCTCCCTCCAGACTTCACAGAACATCACTATTTATGTTTATATTAATAATTAAATCTACACAAACAACAAAGCTACAGTACATTATCTGAGAAACAATGTAGTGTATAAATACAGTTTATACAAACAACAATGCTTGGAGAGGCTACACTGCACATAAACACTGTTTTGTGTTTAAAATGCTGTGGCTTATTTGACTTAAAGGTCAGTTGTTCAACTTTTGCTTGACTGTAAAGTCAACTTTAGACTGTAGCAGCCATTGATTTAAAGCGTCAATTTGAACATTTCGTCTGCTGTTGTCGAGGCTTTTTGAAACCAGAGACAGAGAAACTACGGACACCGTATCCTCATGTAGCTGTGGACTGCTGTGAACATAAAGCAGCCATTAGCTAAAGCACAAGCTGCTTTGCCGTCTCTTGTAGTCTAAGATGAACACCAGGCTTTATGAAGGGTATGAAGAAAATGTTTACTGAGGTCATAAATGACTGTAGCAAAAAGGTCGTTTTTCCCCATTGACTTCTACAGTCTGATTTCTTATGGCAACCAGACGAGCTGCCCCCTGCTGGCCAATAAAAAAAAATCCTGATTTAAAATAGTTCATCAATGGCTACATCCATCTCTTTTATACAGTTTTATGATGTTGAAGTCGGCCTCTTTTGATATACTGCTAATGATGACGACAAACCAGTATATTTAAAAAGAATTGAAGCAATAACTTATAGCTAATATTAAACGTAATAATACTTAATATTAATACAATAAATAAACGAGCTAATGTTTTTATTTGAGTACAGTTGTGCTTACAGACCCTCTCCACCTTCCTATACTTCTGATTATCATCAATATAATCAATAATCAGTTGCTAAACAGAAGACATACATTACATACATTATTTCAAATTACAACTGAAACTGTGAGAAAATGATTACCAGCAATGTTAATTATTTAATACAAACACCCGACCTGGCTGCCAGAGGCCACGTTGCTATAATAAACGATATAACAATGCCAGCTGAAAGACTTCTGGTGTTGTATGATTTGCTGCGCTGCATGTTAGCCAACCCACTGATAACAAAACAGCAACACAAACAAAGAGTCAGACACCTGACATAGAAGTAGCTTACAGGTATATGAGATGAGTGGTGTTACAGACGGCATGAGTGGACGGAATTAAGAGACTGATGGACAGGACAGGACTGGTGGTGGGCGGGTACATGTTGTGGGAGGGGCATACATACCGGGGTGGTAGTGCGGGTAATGCTCATAAACCTAACGGCAATTAGTACGGGTTTCTGGAAGGAGGGTGTGGGGGAGGAAAGGAGGAAGGACAGGTTAGGATTAAGGAGCGGTGAAGGTTGTCATTTTAGTATGGATCTGGTTATTTTACAGGTCAAAAGAGGTTTCCAGATTAAAATGAGCTACAGTTGGTTAGAAAGAGAAAGATCTGAAGAAATCTTCCCAACCAGAAAATACCCAGTGTAAAAAGACGCCGAGGGAGGAATTGATAGGCAACTGAACAATGCTGAGGTTCGATTAAAAAGTTAATTAACAGGAAATTCCTAAGTGGGCAAACGTGAATTCATGATTCATACTAGGCTGAATGCAAGTCTTTGTAACAGCCTCAAAAGACGACTTTTCACCTTTCACTTTTCAACAAAGATAAAACTCAGACATTTCTGTTTCTCTCACCAGTTAATGTGTCTTTGCTTTTGTTTTTTGTCCTTGGTGCATTGCAGTTTTATGACAGCAAAAACTATGTAAGAGCCCAACAAGGGTCTGCTGTGGGAAGTTGGGAACTAGGGTCTACTGTGACTGGCTGACCAGATCTGGCCCAGAAAACAACAACCATGGACGTGTGGCACTTTACACATGCTCTACCTATAAGAACAAATCCAGGCGAGATAGCTCTGAACCTGCAAATCATTAAAAAACACTCTTATTTGGAAAGTGTGGATCCATGTGGATGCTGGAGGAATTTGGTTGTCCTGTGAAGCACAAGTTAGCTCATCTTCCCGAATAATGCTTTCCAGAAAGACAGATTACACAGCAGGATGCTCCTTAGGGAGTACAATAATTGCATTCCTGGGTGAAATCATGTAATAGAAGGTATACTGTATAATGTTACATACTGTATTTAGGCATGAGCTGCTTCCTGCTGAAATTTTCAATTTCTCCAATTTTGAATCTTTTGTAGCTTTTTTTCCTAAATGAACCTCTTATCTCAGTTTCTTGCCGATTACTTGCATGAATAGTGGCTGCATCATCACCATTTACTAAAACTACGCAGTTGGAAAGTACGTCAGTCCACTAGGGTGCTTTTGAGAACTTTACACTTTTCTTCTGAGGTTATTGTTTCCCTGGTATAAATGATCTTATGTGTCCCAAAGAGACCTTTGACGTAAAGAATTAAACTCCTGTGAGGTATTATTACAGCAGAATAATTCACAAATGAATGATTCAAACAAGTGTCCATCCCCTTCAAATGCTTTTTTTTGGGTCACCTTTTTGCATGTGTAAGAAAAACACAGCAAAAAGTGTTGATGACACATGTAAAGAAACACACAGGAATGAACTCCTGCCATGGCGACAACCATGCCAGCTGCTCGTGGAGCTGAAAACGGATCCATTTTGATGAGGAGTGAGAGGAAGGAGTAAATAAAAAATAAAAAACTTTCGCTCAATGACAACCTCAGCCTCTATGCTAACACCTACTGCACTTTGATCTTACCATGGACCTCCTGATGTGGGTCAGCCTGCTCTTGGCTTTGTTCTCTGCAAACTCCAGACTGCTGATGTCCTTCAGACGAGCCTTGTACTTGCTCATCTGCTCGTTGATGATCAGCTCCACACACCTGCGGACCAGAGAGCCATTTAAATTGGAAGCAAACAGAGCAGAGATGCTCTGGTACCCTATGATAGGCTTGGACACACTTGGATAAGGAGATGTTTGTTTTTCTTGAAAACCCCCTTTTCAAAATGTAAGAGGCTGAAGTTTTTTTTGTTGACATCAGCCCAAAGATGCAGTTACATTTAGATGTTATTAAGCTGTAATTACAGCAGTATACCAGGTTTCTGGCATTTAATGAATAATGACTGTAAAATTGCAGGGTCAGTTTGTGAACATACGCTGTGGTCTTGCTGATGTCTTGGACGCTCTGCAGTGGGTCAATGCTGTCGGGGCAGCGAAGGATGCAGGGAGCAAACACGATGGCGAGGGCGTTGGCTGACATCCTGTTTGTCTCCTCCTGCAGGGCAATCCTGTAACAGCATAATACTTTTAATCCTGATGTGCAATTCCCACTGAACACAGCTCTAATCCAGTGTGTCTGACGACTAGTGAAAATAATAATATATATAATAGGCCCTGAAACCTCTGCAGCTTCGACCTGATGCTCAAAAACATGATTCAGATCTTATTATAAAACCCTTTTTTCCAGGCACAAGCTGTTTGCCTGGTCATATTGATTCAAGTCATCACTCACCTGACCAGATGGAAGATGAGGCGCTCCAGTGTGCTGAGGTGTGTCCTGCTGAGCTGGTCGATCACAGAATACACTCCGTTGATCACCTCCCGCTTGTCTGGCTGACCTGAAAAGGCAGAAAAACACCACAGAGTTCAGGCAAACGCATTTTTTCAAGCTAACTCGGTCCTGGGCTGAAAACCAGCAAACAGACGGTAAAGAGCATAAGCATGAGTTTACCCATGGCTCTCAGGAACTCCTCGTAGAGTTCAAAGGTCATGAGAGGGCTTGGCAGGTCACGGAGCCACTGTTTGAGCACACTGGCAATAACGTGGATATTGTAGTCATCCAGATTCACGCTGCTGACATCTGAAAGAGCATGATTTCAGACAAGTTAACATGGTTTCTCTTTGATCTTTGGTCCAAATGATGCAGTAGTTCATACATGTAGTTTAAAAATCATTTAATAAACGGCCACGAAAACTGGCAGGATTCAAGTTTATTTTAGCTTTTAGTCCTCATTAAAAATTCCTTTTTTTCCATAACAGTGCCATCTGTCTCAGCTGTACTTTGTAATTAGTGATAATTAGTCACCAACTAAACCACATTTTTATGACAGTACACATTTTCACCCATAAAACCAGCTCATTAGGATGGCGACACGTACTTTTTAGGATCTTTATTTTCTCAATTTGACTTTCAGACTTGTTTCACACTTTTAAACGCCCCGGCAGGAATCCTGTAATATGTATTTGGAATGTGTGTCTCATTGATCTGTGAGTCAGCCTCACCCGTGTCCAGCCCCTGTCGGAGTTCTTTGATCTTATTGGTGGAGCCCGACTTCCTGTAGATGCCCTCTGTGTAGAGGCCGTGCATCTCGATGTAGTTGATGAGCTTCTCCACCAGCTGGGGTACGGTGCGCTCCTCGCTGGTCAGACGCGACAACTCCACGCCGAACTGCCGTGACGACAGCTCCGGGTCGTACTTGTTTGCAAACGTAAATAATGCTGCACATTAAACTGAACCACTGGCAGGCTGCACAGACCAGTGACCGTTACAGCTCGATGATGAAGGATGACGTAAACGTAAACTCCCATCTGCATTATACAGTAATATCTACCTAAAGCTGGTAAACATCTGTGTGTACTGATGACGCACGGGACTTTTTATTTATTATGACTTCCTTTCTTTCAGGGCTAAAATTCTTTCAGTAGGATTAATGGAGAAAAACTTGATACAAACTCCTTTAGTCATACTGTAACACATTCAGACGACATCAAACCACAAAATAAACCAAAAGGGCAAAAGGTGATTATTTTAGCTAATGATTATACTGCGCTGTGATTTCGATTGTTGGCTACATATTTTGAACGGCGGAGAGAACCCGTGTCATCTTAAAACAAGTGTCACATAAAAAAAGGAACTCCACCTACCTTCTTGCTGCACTTCGTGGTCATTTTGGAACAGCACTTCCTGTGGCAGGCGTAGCGACACACTGTAGACAAAACAAACGACAATCAGACGGGAGGCATTTCTACAAACTCCTCACAGTCACGACAGCGGCAGTCGGTGCTGTAGACATTTACCACCTCAAAGGCTAGGGCAAGCGTGGAGGCGGCAGAGAGCCGGGATGGGATGTCTGCTCTCAGAGAGTGCAGATGGAGCTCTGTAACTAGATCGAAGACGGACTCATGAAAGGAGAGGGAGGTTTAATCGAATTCTGCAGACACTCAGGCACGCAGGGAAAGTGTGTTAGTTTTTTGCGTATGTGTGTGTGTGTAAGGACTGCCATGTGAGTGGAAAGAAAAACTACACAGTTTTGAGTGTGAGTGGTGTGGTAAGTGAGTTAGGAGAACATTAGGATCTGCGGCTGGTGTGTATTTTTATATGTGTGTGTGTGTGTGTGTGTGTGTGTGTGTGTGTGTGTGTGTGTGAGTGTGAGAGAGAGAGAGAGAGAGAGAGAGAGAGAGAGAGAGAGAGAGAGAGAAAGATCCTGGGCGGACAGCTTAATGCTTGATTTTAAACTGACCAGCGGACAGCTGACAGTTACTGACAGAAAAACTAAAGCAACAGTGCTGAAAAGTGTCACCTCACTATGATTTTGCATTAAGATAACAGACGTTATGCAGTAGCTCTTATCCCTGCAGTTTTAAAGCTAAAAATGCCTGCTGCACCTGTTTATATTTCACTTTAAGACCAGAAACATTGTGCAGTGGTTAGCACTGTTGCCTCCAAGCAAGCAGGTCCTGTGTTCAAATCTACCCACTCACTATCCACTATGTCCTGCTTTCTCCATGAGTCTGCATGAGCTCTCCCTGGATTTCCATCAACAGTCCAAAGATATACGTGTCAGGTTAGCTGGTGATGATAAATATGCCATATGTGTGAATGGCTGTCTGCCTCTGCTTTAGCCCTGCAATAAACTGGCGACCTGTCTAGGGTGGACCCCGCTCTCTACTGGAGCTGCTGCTCCTTCACATTGAGGTGTTTGGGTATCTGATAAGGATGACTCCTGCGCACTGGGAGAACAATCAGGGTAGACACAGGACATGCTGGAGAGGTTATGTCTCTCGGCCAGCTCAAGTACGTCTTAGCATTCCCTGAGAAGAGCTGGAGAAGGTGGATGGGTGGAAGGAGGCCTGGGTACCTCTTCTTAGACTGATGCCCCTGCAACCTTTACCCAGATAAGCATCACAAAAAAGGTGGATGGATGTGTATATGGGTGGATGGACTGTAGATAATTTAGATGTGATGTTTTATCTCCTCGAGGCCAACTAACAAACTGAGAATTCAACAGTCTTGTGAGCCACACTTTGTGACATTGCTCTAATAAACATAAGGCTCTAATAAGGATAATTTGGCACTGACACATGGCAACACTTCCTTCGTTATTTGGTCTTCATTTTTATTTTTGGAAGCTAAAACACTGTACCCCCACCATGCTGAAGGGTTTCTGGTTAGTTAACCTTTTTTCCCCAATGACAACCACAAAGTAGTTTTGAAAGCTGGAACAAAAAAATCCTACAGCACCTCCTGTGCCCTCCACATGAGGGCGGACCCAAGGAGCTTTTTTTAACTAAGCATAGCTGAGCCACAGAGGCTCGCTCTCAAGTCCCTACCCCAGGCCTGTCTCCAGGGTGGTATCCTGGTGACCTGTCCTGGGCAGGGTAAACTGGAGCTTTGACTTCAGTTCCTAAATGTGTGTTTTGGACAGATGTGTTCTGTGTGTAGTGCTTACGTTTGCAGACACAGGCTCGATCCATCATCCAGATGAGGGAGGAGCAGTACTCGCAGTAGGTGGGGATGCTGTACTGAGTGGACTTGAAAATGTGGCCGTTGTGTTCCTCCACCTGCAGGGGGCAGTAGACCTGCCAGTCAGCTCAGTTGACATATGAAGCAGAGACTGCATATAAAAGATGTCTGTATCTACTAGGGGTGCAACGATACTCGTATCGATATTGAACCGTTCGATACAGTGCTTTCGGTTCGGTATGCATATGTATTGAACAATACAAAATTTGTAATTTATTTTATCAACTTTCCTTCTGACGATGCTGTCTGTGTTGAGCGCTCAGTGAATCTGCGTTCGACTACTCCGCCTAGGCTGCACTGTCGAGCGAAGATCCACTGAGCGTTCAACACAGACAGCATTGCCAGAAGGAAGAGCGCAGGGCAAGCTAGCGAGACAGAAGTTAAGCTATCCTTGCAACATGGCAAATTGAACCTCCCCCACCCTCATTCAGATCTGGCGTTTGGAATTATTTTGGTTTTCATGTGAAGTATGACCCTGAAGGTAAGCGCGTCATGGACTAAAGTAAAACAGTATGTTGGATGTGCCACGCAATGCTCAATTACATGGGTGGGAACTAGTGTGTTAGCGCAGTTAGCTCGTTAACGTGTTGGCCGTCTAGCCCCATGCAGGGGTAGCTCGTTAACGGAGATTTGCCGTGTTGTGGCGTTAACATCATTTCAACGAGATTAACGCTGACAGGACTAGTGGGAACACAACGAATATGACTGCACATTTACACCGACATCATCCTAGTGCAAAGACAAGTGGAAGCAGACAAAAACAACAAGCATGCATGCTACAAACTTTACCCGAGTCATTTAGACAGCCGTTAGCACATGATTCTCCTTATGGGGACCTGATATGTTTAATATTGTGGCGAGCTCAGACAAGGAGGAGACGGAGGTGTCGTTTGGTCTTGCTTCCCGTGAGCTAGCCAGGGAGCACAGCCGTTTATTGACATCTGCAGAAGAACACTGCCGCTAGCTAACTGCTCAGCGCGGCAACCGCATAGCAACAACAACACACAGAGCGCCCCTCTGACCCCGGAAGGACACACCGTCGCATCGAGAGGGCGTCACCCGTCACTATGGCAACATAAACAAAACATAACTGTACAAACAGAACCCCGAACAGCCCTGACCCGCTACATAGCCCACACCTAAGGGGTCAGTCGTCCCCGACGACCCCATTACCCCACACAAAGTCCTGCAAATGTCCAGGTGCCTTCTTTTGGCGCACCGGGGAAAAGTCACTCGGGTCAGAACATGGGGTGCCACCATCATCCCACTTCCGACACCAATGTGGCGAGCTCAGACAAGGAGGAGACGGAGGTGTCGGTTGGTCTTGCTTCCCGTGAGCTAGCCAGGGAGCACAGCCGTTTATTGACATCTGCAGAAGAACACTGCCGCTAGCTAACTGCTCAGCGCGGCAACCGCACAGCAACAACAACAGCAGCACACAGGGCGCCCTCTGACCCCGGAAGGACACACCGTCGCAGCGAGAGGGCGTCACCCGTCACTATGGCAACATAAACAAAACATAACTGTACAAACAGAACCCCGAACAGCCCTGACCCGCTACAATATGCTGCTGAGAATATAGCCCAGAAGAAGCGTATAGTATAGCTTTTATTTTGGAAAGAGCCATTTCTCTGTAATAAACTCTCTTTTCCAAAGATGAGCGATTCCTCAATCAGATACAGGTGTTACCGCGCCAGATCCGCGGCCCCGACCGTAGTAAGGAAACCTCTGGCAGTTACTTGAAGGTTCCGTAACTGACTCGTAGCCGGCAACAGCTTACTATACAGGTCAACTCCGCTAGCAAAAAGATCGAAGGAGGCGTAGGAAACTGCTTCACCGAACTTTATTTCTTCTCTAAGGCACGAACACCGCATACAGTGGGCTGAAACAGTTTACTCACAGCGAGCATCGCCGACACAACTCTGGCTGTCGAGGGAGTTATTATATTCCTTTTATTTCTTTTCTTTTCGTCTCTTCTGTAGCTAACCGTTACTTTTTCCCCTTCTCCGCTCTCTCTCTTCACACACACACCAGGCAGTCCCGCTACACACATCCCGAATACATTTCCCATCAGGCTTCATCCTTAAAGGGCCATGCCTGTAACACAGGGCTTGCAAAATCGCTAGCCCGACGTCCCGGGGCTAGCGATTTTTCCAGTCGGGTTACCAAAATCTATCTCTGCCCTGCCCGTCGGGCTATCATAGGAAGGAAAAATATGTCAATGCTTTTGCATTCTTTCGGAAATGTAGCTGGGTAATTATGTCATTGGCATCGGTGAGCCACTGTCAATATGTGACATATTCAAATCGCGTTTGAATTTGCGCTTGTTTTTTGCTTTCACTTTGCAAATGTCCAGGTGCCTTCTTTTGGCGGACCGGCGGGGGAAAAGTCACTCGGGTCAGAACATGGGGTGCCACCATCATCCCACTTCTGACACCAATGTGGCGAGCTCAGACAAGGAGGAGACGGAGGTGTCGTTTGGTCTTGCTTCCCGTGAGCTAGCCAGGGAGCACAGCCGTTTATTGACATCTGCAGAAGAACACTGCCGCTAGCTAACTGCTCAGCGCGGCAACCACACAGCAACAACAACACACAGGGCACCCTCTGACCCCGGAAGGACACACCGTCGCAGCGAGAGGGCGTCACCCGTCACTATGGCAACATAAACAAAACATAACTGTACAAACAGAACCCCGAACAGCCCTGACCCGCTACAATATGCTGCTGAGAATATAGCCCAGAAGAAGTGTATAGTATTGCTTTTATTTTGGGAAGAGCCATTTCTCTGTAATAAACTCTCTTTTCCAAAGATGAGTGATTCCTCAATCAGATTTATTTTTTTAATTACTTTTGTTTCAGCAACATTAAATTTAAAAACTGTACTTTTGAGTTAAAATATATATTTATAAGTTTAATAAATGACAAATTAAAAAGGCATGAACATTTTTTTTGTATCGAAAAAATATTGAACCGTGACACCAAAGTATCGAACCGAACCGTGAATTTTGTGTATCGTTGCACCCCTAGTATCTACCACTCAGGTTTGTGAAGCCCTGTTTTAAATCTTTGCAGAACTGGTTGCAATATCTGCTTTTTATGATTGATGGTATGAAAGTAATTTTTTCTTTGAAACTAACAAACTCACAATATCAGTTTCCTTCTTCCTTGACTTCTTGCGTTCTCGTTTTGGAGCCTGAAAAAAGCAAACATGACAAAATTTGTTTTCTCTGTATTTCTTACCAGTAATGCCTTAAGATTAGCAATTTTATGATGTTATATCCTATGAAAGAATTTCTCTGTTATCATTTAATGAATTCATCCAGATGTTACTGGTCTTACCCTGCCGATGGTTCCCTCCATGGGCTTATACTCCGTCATGAATTCATCCAGGAACACCTTGAACGTGTTGACCCACACCTTCACGGGTGACTCGCTCCAGTCTCTCTGCTCCATACGCATCGTCTTCTCCAGGATGTGCTCAAACAATGCGTACAGATCCTTGTAACGGATGCTTTTACCATCATCCATCTGGTGGCGAGGAAAAAAGAAAGGAAAGGACGCAGAAAATGTAAATCTAGTTTAAGTGGCAGCATCTCGGTTTTTAAAATCTTCCTGGTCGTGTGACAGCAATGACAGAGTAAAAGAGGGTGTCAGACTCACAGCGAGGGCAGTGGAGTACGAGTTGAAGATGTTGATCCTGAATTCCTTCAGCGCTTTCTTAAAAACAACATCCACCATGGTGTCCTTTTTACCATCTTCAGAATCAAGATCGGCAATCTGAGGGAGCGAAGCACACCAAAATAATCTATATGGATCAATATGTGAATCGGAGTTTGGGGTGAACTGTTCCTTTAATTCTGTTTGATGTTTAATTTACACAGACAACCACATACGACACGCTGCATGAGAATTTAAATGTTACGTACTACGAGGTAACCCTTACAACTCTATGAACAGCGAAAACACACAAACACTGCTCTTTGTGTGAGTCAGTGAGGCGTGTGCGGCCTTTGCCCTCTCACCTTCTTCATGAGGAAGTCGTTCATGCTGCGATAGTCGTGGGCCGAGGTGAGGATGTGCAGCGCGTCATTCTGCCACTGGGCAGGTTCCAGAGCGATGCTGCTGATCTTCACGCTGCGACGTCTCTTCATTTTGGGAGACGGCTCCTTGTTCTCCTTACTGTCTCTGACCCCCCGAGATGAAGCCGCCTCCAAATCTGGACTGTGAGGAGGAGACGGGCCTTCTGCTACACAAAGACACCAAAGGTTTAGGCTTAATTCATCTAGGAATAAAATACACAATTTTTTTGTTTTGTTTTCCATTAAAAACGACTATTCCTTATGCTATACTGTGCACTTCTACTCTTCACAAATTTATTACACCATGTCTCAAATTTACTGCCAGAACAAATTCATGCTTGCAGCTCTGATCCTGTTTTTATTCACTTGTGTGTACCGCACATGGGTGTGACCAGGATATTCTGGAAGTAGAGCTCCTCTTGGAAGTCTTTTTCAACATTTAACACAGCTGCTATTTATGGATCGGTCCTGTTCACTTGTGCCTGGTGATCTGTGTCAGAGGCCCATCTCTCTCTGCAGTCTTCTCTCATCAGATGGCCGTCCCTCCCCGAGCCTGGTTCAGATAGAGGTTTCTTCCTGTTAAAAGGAAGTTTTTCCTTCCCACTGTCGCCAAGTGCTTGCTCACAGCGCCATCCGATTGTTGGGGTTTTCTCTGTATTATTGTTGGGTCTTTATCTTACAACAGAAAGCACCTCGAGGTGACTTTTGTTAATGTGATTGCAACTGACTAAAAACGAGTGTGCTCCTGGTTGCTCTGCCTTTAAGCTTTGAAACTCTTGAACTGCTGAGACACAGCTCTCTCATCACCAGCAATGATCCTTCATATTAAACCTGCTGTTCTCTGCATATCCACATCCATGAAGAAATCACAAAGCAAGAGGAAGATCCAGAAAGCGATCTAGAAACAGCAGCAATGCTGAGGCTGTCCAGAGCTAATCAGGTGACGTATTTCATTTTTATTTACAGTTCAGAGATAATTGTGAGCACATCTAGCGTTTGCGTGCTTATAAATCTGCTCAGAGGCTGTATGTGGCATGCTGAATAGCTTTTATTTTTACCATGTGTTTCTCCAACTTCACTCATGCTGGCCTGCTTCTCCCTTGACAGTTTTTTCTCACTGTGTTTCGTTTTACTCCAGAATCGCATCTTCCCTCTCATCCTGCTGAAAAAACAAAACAAAACAAAACAAAAAACTTCAACATCTAGCATAAAAAGTAAGATGTGACAAGAGAAAGTTGAGGAAGATCTACCTTCCATCTTGACTGGAGGTTTTCCTGAGGATCTCCATCTTGCCCAAGTCCCCTGATGACATGGTCTTATGGATTTTCTTCTGGTCTTTGTGAGACGACTGGAGAGAAAGATACAGTGAGTGAGAAAGACCACAAAACATATTTATAATCTGTCAGCTGACACGACTGTGACATGTTTTGATTAAGAATTCTGCAGAGTTTTATGGTTTTAGCAGAGTTTATTTGCAAAACTATAACTACTAAATTACTACTTCGAATAAATAAATGATCACATTAACTTCATGTGAAGAAACTGAAAAAATCGGCACCATAAACATGCACAGGCCTGATAATGAGAGTGTGTGATAGGCAAACAGAAGTCATATGTGTTAGACTGTGTAGGAAAATCTCATTGTTAGTGAGAAGTTACTCTGGTCCAGCTTTAATTGGCTCCAGCATGCAGGAGCAGTGCCGTGCAGTGCAATACGAGATGTTTTGTTTCAAGGACGGGTCAAGTTTGGGAGGTCAGAATATGAGAGAACAACGTCTTTGACCACATCACACGAGTCAAACGAGTTTGCGCTGGGACAGTCTGCGTTCAGTGCTGTAAAAGAAGAATATCTAAATAAACTCATTCTGAGTTTTAGCATTTTATTTTTCCTTCATGACAGATGCAAAACTGTGAGCAGTTTGGTCTAAGAGGATTTGTAATTTAACATGGTGAGGGGGACAACCACAGGTAGATAAGCTGAGGCTTCACCTATCATGTTGAATTTTCATTCACAGATACCACTGAGCTGTTTTTTACATCTTCTATTATTGTGAACCTATTGTGCTCAGTTTTAGCTCCACACTGTTACACATACCGTTTTCTCTAGCCAAGCTCCATTCTGTAGTCTTGCCCTTGCTGTAGGTCATTAGTTCAGTGTTTGACCTACGCATCTTTCTTTTGATTGGCTTACGCTCACAGACAAAAGGTTTAAATGGCAGGTGGGTGTGGCTTCTGTGCTGAGATGACCATATTAGAGATGATATTATCCTCTGTAATACGTCTGAGATGGAGGGTTTAGAGCAGTCTGAAGCTCACGCTTTAGGCTTGCAGGGATTACTTGATCTGTGGACATGTTTAATATGAGCTTCCTTCATTGTTTCATTACATATTCAGGGCTGGAGCTACACACCGACTCAAATAGCTGCTTGTTAAAACCACAGTGTGCTTCCATCACGTCACAAAGCAGAAATTCTCTCTTTAACATCAAAGTGAGCTCACTGCACTCAAACGACTTCCACAGTCGCCAGATCTCAATCCAACAGAGCACATCTGGAATGTGGTGCGACGGCATATTAGCATCATGAATATGCAGCACATTTATGCGTGACACTATCATGTCAAGATGGATCAAAATCTCCAGGAAGTGTTTCTAGCACCGTACTGAATCTGTGCCACGATGAATTCATCAGTTTAGAAGGCAAGGTAACTAATGACCAATGAGTATATATCACAGGAAATATAGGAAAGCATAATAGGTTCAGGTTACGAATAATTATGAGCTTTCAAAACTTGATGACTTTGCACTTCACTCTGTAAATCTGTAAATTTTGTATCTAATGAAACAATGCAAGCGAAGTGACCCTGTTGCATTTAGAACCTGTCTGAATAATTTAAGGATGATGACATTTTTGCAAAGCACATATTATCTGAATTAAACTAGCTGATAGAGCAAAGTGAAAACGGTAGTGTGGTCGAGAAGCTTGGACTTAGTTTCAAACTAGCAGCCACCAAAGCAGTGTGCAAGGCCATTCACAGCACCAAGTGACCTTTATCAGCACTGAGGAAAAACACAAACAGCGCTGCCATATTTAGCAGAGAAACATGTTTTTGGTCTGACAGCGTTGAAAAACTGAAAGTGGGGTTAGCAGTGTTAAAAGGCTCGTCCCCCTGTCGTGTGGCCAGATGCACATGAGAAGAAGGTAGAGAGGGGGACCGAAGTGGACAGGTTACTCGCACGGAGGTCAGGTGACCGCCGCAGACCCGGTATTTTACCATCTCGGAGTCACTGTGACAGTCAGCGTCGGGGTGGGAGTGTGGGGGAGACAGAGAGGGGGGCAGCGTGCAGGAGTGGGCGGGGATGTAGTATTCATCATCATCATCCGACTGGGTCGCCCCCTCTGAGTTACAGCGAGTCAGGAAGTCGGAGCGCGTCCGGGACATTCGGGCTTTCTTTTTGGGGCCGGGGCGGCCCACCTGCTTCCAGGCAACCATAAGAATATATCAGCTGTGTGTGTATGTGTGTGTTTGTTGGCGTGCTTGTATTTACTTGTTTTGTGTCTTAAACTTGACTCAAAGTAAATAAAAATCTCAATCTTGAGTCTGAACTGAATGAGTAAAGATAACAATAATTACGATGTGCAAATGAAATTAAAGTGATGTGTAGAAGCTGCAGGCTCCTACCTCTCTGCTTCTGGATCCAGCAGACTTGGAATCATCTCTGAACATGGCGAGAGATCGTTCCTGGTTCACCAAATCCTTATCGGACCTGCATCAAATCACCACAGTTTAAAAGGTCCTACTTTGAGTTAACTGGTCTCTTTAAAAAGCGCTAATGAAGTCGACTTTTTTTTGTAATGAAGGAAAACTGGTGATACAGATTTGGGGAAATGAATCATTAGCCTTTAAACAGCACTGCAGGCTTGCAGCTGTTCATATTGCACTTTCAAAATAAAATGACTCGGATTAAGTGAGTTGATTTTTGGCATCTTCTTTAAGCAATTCTTCTTAAGCATCTTCTTTTGGCCATCACAATATTTAAGGGTTATGTTCACCAGCTCCAAGGGATGAAACTGTGCACCTATCTGGCCCAGGTTGTTCTATTGACACCATATGAAGACCTAGCTTAACACAACTGTGCAACTATCCACTGGGACTATTCACTCTACACGCCTCCTGCTTGTCCTGGCTAACTCAAAAAGATTCTCCCTTCCAGCAGATAAAGACCCCTCCACCCCCTCCATGGAATAGACCACGAGGTAAACAGTTTGCTTTGAGGAGTTTTCTTCCATTCAATCGAAACAGAAGAGGCACTGCAGGTGTGTTCATGGCGTTCCATTTAAATAGCTTCAGTGCACTCTGGAGAGGCAAATATACGCCTCGGCCCTGCTAAACAAACACAAAAGCACAGTTTACTTACTTGGAGAACGGCAGCTTGCGCCTGGGTGGGGAGAACACAGTACTAGAGGGTTTCTCCACCATGTTCACAATCACAGTCTGGGCGTTGCTCTTCTTCTGGGCCTTTGGAGGTTTGGTGTCCAGGACCGGGCTGGGGGCCTCCTTTGCTGACCTAATCGTCTTCCTCTCCTGCAGAGTGGGGAGTACGGCAGGAACGCTGCATGTGGGCTTCAGGGCAATTTTGATGTCCATCTCTGCGGAACAAATCCCTGGACCTTCCTGACTCTCTCCACGAGTGAAGGGAGCCTTTGAAGACTTACCGACCACAAATATGTCTCTCTTGGCTTGGGTGGAAATGCCGAGAGGCTGCTCCCTGTCTGATGCTATCTCAAGGCCTGCAATAGGGGTCATTTGGGCATTGGGTGCTCCTGTTTGAGAAGCTCTTTCTAGAGTTTGGGCTGCCAGCAGCTCTCCCTCTTCCAAAGGACTCTCTTTCTGCATACTGATCAACACCACTACAGGCCTTCGAGACGTGGACTCCCTTCTTTCTCTGTAAGAACTGCTGGGGCTTTCAGATTTTGGTTCATGAGCTGGACTTTGGTCAGAAGCAATATAAAAAGTTGCCCTCGGGGCCTCCACTTTGTTTGGCAACTCAGTCACAGGCTTTTCATTATAGTTGGAATCTCTCACCCCCTGCTGAAGTTGAATATCCAGCGTCTTGGGCTGTTCCTGAAGTACACTGAGCTGAGAACTATATTCTCCGGAGCCTTCAGTTTCCATGTCTTCCACACTGAGAACTTCAAAACTTCCTTGACTAGCCGGGGACCCTTGGGGTGAATGTCTGTGATGCTCATCCGGTTGAGAGCTGCTGCTGCTGTTTGGGACCGGGTCTTCTGGCAGCGAACCCCCCAAGCTGGTACTTCGGACTTTAAGAAGCTCCAGGCTGAACTGTGCCTGCTCCAGCTCTCTCATTCGTCTGCTCTCTCGTTTCGACCGGTTCTTATGGCTGCTCTCGTCTGTGCTCCTGCTTCGCTCCAAGTCATCTTCTTTTTCCATCTCTGCTCCATAAAGTGAAACAGACTTAGAGTCTTCGGGGAGCTGTGCAGAGATGTCCTGGCCATAACTCTCCAGTCCGGATGAGGCGGGCTCTCTTCTTCCTGCCTCCATCGCTGCTGACAGACTTGTTTGTTCACCAAGTCTCTCGTGCTGCTCCTTGAAGTCTCTAAACCTGGAAACAGTAATAGTGAGGAAACAGAAGCCTATTATCCACATAGGCACCACCATGATTTTACTTCCTGTGCCAAAAACTTGGGTTTCTACACATTTTCACATAAAACACCACTTGGTGGCAGCAGATACAACTGTGAATCCTAGACTGTGCATACAGACAGATAGTGCAGGTGTCCCTTTGGATTGTTTGAAGTGTGTTCGAGTTCAACACTGTTTTGTTTTTTTTAAACCAGCAATAAGGTCTCCAAAGTAGCCCTGGTTAGAATTCCTGTGTAAATCTCATTGTTGCATTTAAACAAAATGCAGCCAATGTTAATGTGTCAGTGCATCAGTCCAACTATACAAATAAACACGCTGTATTTAAAAGACACTAATCAGTTGATTCAAACTACCTACAAGCTCAACTCCTTCACTCACCTGAGTCGAGCGAGGTATCCTCTGCTCCTCGCCTGTAACTGTATCATCGCTGCGTGCGTTCTGTGGTAACGCCTCCTCTCCCTGGATCCCTTCCAGGCTGTCTGAATTGCAGTAGCTGCCAGAGCCCTCCGATGGCAGCAGTTTTTCCAGCTCCTCTGTATGACGATCGCTGAATCCCGCCAGTGCAGGAACTTTCTCCTCTCTCTGTAACCCCTCCAAGCCGCCTGCAGACACAACGCCGCTCCCTCCTCAACGCTCAGGTCAATGGTGGACTGCCTGAAGAGGCAGAAACGCCACCATCGCTGAAAGAGAAAGAAAAGCACGGTGAGACAAAATAGATGTGAGGGAAAAAAGTCAGGCTGGGGATCCTTGAATATGTTGAGCTAAGCTTTGAATATTTTTTTAAAAGAAAAAGATGCTCATCCCCCTTTGGGACCACCTAAAATATGTGCATATCTGTGAGGCTAAACTGACGCAGTTTATGTAAGAGATGTATGAAATTTGACGCCTGTTATTCATTCACTATGTCAAATCAATATGATGCAGTATGACTGACACCGCTGGAATGTTTGATTCAGAAAACTCCTCACGTTATTTTGATTAAGCCCAACTCCAAAACTTGAACTGTAATCTTGGAAGGCCCACGCAGAAATGCAACCAACAAGCACAGAATAAAAATCCCACATGTGACAGTTTATGTTTCGATGCTCTGATATTCTCTCGTAAAAGTTATCTGTGCCTGAATGGATCCTGCTCTGGAATGACCTGGTGTGTTTTCTTTCAGTCTCATGAGGATTTGGACAGCTTCTCTCCAAGAACTCTTCCAGAAAAAACAGAAAGAGCAAATTTGTTGTCTTTCATCCTCTCTCTACCACTTAGTGCTGCATCGTTTTTTCCACAGTATTTACTCTGTAGCACACGTGTTATTTCTTTCTTATAACTCATTAAAAATGTAACATATTCAGTCATCATTTAATACAGTAGCTTTATACTTAATTTCATACAATTTTATTCGTATAGCACCAAATCACCAAAAACCTATCAAAAGCTTTCATGGCTTTTGCTTCCACTAGATCGATCGTGCTCACCAAAGTAAGCTAAATAGCAACTGACTTTGGCCTTTTAGATGAAAACACACTGCTCTGGATTTATAACAAGACAAATGAAAGCTGAATACACTCAGGCAAAGGCGGTGCCTGACTCAGGACATCCACTGGAGCATTATCTGGTATATGGATGCAATCGCATTAACATGGATTTTGTGTTAGAGACTTTGCTAGTTAAAGACCAAGAAGACAAATATCATACTTTATATCCCAACGCAGCATCATTGAAGGTCAGAGCTCTCCTGTGAGGACACAAGTGCTTATCATCTCAAAAGGAGAGACTATGTTTTAAGAACCATGACACTTAAAGAGTTAATACACAGCTATTAATCATCTAATGCTTAAACAGTCCCAGACTGGATTAGTGATACCCTTCGAGCATTAAGGAGAACAGAGGAACAAAGCTATAGAATTGGACCACTTCTTAGGCCCATCCCATCACAGCGTCTCACCTGAATGGTGCACGCAGCTCGTCTCATGTTGACAAAGTGCTTCCTCTCCAGAACTGCCCTGAAGCGGCGCTGCAGCATGACGATTCTCCGCAGGACCTCCTGGTGCAGGAGGGTCTGAAGACGCTGGCGCTCGGCCTCGCGCAGGAACACCTGCATCATACAGAAACATTAGGTAAAGTGAAGTTGCTGAAGTCCACTGCATGGGACATTTTAAAAAAACATATAGAGAGAAGGACAGTCCATTTATAATTTCCAGAATTCGTACCATGGTGCTGCCCACTTGGTACCCAGCAGGGGGCAGGTGGATCCGTCTGAAGAACTCCCTGACGCCCGACTTTGTGGGGCTAGTGCCCCGAGGCAGCAGCACATGGAAGTGATGCACAAAGTCCTGAAAAAGGATTTTTGTATGTTCATTTTCTGGTGATTCATTTTGTGATGAAAATACAACATTAAAAACGTGTTTTGTTACATGAAGACAGAGTTCTGGTTAAGATTAAATACAGCAAGGAAATCTAAACATCATGACAAATGTTATTTTCTCAATAAAGTAAAACATCTTTTAAGCAACATAGTGATAACATGGCTTTGGCTGTGGATCTGCAGCGCAGTTGCGTTAGGAGGGGATTACCTGAAAGGTGTACTTGCTGCTGTAACCTGATTGTCTGATCCGGACGGTTTCCAGCATACCTGTGTACCTCAGCTGTCTGAGCACCAGACTGTCGTTGAAGCGCAGCGGCAGCTAAGTGGGACAGAAAAACAACAGGAGCGCTTAAACACAATCCAGCAGTCGGTCACTAAGAGGAGTGGAGGCTATTCTGCAGGAGCGATCACCTTCTCAGCGTTGGAGCGAATGCACTTGACAAAGTACGGCTCCGACTGATCCAGAGTCTCCATCAGCTTATTGAGCGACGCCTGCACACACAAACTGAAATGATCACACTTTTGCTCTTTGTTGTTACTGATGCTGCTGCACGTGCTCGTGCTGCCGTCTGCTGTGTCACCAGTGTTGTTGTAATTCTTTGAGTGCTCCAGCAGAGGGAGAAAGCGGCACTGACCTGGAACTGAGCGCTGATGCTGGGAGGCTTCTTCTTCTTGTGCAGATGAAGCAGAGACTTGGTGATGCGGTCGTGGAGCGTCACGCTGCTCAGGTAGCGCAGAGACTTAATGTCCAGCAAGTGCTGCGCACAAAAACCCGGATCATTTACAAACCTGTGTATCACTGAAGTGAATGAACACCTACTAAGTTTTGCGTAGTGTCAGGTCAGCGTCTTACCTTGGGAAGAGTTGGTTTAGTTTTGCAGTTTTTGTTTCTCCTGAACATGAGAAATTATAATTAGCAGATATTATCAGCAGACTCAACAGCTATTAACATCTTTTATTTCCTCTGTATTAGTGCTGATACGCTCTCTTATCCCTTCTTACAATCCAGCCTTACAGGCCTTACAGTATGCTGGGGGAAAGCGCCTTAAAAACCATTGCTTTAAAGACAGCCTATTATACTTGTCTGTATTTTTTGCCAGCTATACTCTATACTGTTACAGTGACATTATATTAAACATGCCAAAGTTTTGATTCATGAAGTCTGTGTGTGTGGATAATCCCTGTGACTCACAGTCTGCTCAAAACGGCTGCTTTTAGACAGCTATTTCCTTCCTTGGCTCTGTATGATGTTAATGACTGCAGATAGCCCTCAA
Source organism: Mchenga conophoros (assembly GCF_057382185.1). NCBI lineage: Eukaryota > Metazoa > Chordata > Actinopteri > Cichliformes > Cichlidae > Mchenga > Mchenga conophoros. The sequence continues at coordinate 21,873,726 of NC_140532.1, read as the reverse complement.
ATGGGCACGAAGATCTGGCTGTCAGCACCAGAAGCCTGACACATCTGCCGTTTAAACCTCCAGTTTACAACTGGGGAAGCCAATCAGAAGATTCAGACAGCGTATGAACAGCACCAAGTTAGAGTGTAAGATATCCAAGGAGTTTTTAAAACTGTGACTGACGCAAAGCTACTTTAGTAGAGTCCAAGAATAAAATTAGTTAGCAGGAAATGAGCAGAATAGGCTCCATTTAAAGCGTATCACTACTAATATTAGACCAACAGGGGCGGGCGAAGCTCAGGAAGTAGAGTGGATTGTCTACTAATTGGAAGGTCAATGGTTTTAAATTGCTCCTGATGTATTGTGTGAGTGTGTGGGTGATAGATAAAAGAGCTTGAAGTGCACAGAACAAAGCACTGTATGATTGCGTGTGCATGGGTGAATGCATGCTTGCAGGGTAAAAGCGCTTCGAGTGCTCAGCGTGATATACTGGATTGAGAATTATCAAAAACAAACAAGCAAACAAAAAGACTACTGTGACTTTGTGATATGTCACTCACATTAGAATTCCCTGAGCTCTCTCTAGGAGCTTGCTGTTGTTCGAATTGAGGAAGATCCCATCTTCTTCCAGCGCGGGGCTTCCCATTGAAGAGAGGCGACCCGACCTGGAGGTGCGACCATTACATCCAACGCTGTAGCCATCCCTACAGGGAGGGAGGAAGAGTGAAGATCAGCACAGAGGCATTTTATTTAATACTAATAATACACACTCGAACTTACCAGCTGGCCTTCTCATTGAGGGCGTTGGTGCCTTGAAGATCTGACAAGGGGGTGCGGGGATTCTTCCTGGTTATACCTGGATAGGAAGTGGTGAAGGGAGGAAAAGGAAAGGAAATACAAAAAGGAGTCAAAGGTCACAGGGTTTATCAACACCTACATCTCACTCACCCCGTGTTTGAAGCCACAGCATTAAGATCCAGCGCTTAAGGGTCTCCACTAATCCCCTAACTCCAACTCTCTACCGTTCTTCGTTTTCACTGCTCTAACACACTTCTTCTTTATACATGACAAACAACTATCTTCAGGGCAGTATCTCTGTCCCACTTGGACTCTATTAGAGTGGCTTTGCTATCTGAAACAAGCTATTTTAGCCTTCTTCTGATTGGCTGCCCTAAACAGCAGGTGCAAAAGAAAATTGCCCAGATTACCCGTAATTTGGGCATTACAGATATTATCTTAACAAGGCTCTTTCAAAGCAAAATATAAACATTACAGTATATGACTGTTTTCACAGGCTTACTTGTAGTAACCATGACTAGTACACAGATGTCGAGGTGCAAAATCATCAGACTTTCTCTTTTACAGGAAAAAATAAAGACTTGAGAAATTCTCTTGGGAATTTCCTTTGAAATGAGTTGCATTGCTGGAAAGCTGCTAAATCCCACTTCTGCAAAGTGCTGCTTTACAACATTAGGATACATGACATGACTTGAAGTATGCAAAAACACACTCAGGCACACAAATGTGATTATCAGTGCTGAAAGGAGTGATAAAGGACGGCCAGAAAAACCGTGGGTGTCATTAAACCCTTCTGGTCTACAGAGACCTGATTCATTTGTCCGATCACTCATGCGTGGGAAAATTTTTGGTTATGAGCTTTGCTCCTAGGCTGAGTCAATCTGCCCAGAGCTCAGAGTGACCCACATACCTGATTTCTTATTAATGGCTGCAACAGAACCAGTTTACCGGGCCTCAAAACCACAAGTCACCCATTATGATCTATACAGCACAGGATTCATTCCTTTCATTAGGCCGAGCTATGTGCCTTCTTAACTCACAAGGAATCAATCCATTTAAAAACCTCTTTCACAAGGATCACCTTCCAAACTCTACTTAGATATGAATCATAACAATTCAATATAGTACCATTTAATACATAAGTGAAGATAAAACACATTAAACCTCAAAAATTACATCAATTTTCAAAAGAATGCCTCTCATATTCTTAGCAAATTGAATTTAAATGATCAATACCAAAAAATATTGCACGCTCAAATAAGTGCTGACCTTTCAGTTTTACAGAGGGTCCCTATTATTCTGGCTTCAAATTTATTGAAATATTGACCCTGCAAACCTATCTTTAAAATCTGACAAAACAAATCCACATATGAGGACAAGCGAAATCCCACATCCTTATTATTTATAAGGATAACACTCATCATACGAACGTGAAGGGTGCAATATGCAAGATTATATATGCAAGAAATATAGCTTTGTGTCAAAGACATCTGTGTTGTATATCTACTGAAGTTGGGATAGTATTCAGCTAGGACCAGCTGTACCTTTCCGTAATACCAATTTATAGCTCAAGAGGAGCTACTGACTCATCCTAGTGTCCAGTCTGTCGAACTAACACGAAAAGAAGAAGCAGCGCTCCCCAGAGATTGTTTTTCACTTTTATACAGTCTATATACAAAGCAGGCAGTCAATAAATGAAACAAAAACATGATGACTGCAGATCCTGGGAACCAGCAGTAATGTGTGACCTGCCTTGGATTGCGTTGAATCCATGCAAAGCCTACCAGGTTGCCTATGCAGGCAGCTGATGTTGTTGCCAGCTTTTATACTTTTGCATGACACAGTGTACTGGTGTAAATCCCAGCGTGTAGGTGATAGCATGTACAAAACTCCTGCTAAACTGCTAAGACTAGCCAGACTCTCAAACTAATGTGTTTGTAAGTGCTACACTTTTTAGTGACATTCAACACATAATTTGTTTATGTATTGTTTTTGGGAGATTTTCTTTCTCTTAGACTAGTCGACTTGCCTAAATACTTTCTGCTATTTAAAAAACTAGCGTCCAAAGATTAGCATGGTAGGCTAGTTGGCGATTCTAAATCAGTTGTAGGTATGAGAAATATAAAGTGCTTTAGGTGTATAGACAGGGGTGCACATAAGTGGTCCACAGGTGCGCATTCGCTGTCAAAATAAAAGACGTGCACCAGATAAAAAGTTGCAACGCGCGTTTGCGTCCATATAAAAAGCACTGTTTTTGTCCGCTAGAGTCGGATTTTCACGGCATATTCTGCACCACATCTCTATGTGTTCATCATTTGTTTGAAGCCAGCTCACCTCCTGCAACTACTTTTCCGAGAATACACGCTTCTTTTGTGGTTCGGACTCCTGACATTTCTTTGGAGGTGGAGGAAGACCAAAGTAATTGCTTAAAGGAGCTTCTTCGACATCTTTAAGAGTTCTAAACAAATGTCTGTCCTCCTGAAAATCTTATGTACGCAAACACGCGTTGCAACTTCATATCTGGTGCACGTCTTTTATTTTGACAGCGAATGCGCACCTGCGGACCACTTATGTGCACCCCTGTGTATAGACTGACCTGCCGTATGAACATATGGTTCATTATAGTTGATTTGTAGTTTTAAGTGCCTTGAGTGGTCAGTTAGACTAGAGTGCTACAAAACTGTGTGTAGGCTGCACTTTTAGCCTAGCATCGCTTACACCCGCAGCAAGCCTAGTTTGCCTTTCAAGTCAGTCATGGAGGTTGGTTGTTGACTGATGATGTAACAATTATTGGCAAGTGAAACAAAAGAAAGCCACACTAAGAAACAAAAGTAACACTGCCACTTCTAGGCTAAACTGTTTCACATATTCCACCTTTGCAAAACAAAAAATCATAAGTAAGGTGAGGAATAGAGAAAAACACAAATAACTAATACAAACTGTTATTTCAGTTTGATCAGTCTCAATTTTTGGTTAATAATCCATAAAACATGAAACATGTATGAACAAAATACTGCAAAAATCCATGACAATCCTTTTGCAGCACAAAACCGTATCCATGGTGAAATCACAGTGTGTGGGACTGAACTGAGGCTGCACACAAGTCTCTCCAACTTTCTTCCCACCGTCTATTAGTATGAATGTGTGCAGGAAACTCCGGTTACTTACTGTATTTCTCATCTTTGCATCTTTGAAGGATCTCGAGGCTCCGCTGGTGAACAGGGTGGTGAAGAAAACTGAAGCTGTCAACGGTTTTAACAACAGCACAGGGAACTGCTGCATCATTCCCTAAACCAGAGAGAGGGAGAGAAAATATGACAGTAAAGTCCAGTCAAGCATCTATCAGGAATATTAAACATAATAATGGTTATACTGTGAGTGGATTAAGTCACTAAGCTCTTTGGAGTTTGGAGGTTAGATCTACACAGAGAGTAGATAAGCTGGGAATAATGAACCAACTCCATCACAACAACCTACTGTCATTCAAAACCATGAGTCAAATGCTTATGAATGCCGACTATTGATTTTTAATACTGAAGGTTTGACGTAGTTCCTCTGGTGCCCACTGTAGTGGTACCGAATCTGTCCTCACAGAATCTATAAAAGATTGAAAACCTTGCTAAACTTCCTAAAGCGAACAAAAGGCAAAGCAAAATTTTCAATTGTGGAAGTTTGTAGCCGAGCTCCTGTTCAACCATGAGCACACCCCCCTGCACTTTTTACATAGCCTGGCTACTTGAGTCCCGACTGAAGACAGAAAGTTTATTATGATAAGGTAAATACACCAACTAACCATGTACAAATATTTAAAAAGGCCCACATCTTAACAATCAATCATTTTTCTGTAGCTCCTACTGTCAGCTTGGTTAATATTTGCGATGCGCAGTTTAGCTTATGGAAAACAATACTACACACCTGTATACTTAATATATTTGAATGTATAGCTAGTCACTGTTATCCTCATTTTGGACAAAGAAATGTTATCAAATAGTAATCTGAGACAAACTCCGAAAGTTTCTGTAAATATAATTTCTTCTGAAAATGAATGCAGAAAACACCATAAAAGTATCTGTAGCACCTGCAGGTAAGTTAGTCTTTCGTAACAACTATAGGGGGAGAGAGTGCTTTTACTTCAAGTCTTCATACCATAATTACCTGACATCTAACATGGCTTGCTGTGCTGTTATTTGTACACACAGCCCAGCCAACAGTTTTGGATTATGAAATAGTGTTTTTGGAAGGTTTCCATGTCTGTACACTGCACCCATAAGTTTTCAGATGCAGCTTGCTAAACCATGCTTTCCAGTGTTAGCTAACAGCTTTAACAGTCTATTCTCTCACCCATGTGTGGTCACATTTAGCATAAAAAAGTTTTTTATTTTTTTTTAAAGAAGTTGTGGCTGCAACAGCCATCTTTTATATACAGTCTATTATGGCAGAACATTTTTTTTCCTGGCCTTTAACTTTAACGGTTTACTGCATATACTGAACCTGCAGGGTGTTCTTCACCTGTTTTTTTGTGGGTGTGTCTGCGTCCAGCCTCCCTGAACGCCACATGAGCTCTGAAGTAAGCGCGGAGCACGGCCCAGCGAAAGGTCGCCACGGGGTCGATTCCCATCAGGCCGCAGATGAAGGCGTTCTTGCTGCTCTTGAGCAAGGCCACAATGTCGGGACGCATGTGGTCAGTGTTCTTCTCCCTGAAGTCCTGGATGAAGGAAAGACGTGTTTTCAAAACTGAGTAACAGCCTATTTCTTTCATTTAAAGAAGAACGTTAGGCAACCTTTGTAGGACTAAAGCATGAAAGCACAAAGCTGAAGTATTACAACAAACAAGGACCTTAGTTATTGCTGTGGCTGCGATTTTATTTCTTGTTTGTAAAGCTGTGGAAAGGCACTTGGCAGCAGAGTTTGCAACTATTTATGGGCAAATGTTTCACCTCTTTTCTTTACTCAGTTGTGTGGATAGAGTTAAATAGCTTGCATGATAGCGCCATCGATTTTCATCTAAGACTTGGCAAGAATGCAAATACATATTAGTATCTAAAATGTCAAAATATTGCTTTAATCTTCAAAGCCATAATTAAAATGAAGCAGTTTTACAGCCTGTAAATATGTACTTAATTCACGCTTGTTGTCATGCACCTTTCGCTTCACATTAAGCACGAGGTGAGGAAAAATCTTTTCACACATCCATACGAGTGGAGAAACACATGCCCCACGCCCTCTGCCCCATCTGTCTGTAAGGAATGAAATATTCCAACTTGAAGTGGTGCTATCATAACAAAGCTTGAACTATAAACCCTTCTCTGTCCATATGAAACAAATCAGCTGTGCGCTCGCTGCCGAGCCAACGTCAGGCACATTTCACGTCTGCGGCTCTCGCTGCACGGTTTGCACCAAACGACTCACTGGCTCTGAGCAAATATAAGATATTTTTCCACAGCTGAGATAACCAGCTGTTATGGATTTATATTATACAGTGAAACAACAATACGCTCGATCCAGTCCAGCACATGTGCTTCTTATCAAAACGCAGCTGGGAAACGAGCAGAGAATTAGATCTAACTGCAAAAATAGGTCGACAGAACAAGCAGATCTGCGGCAGGGTTTCAGGATCCATAAAGACTCGAGTGAAGTGAGACAGCTCAGACTATCAAAATCTCAATTTGATGCAAACGAAAGGTAGAAAAGTGGATGTCAGATTCCGAACTGTAGTTCCTGGCTTCATCAGTAAATTGATGTTATCACTGGAGACATGTCTCCTAACACTTTATTTAAAATGAAGTCCGCAGCAAAATTAACAGATATCAGTGGAAAAAAATCTCTTTTTTTCACGTAACTGTTTGTGCCAGCGTGCTCGGTTTAATGCCTAATTTTGGGTTCATTCGCAGCTATTAGCAGGTGGGGCCGTTCTGTAAATCCAGGGCAGCAACAGAGCAAACGGTACATAACTCCTGGATTACTGTTACAGTTGGCTGCCCTGAGATTATAAGCAATTACCAACACGTGCAGGGTCGGGGACACGGTGAAACTACAACGCTGAGGCTAGGATGATCATCGGTGGTGACGTGCTACTGTAAAAAGCAGATCAGATCTTTTGCATGACAGCAGAGACTCGTCTTACCTTGACTCCGTACTTGACTTTCCCAGCGTAGTGTCTGATGATGAAGGCAGGCTCCATGACAGTGGGGAACTCGATGTAGCTGTTTCCTTCATGCTGACGCTTGAACTTGTCCAGCAAGGTCTGATTGGAAGCTTGAGGGAAACTGCAAAGACATTGATTTCATCAGGCTCGCATTCAAAGTCTCTAAAGACCAAAGTGGACACACTTTGGTCTTTAGAGACTTTTTATCTTCTGATTATTTCAGGAAAATAAAAAATAAGTTACAAACATTACCACCACCTGCCACATTTTTCCCACACATCTGCTTTCCTGCACTTCTCAAGCGCTCATCCCATTCCTCTAACCCCAAGAGATTAAAACTCCCTGTCACATATTTAATCCCATGATTTAAATTTAACCACAAGGGTGCTTACGAGGCCTCCACTTGCACATTCTTCTTTGGTATTTTCACCTCTGCTTTATGGACATTTAAGCCATTAACTACTAACCTCTGCTGGCTGGATCAACATTCCTGGAGATGTTTCATATCACCTCTCCTCCCTGCACCTCCAGACCGCCCTGCCTACCCAGGTGGAGGTCCTGAAGTTTGATGCTGTTAAAGTCAAAATGAGCCCCCACACTCGTCTGATTCTGCAGTAACATAATCCATCTCTCCAGAGGCCCTGAAGGCTGCACTAGCTGTGAGTGATGAGATCTCCAAGAGACTTTCCTTCTTTTGCTATAGTCATTTAGCATGAAGCTCCTTCCTGCGGCAGCACAAACCCTGGGAGAGATCCTGTCTGCCTCATTTTTTTCTTCAGAGATCCCCCTTTGACCCTATTTCTTCAAAATTGCTTCCCCACACCCCAACACGCACACACGCTGTACGAACAAATACATACACGGCATTCGGTCCACTCCCAATGTTATTACATCCAGATGAAGCAGCTACGCTAAGTGGCAGGTAAGATGACAGCTAACATAGATAAATATGGTTCCAAAGATGCACCGCCTGGTGTGTTTTTCTATGCGAGGGGGCTGGGGGAGCATTTGATTTGATTTATGAAGAAGAAAGATGCCGAGACAGAGAGCTGACCCGCAGTACAATGTTTCACCATAGGAAAGGCAGAGAAAAAGCACAACCTGTTACAGTAAAAGTGGGGGAGGAATCAGTATATCTTTGGTTAAACCCTGGTACGAGTCCCAGTGTTGGTATCGATCAGGCTAATGAATGAAAAGCCTGCAGAGGGAGCAATCGGTCTCTTCAGTTTAACAGATGCACGAAAGTAGTTTCCGTGTAGCGTGACCATCATTGATGAAGCACACTGCAAGGGGACAAAGTTTAAAAGCAAGAACCAAACTGCAAGCAATAAAAGACCTATCTATACTCTGCTCTTCAACTGGTTTCACCAATAATCAGCTACATTTATATCCTCTCCTCATGTTTAGTGAAAATCCCAATAATCAGACAACCCATTTGAATAAGCACTTGGCAACAGTGGGAAGGAAAAACTCCCTTTTAACAGGAAAAGAAACAGGAAGAAACTATCTAACGCAACTGGTTAAGTGTGAGGGGAGGGAGACAGGACAAAAGACACACAGATTAATGATAACCAATGATTAAAAGCAGAGTTGTGTATAAACACAAAGAGAGCAAAAGCAGGTGAGTAAAATAGAAACACTCATGGGAAGCCCCCAGCAGCCAAGGGTCTATTGCAGTATAACTAAGGCTACGTCTACACTAGCCCGGATAAATTTGAAAACTGTGTTTTTGTCTGAAAACGCTCTGTGTCCACACTAGCGTTTTCAGTCGTTTTCACAGAGTTGTGCGTCCACATTGAAACAGACGAAAACGCTTATGTTCCAGTACTGCGCATGCGTGAAACGCAAGAAGATTCGACCTGCCTCGTTTCTGTCTGCCGTTTATTTACTTTCCGGGTCTCTGAAACGTTGCGGCAAAATGTTGAGGAAAAGTTTTTTTAAATGGACTAACAATGAGGTGGAGTTGTTGCTGCGAGTAACACAAAGGTACAAAGTTGTAAAAGCGAGTGAGAATAAAATAATTTGAAGAAAAGCTATCTGGAGCATGTACAGACTGATATTAATCTTTAATAGGGCTGTCAAAATTAAGTGCAAACAAAACAACTGCTGTATAATGCCCTCCGCTATCTTAGTTTAATTGGTCACATGACTGCATCACATGACTAAAATGTGTCATCCGTTTCAAAACGTCTCCGAGTTCGCTGTCCACACTGCAACGCGAAAAACGGCCTTTTCAAATGTATCCGCTTTGGAGAGCTTTTTCAAAACGCTGTGTTTTCCTTTACCGAAAACGCCGTCTCAGTGTGGACCAGAGGCCAAAATGGAGAGAAAAAGATGTGTTTTCAAACGAAAACGTATTAGTGTGGACATGGACTGAGGAAGGGTCACCTGAAGCCTCCCTGAGAACCCATGCTCAGTTTTCAGGCCTCTGATTCCATTTTATAGTTGATAAAATACACCGTTTCCCTTATAACACATGGAGGAAACCAGCAGTTGTGCAATATCTTGCAGAAAATGGTTCGACTGACAGTTTTAATGATTATCTAGTAAACAAACACGATCCATGCTAATCAACAGGTGCCGTACTTGCACTCCTCGTCCAGCAGGTGGAACAGAGCTGTGGGTTTCTTGCTGATTAGGTTGATGCAGCCACTGTTGTCGATGTAGTCGATGTTGTGCCAGGTGATGCCCTCTGCCCTGTACTCTTCCTGCAAGCAAGAACAAACAGACAGGAGAAGGATGGTCAGTAACTTTGCGAAACACAAATGAAGCGAGACAAAAAACCCGTGTGTTGATGTCTTTGATCGCTATGTAGCTAAAGTCTGACAGGATTTCTTGCATATGCTGTTCTTCTGAATTGCTTTCATATTTTCCCACAGGCATATCTATCAATCAGTCTCTAGCTGCACTACAGCACGAGAGGTTAAGCATCTTACACACGCAGCAGAGCTGTTTACCAGCGCTGCAACCAAACATGTTCTGTTTTGCATGAGATTTTGACTTTGATAAGCATGGTTCGTACAGGCCAAAGAGTATGCTTATGCTTGTGCTGGCTTTCCATAGAACTCAATCAGGAAGTCTTCAGTGATGATTTCATTCCGCTGAAAAACCTGAGCCACCATTAGGAAAACACCTGGCTGCTTGCAGACTGTCAGAAAAAGCCATTTGGCAAGATCTGTCTGCCTCTGAAAGATATGACCCTGGTACCCTTGACACCCCTAAGTAAGAAATCAGCGAGCCTCTGCCAGCTGGAGGCGGAAAGCATGAAAAGTTGATTGGGGCGGGATGAGGTTAACGTTCTGCTCTACTAAGAAAACTACTGTTGAGGTACATTTGAGAAAGTCATGTAAACAGGTCCTGCTCCAAAACCTTGCAGGTTAGAGAGTGTCTTTCAGTTAGGCTGCTGGAAAAGAGGATGCACACTCAGCAAAAGGTTTAATGGCAAGCACCACCAAAGCAGAAACCTGGCTGAAAAAAAACCACAAGAAAAGAGGGTGGGGGTATCAGATTAATCAGCTGGACAGCATTAAACAAGCAGCCAATATCCAAAGACAGTAAGAACAATGAATTGATAATTGTGCTACGATTAGAGCCTTCATGTTCGACGACACGGGCTACACTGCAAACAAGTCCTCAGAAATCTCCTGATCACTGAAAATGACTGGATTGGTTGTTTGCATGAGCTCTTAATACGAGTTTAGCGACCTCTAGTGGGCGTGTGTGAGCTCATGTAAAATGAGCACTTATATCGCTACCCTTACACCTCTTTTGCGCAGACACAGTGTGGGTCCTGGTGCTGAGCCAGACTGCCTTTTGAGAACATTATTACACCTTGTCGCTAGCAGAAGTTGGAGTCAATCACATCAGCCAAAAACTGCTTTCTTACAGCACTGAGCAGTCACATATTTTTGCCTACCAAATTTGTGGTGGAAGCTTTTGCTTTGAACAGATTCTAGACTGGGCCCCAACCATAGGTAAGTTGATTGGACATAACGTTTTTAGTGGGAGAAACGTTTCTGTCGCACGACAGACAGGCGACCTGCCCATGATGTACTCAGTCAGATATCCCCGTGGCAGCTGGACTCAACCCTGAATTGGATACATGGAAGAAAATGGATGGATTCAAAGACTTCCTAAAGCTTTCTTACCATGTCTAATCCTCAAAAAGGGTTTACTTGAACCTAAAAAGTACTCAACAAGTGAAAATTCCTCACCACACTCCATCTTCTGTTTCCCAGCAAAAAGTTGGGTGTGTTTGTACCCTGGCAATAAGTCAATTCAAAAACAAGCAGTAACACAGGAATGTGCATAATGATTAATGACTAATCCTAAAATAAACCCAATTGTAAATGTGACTGTATGGGAACAAGTTCAGGGTTTATGTGTGCTTGGCATTTTTAGGTGTCATAGTGTAGTTCAGTCTTACATTTACATGTTTGCATCCTTTATATGGCTTTATTAGAGAGCAAATATAGTGGAACATATGCTGGCCATTTGTTAAACTGAATAGCGATCAAAAATTCAAAGCGGAGCTGCAACATAGTTTCACATATGCAACATGTCTGCCCTGTCCTTGTTTTAGGCTGCTGAATCACCGATGAGGCATTTAGAACATGTGGCGTGTTTTGCTTTTATTCCGAGGTCGCACCGGATCAAGTAAAATAAAAACAGAGGCGTAAAGAAGTTTAAATCTTTTTTTGTTTAAATCTCATCAAGGACGAGCGCCGGCACTGCTGGCCGACGCGGTTCATCTGGCTACATTTGTTGTGTCTGTGAGAGTTTGTGAACATGCACACTCAGTCAGAGAGAGAGGGGCAATTAGATACAGACACTCTGATAATGAGATAAGCACACACACGCAAGCACTAATCAGCCATTTTATTACATAGGCACATTAACGTAAACAGCCCGACCCAGCAGACAGAGGACTACAAAGTGGTGACTCAGTATGTGAAGAATGTACAGAAGGTCTTTCAGTCATGATTCAACCAAACAGCAAACCAGATCCGACAACTTAGAAACAGCTGCTTTAGGAATTTTCTTTATGCACTGCAGAGCGACCCTCTAATTTTTATATGCAAGACCCTATTCATGGAAGTCCTGTTAACACAGTAATTGAGAGTAGCAAATAAATGCCAATCAAGGTCTCGTTCTAGTTGAGCTGGCAGAAAGGAGAGCTCAGATGAAAAAATGCTAACAGAGGAGACGCACTAAAGCTATATCCAGTCTGATATGTTTTTATTTTAAAGTCGTTTTTAAAGTGGAAGTGATCCCTGCTCATTGGAGCATTTCCAAAATGATTTCTACCTTTACTGACACGTCTGTTTAAAAATATTACACTGACCATTCAGTGGGCACAGGTGCTGGTGTAAACAGGAAGCAGATGGTGGGTTTGCTTGGAGAAAATATAACAGAGGAAGAAGAGAAATGGCTAAAAGAAGAAAGATTCCTTTGCCTGGACCATTGGTCTCAGGATTTGCAGCTGAGTGTGAAGCAGCTGGGATGAGAATTAGCAAGTCTGAGGCCACAGTTCTCAGTGGGGAAAAGGATGGAGAGCCCACACTGGGTCAAGAAAGAGTCACCGCCCCAACAGGAGGACTTCAAGTTTCTCAGAGTTCTTGTTCACAAGTGAGGGGAGAAAAAAAGAGCGAGACGAGCAGATTGTGTGGTACACGGAGGAGAGACGAGAGGCCTGAGCGTAAAAATGTTCATTTACTCCCTAATCTACTACTCCTAACCTTACCTGTGCTCACAAAATCTTGGTAGAATGACATCGAGGACAGAAGTGGGGGAAACAAACTTCCTGCAAAGGGTGTCCGGGCTCTCCCTTTGACAGGGGGGAAGACGATCAAGGTCACTTGCCTGCTTGTTTTTTTTGTGACTGTACAGATTTGTTCACGGAGTGTCTCCACAAAAACTCTCAGCTATCTTTGTGACGCCTGTTATTTGGGCAGCTATTAAAAAACATTATCAAAATTAACTTAATTTTAATCAGTTTTGGGGCACTGAAAAAAGTACTTCTACTACCTTTTCTGTGGATGGGTGTTTAGTTCTGATTTAAACTCATACCAAGTTTAACTCAGACTCTGTTGAGGGCTATCTTTCTGTCTTTGTCTCTGAAATATAAGGCTGATAAGATTTCCCCAGTACAATAGAGGCTTCAGATCCTCCACAAAACATGATGAAATAAATTTGGCAAAACCAAACCACTGTAAACAGAGAGAGATGTAACTGATATTGGACCCCTAAAATCCAATCTGCAAGCAATAAAAGCCCTCAAACCTCCCGCTAAGTCGAAAGTGAGCCGGGAGTTCTGTTGCGGTCGATGAGGTTGGTCAGGATTTGTGGTCATCCTTCCATCCATTAGTCAACCATGTGTCTGTTCTCTCCTGCGTAACTCAGTGCAGCATTCAAGCAACCCAGATTGTGTTTGGCTGAAAGCCCCGGTGTAGAGGTGAGGGAGGGTGTGTGTGTGTGTGTTTCTCGATTGCTCCTGCTATCTCTCCACTCCCTCCGTCTTTATATTTCTAACTCACTAAGCTCCCTGTCTCTCTTATTATGACAGCAGAGTGTTTTTATTGAGCGGACAGGAGGAACAGTGGTGCAATAATTGGAGATGGAGCAAGTTCTCGTGGTTTTAAAAGGGTGAGGAGAAAAAGACGTCAAAACTGGCAGAGATGCAAAAAAAAAAAAAAAGACGGGCTGGAGTGTGTGCTTTGGGGAAAAAGGGGCATCCAGAAAGGAGAAAACTAGCAGAGACCAGAGACCATGAAATGTCAAAGAAAATTCAAAGACTTATCCATTAATGTTGTAAGGTTGGTGGGTCCTCAGTTAAAGTTTTGCATTCGGCTCCAGTTAGTGTCATTACTGGCAGCATGAAGCCATAAATGGACACTACAAAGGTTGCACAAGTAGTCCGACTGCTCCAGGATGGCACATCAATATATGTTTATTGCCAAAACGTTTGCTGTGTTTCCCAGCACAGTCTCAAGGGCATGGAGGAGATTCCAGTCAGGTAGTTACTCTAGAAGAGTTGGACAGGGCCGTAGAAGGTCTTTAAGCCATCAGGACTGGTATCTGCTCCTTTGTGAAAGAAGGACCAGGATAAGCCCTACAAAATCACCTACAGCAGGTCACTGGTATGAATGTCTTTGTGCTCGCTGACTGGCACCATGGAGCCAATTGCCATTGAATACTAGAACTGGGAGATCCACTACAAGCACCCTGTGCTTTTTCCTGGAGGATGAACCATTTGATATCATCGACTGGCCCTCATGCTCACCTGACCTACATCCAATTGAACACCTGTGGGACATTATGTTTCTGCCAGGTTGCACCTCAGACTGTCAGGAGCTCAGTGACTCCCCTGGTTCAGATCTGGGAGGAGATAGGACACCATGGACACCAAGGCCGTCTCGTTAGGAGCATGTCCCGACGTTTGGATTCAGTCCTTTGTAGGCTGATATTTTTCATTGTGACATCCTTTCCTTACCCGGTCCATAACAGCATAAATATCCATCCCGATTGTTTTTATGTGTGTTTTTATGGTTTCATTGTAGGTGGTCCAAAAGATTTGGACTCCAGCGTTTTGCTCTATCTCCTGAGCCACAGCCACCCCATAAAAATGAATTCATGAGTATGACCATTAATACAATAAAGAGATTGTTTTGGTAAAATTGGCACGTTCCTAAGGATCCTATTAATTCAGAGAAATACCTCGTTGCTTTGTCTGAGGAAAAAGTAAGCTGCAGAATTCTCTGTCAGATGACGATAAACCTTTCCACATGTTTTTTATTTCAGTTCGGAGTCAGTGTGATATCTCCCAAGGTAAACACGATACTGTGTTTGCCTTAGGCGGTGGCCATCATATATGTTTTCTCACTTTGATACACGGTCCTCGTACAGACAAGAAATCAAGCACCAACTGGCATGTAGAGTGTAAACACTAGACACTCACACCCTCCTCGATCCAGCTGAGGGCTAAGGTTGGTGCGGCGCTATTAGCTTTGGCTCCTGTTCCAAAGATAAACACGCAGCACTGATAAGACCAGCTGGTTGGCTAGAGCGGATTGTAGCCCAGAGGGAAGAGAGGAGGAAAATCCCCTTGATGGAGAGCTAAAACCGCCTTTCAAAAATGAGGCGTATGAGCTGACAGAAAGCATGCATTTTGCTCGCATTCAGAAAACAGCTTACATCTTTTCTGGACACATGATCCTTCTTAAAAATGAGCACAAACAGTAGATCTTTATTACAGCTCAATTAATGGGCTACAACCCAAGCACGGAATCCACAAATGGCTCCAGTCTTTGAAACTTAAAGGTTGAATAGAAATTAATTCAACCTTAATAGTAAAAAAATAGATCACATCTTCAAAAATACTAAAAAAATTAAAGTGAAAAAGAAAAGAGTAAAGAGCTGCAGTTAGCTGGAAGTAGACAATATGATCTGTTTTATTTCAATTGCATCTCCATTTCATTTGATACTACTGTTAATACTCAGAGTACAACTCCAACAAAATTAAGCAACGGCAGCTCTGAGGAAAGCATGACCATGGAAGTGTTCAGACTGCACAACAGTAATCTATTAATGCCAGAAATCTTAGAAAACTCTCAGAAAGGCAGAGTTTTCCTCTGGGATTAACCAGGTAATCTGAACCCCACAAATAAAACTTGACATCAAACACCCCACAACACCTACAGGGTCATGATTAGTGTTTAGTTACCTTCTAAAGGTGAGTGCCAGCTGATCTGAGGTCAGCAGTCAAAGGCTCAAAACAAAGCCACAGGTAGGTGTGAAGAGCTTTCTCTCCGTATCACATCAGAGTAAGGCTCGCAATTTTATTCAAACAAACGCAAATCAGTTGAGATCTGGCAGCTCTTTATTTTGAAGCTCTACCAGCTTCCCTCAGAGGGGCCCAACACCACCTCAGCTGTTGTTCTGTTAGATAAACTCAATGATAGCCAAAGTTTCAGAGGACACCGGTGATTAAGGATAATAAACATGAACTCTTTTGAAACAATATTTGATGCAAGACTGGCCATCTCAGGAGCACTTTGACTCTTACTAACTCAATGTAACAGAGGAACACGCCTTTAAATGGAAGCACCTTACAAACCAGAGATATTCATCAGTGACAGACCAAACTAAAAATAAATAAATTTACTGTACTTTTAAAACGAATAAGATGATGACTTATGTAATTAAGGTAATCTTTTATTCTTACACGGTGCTTCAGTTGGTAGAGCTCAACTACAGCACTGCAGAAAAACATAGTATGCATAGTTTCTTTCAAAGAGTCTTAACTGGAAATATGTTAAGGCCACCAATGCTATGAAAACACATTTTTTCTACTCCCAATTTCTTAGTTTTTTGCATATTTGTCACACTTTAAGGTTTCAGATCACCAAACAACTTTTTATATTTGGTAAAACTAACCTGAAAAAATACAAAATGCAGTTAAATCAAATCAATCAATCAAATCAAATCAAATTACTTAAATAGATCAAGTGAAGTAGGCTAAAAGGTGTCAAAAAGCAAAAGATCATGCCAGGATATAAAAAGAGCCAAGAACAGGTGAGAAACAAAGTCATTGACAACTACGAGTCTGATAACGGTTACAAAGCCATTTCTAAGGATTTGTGAAGTCCGCCTAAGCACAGTGAGAGACACTACATGCCCACATGGAGGAAACTTGGAATAGTCGTGAACTTCCCCAGGAATGGATAGGCTACCAAAATTACTCCAAGAACACATCAATGACAACATGGAACCATGAATTCTGCTCTCTACCAGATTATCCTGAAGGACAACGTCCGAACATCAGTTTGTGACCTGAAGCTCAAGCTCACTTGGGTTATCAAGCAGGACACTAATCCAAAAAACACCAGCAAATCCACATTTGACAGGCTAAAAAATACCCAAAATGACAGTTTTGGAGTGGCCTAGCTGAAGTATGGCCTTAAATCCAATTGACATGCTTTGACATGACCTTAAACATATACATGCTTAAAAATCTCCAATATGGTTGAATTAAAACAATTCTGCAAATAAGAGTTGTCCAAAATTTCTCCACAGCAATGTGAAAGACTCATTGCTAGTTATTACAAATGCTTGATTGCAGTTCTTGCTACCAAATGTGGCACAACCAGTTATTAGTTTTAGGGAATAGTTATTTTTTAACCCAGGGGCAGGTAGGTTTGGCTAGTTTTTTAAATGAAAACACCATTTAAAAAAGGATTTTGTATTTTTTTGGGTTATCTTTATTTAATATTAAAATGTGTTTGACAATCTTAAACATGTAAGTGTGAGAAATATGCAAAAAACAAAGAAATCAAGAAAGGGAGGAAATACTGTTTTCACAGATCTCTATAAATTTGAAGTCAAATGTGCAAAAAACATCACATCTTGAGTTTTTAGATACAAATCACTCTGTCAGATGTTGGATGCAGAAAGACAGATAAGGACTTATTTTTGAAGTTAGGTTGCAATCCGTTCTGATCAGTCCTGCCAGTCTCCTCTCTGAATTGTAGAAAAATACTGGCTGGGTTAAAATGTTATCCTGCATGTGTGTGTAGCCTGAGGGCTAACAGTGAGAAACAGATAACAGCGCCATTAGCACTGGCTGACTGCCGGTTTGTTATCTTCATTAAGACTGAAGAGACGTTTACTGCACTTGTTTGCTGCCATTATTCTTTTTTTTTTCACACTCCCTTCCTCTCTTAGCTTCACCATCAGCCATCAGCTAGCATGTTAAATTGCCACGGCCTATCAGTGTTCAGCAAGAGGGAGAGGAGAGCTGACAGCTACTCTGACACAGTCCGTCTGATTTGACGGACTGTGTAATCTCCCCTAAATGATCTTTCTCTATTTTTCCTTCTCAGTTCTGTTGTCCACTCGATGTGATTTGGAAACAACAACAGAAACAACACAGCACGCAGAATATTACGTGGGTTAGCAGTTGGCATCCAAATAAAACAGCATGAATATATAATGTAACTGATGTGGGATTTTTTGACTCATAGAGGCTAGTTTTGATGCTGCAGATGAGTTTGCTCTGAGATGCAGCAGTGGTGAAAGAGAAGGAGGCATGAATAGTAAACAAGTAAATCCAACGACCTGCACAAAGCTATGTTAGCAGCACTAAGCTGTCAGATCCATGCTGCTCAGCTTGACTCATGCACTCTAACCCAGCCTGTCAGCCTGTTCTGAGTATTCAGCACTTTTTCCTCTGACCTTTCACATTAATAGATGTGTGTGCTACCCTAGCCCAACTGCATAATTACAGCTGCTTTCACAGTAGTGTCACAGGAGCACTACGCACGCTCACCAGAGGAATACAACCGGCGTGATTAAGGCTGATGAAGAACTAAAGAGTTTCCCATGATCATGTTTTCAATAAAAATTATCAAGTTATCAACCAGCCTTAGTTGTCATGTCCAGAATGTTCTGTAGATGACTACTTAGCAGCTGATGCTTCCTAGCATCTGTCCAGATCTCAGCTTTTGATGCAGTTGCCCTTGATGTATCAGGATCGGCCTTACAGTGGTTCTCTTCATACCTATCTGACAGATCTTTTTTTGTGGCTAGTTTTAAGTACAGATCTCCCCCTCCAGTTCATGTTGGTGTACCCCTTGGTTCTGTTTTGGGGGCTCTGCTGTTTTTATTGTATTCGCTCCCCCAGGACACAGACTGTTAACCTGTAAGGATCTCCTATCACTACTATGCAGATGATATTCACTTGTACGCCTAATTTCACCCAAATGAAATGCTTAAACTCCACAGTTTATGAAAGACTTTATTTTAGTTTAGTTTATGAGACACTGTTAAACAGTGGATGGCAGACAGTTTTCTTCAACTAAACCAAGACAAAACTGAAATAATTATCTTTGTGCCAGAAAAATGCACATCTGGGATAAAGGAGACACTTATACCTCTTAGTGCTGCTGCCAGGCTTCTGACAAAAAACAACACAATGTGACTCAAATGGGACTCCAATCCTCATGCAGCTACACTGGGCTCCGGTTTATTTCAGAGTGGAATTTAAGATTATTTTATTGACTTGGAGAGCTTTTCACAGACAGGCACCAGGTTATATCAGAGGGCAACTGCATCCATATGTCCCTGGCAGGTCCCTGAGGTCCTATGACCAGGGCCTGCTGATGGTCCCCTGCACTAAGCTGAAAACAAAGGGAGACAGAGCCTTCTGTTCAGTGGCCCCCAGACTCTGGAAATCTGTTCCTTTGGATTGGACACTGGTGGACTCTGTGGTCTCTTATGAAAACCAGTTACAAACATATCTTTTTAAATGTGCTGTTTTGCTTTTTATGCATTGTTGGATCTTGTAAAGCATTTTGTGATTTTATATCTTGAAAGGTGCTATATAAATAAAGCTTTACTTACTTGCTGTTTGACTGTAAATGAAGTAGACTTTGACACATGTACTGACACATCTGACTTAAAAGGAACCTGCACTGATTTTGCACATCAAAGCACTTTTCTTCTAGCACCTCCTTAACATACTGCGTTCAGAGGTTCAACTAAAGAGGAAGCCATGCGTCACACATCAGAAAAAATTACTAATGTCCCTCCACCTCACCGCTTTGAGTGCGTGCATATGCAGACGTCGAGAAGCAGATCCTGTTTGAATGTTTGCACGTTTTTAACGTCACTGTAGTTCCAGCTACACACAAAATGCAATGACGTGTTATCAGCGGCTGCACAATGATTATTGTGTGGAGGAAAGAAAAGGAAAGGAAAAACAGTAACATTACCCTACCTGCTCCAGTTTGAAGATGTGTTGGTTGAAATAGTGCTGAAGTCGTTCGTTGGCGAAGTTGATACAGAACTGTTCAAAACTGTTGTTCTCATAATCCTCAAAGCCAAAGATGTCCAGCACTCCTATAGACAGGATCTGGTGGAACAGGCAGACAGCAGACCTCAGATTTAATCAGCGTGATTTCTTTTTAAAGGAAGACTCTTCCCTTTGAAACACTGTAAACATGAGTAGAAATGCATGATGCTTTGACCAACAGCATCTTTATTTAGAGATGTTTCCCTTTACGTCCCACTTGCTCCAGCCTCTCACTTGCCCCCCGGGTGTCAGTAAGATTCATGTCATCATGCATCATTAATATGCACCATCTAAAGAAGGCATTCACTCAGAGAAGGCCTTTAATTATGAAATGGACTGTAAAAGCTGCTTGTCATTTAATTGAATGTTATTCAGCAGTGTTTTATTTCCCTCTGAAGGCTCATTTTTTATAGTTTGGCATAAAAAACATACAAGAACACATGGCATATATATATATATATATATATATATATATATATATATATATATATATATATATATATATATATATATATATATATATATACATATATATATATATATATATATAATCTGGTATCTGAACATAAGAACAATGACCTTGATGGAAATTGCACCCTCATCGACCCCTGACAAACACACAGACAGATGATGTCAGTGCCAAGGGAGGCACTCACACGCACTCCTGTTTTCACCATTTCAGAGGACGCTGCATTGACTTACATTCATTTCCTGCAGGCTAAAGCACTGCTCATCAATACTCGAACCTTAAACTAAGTCCTCAGCCTAAAATCAAATGATTTACATCCTGTGGACTGTTTTTCCCCACAGAAAGGGGCAAATTCCCACAATGTGACTGTGTAAATAGATTTATGTCCCCACGATATGAATAAGACAAGTACACACATCCACACACACACAGGCAGAGTGCTGGGACATCAGAGGACCATGGGGGGTAAACCGAGCTGAAGGGAACTTGATGCCATCTGCCCAAATGTTCCTAGCATACACACACACACACACACACACACAACGATCTGTTTTCCAATTCCTTCGATGCACCCACTGGGTTTGGCTTGCCAGCTGCCAACACACACACACGCACACGTATACACACATATCACACCCTCTGCCTCTAGGAATAAAACAAAAGGCAACAGAAATAGAAGAAAGAACAACATGGCCAATATTTACTCAGTGTAACGGTATAATCGTTTAATAATAATAATAATAATAATAATAATAATAATGATAATAATAGTTGTCTAACAAAAGTACTAAAATCAGGTTTAATTACTACAGTTCATAACAGCTCTGTTCCATTTAAGGGTATGAGCCGGTGGTGTAACCTAACTAATATTATTAATGACAATATTTGAAGGATATTTCTAATATGAATTTTGAGGGAGATCACTTTATTTGGACACTTGGACACAGACACACACACACACACACACACACACACACACACACACACACACACACACACACACACACACACACACAGGTGAAATCAAGACGACAATAACTGGAGGAAAGGCGATCTAATCAGAGATATCCAGTTTAGACCTTGTTAAAGGTGTCTGACTCTGTGTTCGTGGAGTGTGTTTTCATTCCTACCTTTGAACTGTCCTCCAGGTCCTTGTTGTTCAGCAGGGCATGGTTGGTCCTGAACACAATCCAGTCAAACAGCGCGCTGTACAGTGACTTGGCCATGGAGTCCCTCACTGTGCCTGCCTACACACAAACAAATACACACACAGACAAACAACGTGATCAAAAACATATGGATTTTATAATCTGAAACAGAAGCTAGCTCTGTGGATGTTTACCGCTTTCACTCACAGTCTTGCTCAAGTAACTTTTTTAGCTTTTTTTCCCCACTTGTTCTGTTACTGGATCATTGTAATGTTAAATGTGTAAAGTGGGCAGAGAAAACGTTCTAATAAAATCCTGCTGCAGCTGAAACATTTGATGGAAGAGATTAAACAGACAGAAAAGCAATGGAGAAAAATGAATCAGTGGATGGTGTTTTAAATCAAAAACTGCTCATAATTTGGCGATGGCTGCAACAAAAACCTCATCCAGATTTTTCTGAAAACAACAACATTTATTCAAACATTAACTTTGATCTGCCTAAAGACTCAAAGCACAGGAAAGAAGTTAGCCTGACTGCAAGAATAATCTACATACCAGAAGCTCCAACTTTAAATGACTGATGTTATGGTCTTCTTAGCTTAATCTCTATGCACACAAAAGTACTGAATATGCACGCAAAGACATTTTATGTGTAAACTCGTTCAGCTGCTAGTTAATACAGATATCAATTCAGCCAGTGGACACGATCAAGACAACCTGCTGAAGTTCAAACTGAGCATTAGAACGGGGCAGAGAAGTCATTTAAGTACTTTTAATGTGGCATGGTTGTTGGTGCAACAACAAACATTGCTGCAACAGTCAGACCGTAGTGTCAGAATTTGGTGTGAACAGCATGAAAGCATGGATCCATCCTGCCTTGTATCATCAGGTCAGGCTGGTGCTGGTAGTGTAATTGTCTGGGGAATTTTTCCTGACCCTTAGTGCCAACTGAGCATCCTTTAAACATCACAGCCTACCTGAGTATATTTGATGCTCATGTCTGTTGCCGTATGAACAAAGTGCACCCAATCTTCTGGTGGGATAACACACCACGTCACAAAGCTCAGATCATCTTAAACTGGTTTCCTGAACATGAGAGTGAGTTCACGGTTTTAAAACGACTTCCGCAGTCACCAGATTTTAATCCAACTGTCATGGTCCGGGTGAGTACGGGGTTTTTCCACTCCGCTGGGCTCCACCTTCAGGCAGAGACTCCAATCAGCTTCCACACCTGGTTCCAATCAAGTCACCAGCATATAAGACCAGCATTCACAACAGACCTCTGCCAGATCTTTTGCTAACTCACGTTAGTGCTACGCCGCCAAGCCCTTGTGAGAGCCCCTTAACTACTGCTTTTCTCCTCACCGTGTTTTCTTTGTCATAGGACCCACCTGTCAGTCGCACTTCCCAAGCTAAACTACTCACATCTCCGCCTGGATGCTGGTTCTGTCATCTGGTTGCTTCCTTTCCATCATTGGACTACACCTGCCTGCCTCCCTGCCAAGTCCCTCACTCCAAGTATATTCTGGATCCTCTCTGGATACTCCTCACCCGGAACCCCTTGGACACCCCCTCCTCGCATGACACTTTAAACTACAACGCTGACTGCGTACCTCCATCCAAGCCGCTGCCCCTTTTTCCATTCCCAGGATCCATCCGTGAAATCTAGCACCTAGTCATAGCACTCAGAGTTTCATGTTCATAGTTTGGCCTCACAATTCACAGTTCATAGTTTCCACAGTTCATAGCTTCCACAGTTTCCTGCTTTGTAAGTTCACTAGGCACTGTAAATAAAGCACTGTGTTCACGCCCGTTTTGCCTCCCTCTGTGTCTGCATTTGAGTGCACACACACAGCCTGGCCCTCTCGGCCCTAACACCAACAGAGCATCTTTAGGATGTGGCAGAGCAGGAGATTTGCATCATGGATGTGCAGTCGACAAATCTGCAGTAACCAGAGATCCAACGTGGTACTACCAAATATAATGGACACTAAGTGTATATGATCATGATTTAGATGAGCAGAGGTGACTGGCATTGTGTTTTTGCAATGCATTGCTAGTTTTTCTCTAGTTGCTAGCATTGATCCTAAGCATAATCAAAGTCAAAGTTAACTTTATTGTCATCTCTGCTATATACAGTACAGTATATAGAGAGACGTGCGACAAGGCTCCAGTTCCATTCAGTGCAAAAAACAACAATAAATATAAGAAGAATAAGAATAAATATACACTTAAGACTGAGGTAAAGATAAAAGGAATAAATATACATTTTAAAATTAGGGTAAAAAGGATCAATAACAGTCTAAGTTTCCAATTTACAGTTGAATCATTTAAAGTGACCTTGAAGTGGTTTAAAATGACCAGCGTAGCAGCTTTGCAGTTTACAGTATTGAGTGATTTAATGTTACAGACACGTGAGGATCAATCCTCTTATTTCAAACCTAAATTAATAACCTTTGTTCCATTAATGTATAACATGGTTATTTTATTTTTAGGCATCAAAACATCAGGATGTATAATTACAGCAACAGGCAACTGAAAAGAGCCAGCAGTCAACAATCAGAAGTTGCTTAAGGAAAAATAATCGAGCTACTTGCTTGAGTAAGATTGAGTAAGTTACCATCAATGTTAACAGCCTATCAGTGGCTGTGCTACTGTAACTTAGAAAAGGCAATGTACCCGAGGCTCCTGTTATGAATAAACTGTTAGGCAGTATAACAACAGCCACTTTGTATTTAAAGGGCAAACAGAGCCCCTGTTTAAGTTCCCTGTCTGCTCAGAGTTAGTGGTCTTATGTTTTGTAGGCTCGCTGTGCACAGTGCTGTAATACTTTTGGAGTTTTCAGTCATGAGCCAGAGCCTTAAGTATCTCCAGACCTACAGATTAGTATTTGCACAACATTTTTTATAGTTCACTTTGTGATCCATTAAAAAAACCCAACCCACTGTGCCTCAATGAGCAAAACAGCAACTATTCTTTCTCTTTAGAGACGATGAAAATCATGCTAAGCTAACATAAGCAGACCTGACTTGGACACCAGAGCATGTTCTCTGTCACTAATAAGTGTTATGATTGAACAGGGTAATGACACAAAGGAAATCTGCTTCAGCTAGGTCAAATATTTTTATGCCAGGAACCCCAAAATATTTGTGCAATACCCCAATCCGAAAAGGCTGCTAAGTGTGATCCAATCAGAGAGGATTTCATCTATGGGACAATCAAAAAGAATCACAGAATCAGTTGTGTTGTTGTAAATAACTCTCTCATCTTGATGTAGGTTTATCCCTCACAGAGCCTTATGTCATGTGACTATCGAAAAGCCCTATGGCAAATTCAAGTCAGTCAACTTCACAATTCAACATATATAATGCCTAAAAAAAAGTTGCCTCAAGGTACTTTATATTGTAAGGTAAAGACCCTACGTTAATTAAGAGAATACCCCAACAATCAGAAGACCCCCTATGATCAGGCACTTAGTGACAGTGGTAAGGAAAAACTCCCTTTTAACAGGAGGAAACCTTCAGCAGAACCAGTTATTCTTATACAGTCCTTTTCTACTCTCGTTTTATAAAGTGATGGATACAACATGTTTAAGTGCTTTCTATGTAACATTCATACACAGTCATGCTCCAGTGGATGCATCGGAGAGCAGCCCAAATATCCTTGGGCAAGATAGTAACCCCAAATATTCCTGGCAGGCAGACTGGAATGATCGAACATTTACCATTTTTTTATGGGATGCACTAATACCAGGCTAGCTAAGCATTTATTGAGATAAAAACTAGATTCTGGCAGATAGGATCTGGAGACTCAGTATTCCTACACATGCAGTTTTAGTCCTATAACAGTTATATGCAGAATGTAGATAAATCAGAAAGCTACCAGTATTGTTAGCTAACTATAGCAGTTTGCTACCTAGCAATTAGGAGCACGGCGATCCACTGTCTTCAGAATATCAATGGCATTCATTGCCTTCGAGCAGCAAGAAGTAAAATAACTGCTGGTGCAGGCTCACAAGTTAAGCCTTTCTCAGCTTTGAGGGGAGCAGTTGAAATGACTTCCTATGAGAGTAAAGGTTACTACTGATTACCATGAGGGAGGTGTCAAAAACATTTAGAGGGTTAGCTAGGTGTTCTTCCAAAGGAGGGCATGTTTTTCTCAGCAGGGGTGTTGGTCTCCGAGTATGTCTTTTTGCTTTGCTGCTATGTTAGTGTTCTCCTCTCAGATCATACACTTATTGTTCATATCTGTGGGCTAGCTGAAACCATAAGAGATGATAGTTTCTACTAAAAGTTTTTTGGGCCTATTCTAACCACTATTTTAATAACTGCAGAGGCCGAGCACACCAACGCAGATGCACGAAGGACTGAAAGTCTTGCAGCAAACCACTATGATGAAGCAAAAACGTGCATTTTTAAAAGCTGCCTCCTCTCTTTTACATTATTGATTGCTTGTGATATATTTTTAGCAGGCAGGCCTGTGACGTCTCTGTGCCCACAGACTTATGTAAGATTGATATGAATAATACAAAAAGAATCACAATTTAATTGCTGCAGCAGGAACTTGGGATTGGCAGATCTGAAGTGAACATTTGACATGCCCACTGAGCACGTGTCGTCTCTGTATTTTGCCATGTCACTTAATTATTCATAAAAATGGGACAAGTTAGGAACTAGAAGGGAATATGGCTGGAAGCAAATGCGTAGAAAATGTTTCACTCAATGCCCACCTAAGCAACAGATGAAATAATTAGCAGGACTTTATCGGAGGCTTTTGGAAAGTGCAGCAATACGGACTGTTAAACAGGGTCTTAGCTGGTGTTTCTGATTATAAAGCCCTGGAAGGGGAACTTGTTGTTTTCTCTGTCTCCATCTCTTTCTCTCGTTCCTCCTCCTTGAAAAACCACAGGAGGCGTGAAACACCAGCATGAGCTCACACTGCACGTGGCCTGCTAGCTTCCTCGCTGCAGGATGTTTTATCTAGGTATTTCACCACAATATGCCAGTATGCATATGTTTTTCATTTGCATTTATGTACTTGTTATCTGTGTCAGTGCCCATATATGTATGTTTACTGGGTGTTTTTGATGCATTTTACAATCCATCACCAATAGGGGAGTGGTTTTATACTTCTCATCATCATATAGCTTAAAACTATCATAAAGTGACGCCTCATAGATGAATGGAAGCCATTTGAATGAGGGTCTGATTATTCCCCACCATCAACGCCTGATCCCCGCACATACACTTCTCTTTCAATATGTCTGTCTTTCAAACAGGAAGAAGGAAGTGGTAGAGTCAAATAATCTGTAGCCACATCAAAATTGTCAAACCGCTTGCCTTATCGTGACCAGCATGGACCCACGCATGCTTACAGACACACACACACATGCATGCAATCAAGATCTCACACATGTACACACTCGCTTCTAAACCCAGACTAAATCACACTGGGGTCAGAGTTATGTGCATCCAGCTTGGATAACAAAGGATATCTATAATAACAGCTATTTAATAAAGTCCATTAATTTTTTCCTGCTCATCCAATTGAGGGTCGTGACCGGGCTGGAGCCTTGATGTCAAACAAAATCTTTTTTCTTTATTTCTTTTGTTACAAAACAGTATTTTTGAGCAGCAGATGGCCTGTGTGCCTGAGATGACCGTACCCCCTTTTTATGACATCACATTCTTGACCAACAACCCTTCTTTTTTCTTTACGTTTCACAACTTAAAAAACGTAAAAAAAAAATATCCTGCTTTCACTATTAGCTTACGTCTGACAGCTAATGTATATATAAAGATGGTTGAAATGTTACTGAGATACTGCTCAATGCAGGCTTCAAATTTCCACACCAAACTTGTGTGAGTTACCTTTTTGTGTGACTGGCTTTTAAACTATGTTTAAACTACGTACAACTAAGATAGTAAAAAATCTGCAGCTCAAAACAGATTTCTGCTGAAAGAAATGTTCTACTTTCAGCAAAAGAATCTGAAAACAATCTGTCAAACTCTGAATATGCATGTTTATAAACAATGTCCAAAACATATTTTTGAATGTGAAACTTTAACATTTAGTTAGACATGACGAACAGTAATTGCACTATTTCTCTATTTGTGGCACAGCCAGCTTAAGTAGTAGGAGTAGTAAGTCATAGTAGTAGTAGTAAGTAACTTCTTGAGGAAGCTTGAATGACAGAACAATAGCTGCCAAGCACAATCTTCCTGCTTGAGCTGGGTTTTACTTTTACTCTCATTATTCCTCTATGATAAACCCCAAGAGCTACATGATTCAACCAGAGATCGTCCACTCAGGTTCGGGACTGTCTGCGATAAAGTTAGAAAACCAACATCTTCCAATCCGCAGCTTGCTGAGGTTCAGCAGGTCGAACACCTCATCCAAATTTCCCCACCTCCACTGCGGGTGGATGGGACAGCTGCCTAGCACATTTTCTCAACCTTTCTTATCCAAGCAGGAAGAAATCATTTCTGAGAAGAACCAGCAACATTTGCCAGGTTCTTTTTTCCACATTTCCTTTGTATAAAAACAGCCGTGTTATGGATTCCACAGGTGGCCTCGACTCGCTCCCACGACCCTCCGTCAGATCAGGGCAGGTTTTCACTTCTAATTTTACGTGGAGTGTGATTTTCTGGCATTATGCTTTTACTGATGCCGCAATGAGTGGACACGAAACTGGGGAAAGAGTGTGGGGGGATGACATGCGGGAAATGGCATGGCCTCTGGTATTTGATTTAGTTTAAAGGCTGAATTAAGGATCGCTGTTATAATGCTTATGGTGGATCCATTATACTTTTCCTTATTCTCTGTGACACATATACTCTTACAGCTGAGGATGCCCATCTTGAATGTGGCCAAACGTTCAAATAATGAGGACAAACAAACTCTATGAGCCAAAACCTCAGGCTTCAGACTCTAAACTCATTTTTTCAGACAGTTTTTTTCTGCTCTTGGCCCTGTGCGATACTAGAAGAGTAGATCTCCCTAATATGGTCATTCCCCTACAGAGGCCAGGCTGAATGACACAGTGCATTTGCAGCAACATCCATGTAAAGCTAGCTAAAAGCTAAACTGAACTCTTTACCTCCTGAAAGGCTACAAGGAGTAACCCTTGAAACACTTTTTCTGAACTGAGTGGTTTCTTTCGTATTAGACCTGTTTAACGAACAGAGGTTAGTGAGGGTGGTCTCTGCCTGTGCAGAGTTTTTCTTGGAAAAACCAAGAAACTATTCTAATGGTCATCGAGCCACGTCTTTATTGACATAAACTGAGGTGTTAAACGTCGTCTTTATGGGGTAAAGAGTTAAAGCTAGCATGAAGTCCACCAGTTTGTCCAAACTTGTGCCTTATTTATATATGTAATATTAATCTAATGTTAAATGTTAATTTCATCATTATGAAACATTTTAATATTGTTTAAAAAAAATATTTTTAATAAAATATGTTTGCGGTCTACATATATAGTGCGAAGTAGTAATCATTATCTGTTATGTGCTGCTACTTGATAGATAACAATGTTCTGTACGCAATCTGAATTAGAGCAATAAACCGAGTCTGCCCTGTCTCCATGGATTGCATAAATCTTGGCACAAATTAAAAGTAACATGTTATATATGACACGTTTTTCTTTCTTTGAGTGGATAGTTGAGGATTTCCTATAATGCTAATCTGCTGTTGTTTTCGTTTTTTTATTATTTTTTTTACCACTTCCTCCACAGATGACATAGTACCTGAAGGTTTCTGCAGGTACCCGTGAATCCTTTTATCTCTTGCTCTTCTCGAGATACGACCACCTCAACAAGGACAGAGGGGGAAAACACCAGAAGCCAGAAGCGAACATCATTTAATCAGAAATGCAGCTCTAATCCAGGAATAGAGTTCTGATCACATCGTCTGAGCCTGTCTCACACAGCCAGTCCAAAAATAAGTGAATTTATGCTTTGAAACATATGCGACTGGAGGAGAAAGAGACAGACAAACAGACTGAGGCAGGATCGTGTTTCTGGCCTCTGTGCTGTATATTCCAGTGGAGGTTGCACATTCCTAAGACAAGAACACATGACTGAAGCAACGGGGGTGTGGGAGAGTGGGAACAACCATTGTTGGGTGAAACTAGGCTGTGGATCAGATGGAGAGGTGGAGCTTAACGGGGTTACAGGCAATCAATGTGTAGCATTTCCTTCCTCAGACAAAAGGCCCTGAAGCCACAAGCACAGAGCAGGACTATGCAGTGCTTTGCTGAGCTTGGAGGGAGAGATAAGCAAAATTCACTGAATATTAATATTCAGCAGCACTCTGATGCCCTTCAGTGGAGTTTATCTAGGTCAAAAGAGGCAACAAAGAGGTAAATTCTTCAGACTGTGAGTCTAAAGAACATGGTTAACTCAAACCGCCACTGCTTGGCTTAACAGGAAACAGGAAGTTGCAGAGGAAGACCCCTATCAAAAGAGAATGCCACAACAAACTCCCCAGACAAACTCTAAAGCAAGCAAACACAAACAAAGAATCTCCAGTACAGATGACGCACTTCAAAACAAAACGTTCAGCAACAACGTGCTTTTACTGAGACTCACTGGATGTGATGAAGCCACGCTCCTGCTGACACCACAGAGCAGCGCCATCAAGAAGCAGAACAGACGAATATTGTTTTGCTGCATTTTCTTAAATGTGTCGTGGCACCGAAGGACTAGAGGTTCATAGAAGATTTAGCAGCTTTAGACGGTGAGACAAAGCCACTGCATTTGGGGCACGTGTCTCACTCTGGTGCGGTTACCTCTGCAAGCTTGTAGGGCACTATGAGCCTTTCTCCAACAGTCACCGTCTTCCTGGTTGTCAGTGCTTCAAGAAGCATCTCCTCCTTCACCTGTGCACAAAAGAAAAGCAAGAATAAAAGTGTCATTTTCAAGGAAGACATCAGGGCACTCACTACTGGACTTATTAACAAATAATCAGTGATGACAAAGGGATATCACCCACAATAGCTATAACACAGGATCACTTCTACTCTATCAGTAAAATGTAACCTGAAATGAGATTTACTGTTTATTTTACAGGCAATGATGATGATAACATTGATTAGGAGACTAATGAAATAAGACATTCAGCAAAGCTGGGGGGATTTACAGGAGACAGATTGCAAAGATATGGGAGCAGAGATATGGTGACTGACTATGTATCCTACAGTTCCCACAGTGAGGTTGCACTAGGTACACAGAATAAAGGCCTTTTAAACTTAGTCATTATGCATGTTTCACCAATATGTCCCTCGTGGTATCTATTACAGCCATTTAAAGCCACATTATACCATATATTCACACAGCATTCATACAACCGCGGACAGTTTGGAACCAGCGGTGTCTTTGGACTGTGGGAGGAAACTGGAGTACCCAGAGGAAACCCACACAGGCTCAGGGAGAACATACACACTCAGCTCCAGCTGGCTGGGAGGTTCAAACTGATGACCTTCTTGCTGTGAGGTTACAAAGCTAACCGCTGTATCACTATGCAGCTAATTTATAAGTTTACCCAATCGGTACTCTTTCACTCATTTGATGAAATGTCAGCAAGTCCAAAACAGACAATCCCATTTGGTTCTATTACCTATACGCAGATGATTGTTTGATTCAGTTGTAGTGTTTGTCACATATTGTCTGTATGTATTTAGCTGACCATAACTCTGACATCTCTGCCGCTTTTAACCAACGTAGCTGACACAAAAGCAGCACACATGATATTCAGTACAGTACTATATGACTTTCCATTTGAGTTTGTGTTCACTCTAAAAATGGCCCCAGACAAACCAGCGATGACAGGGCCACACTGGGAGAAGCAGATGTCACTGCACACATCTCCTCCATCTACGGGGATTATGGGCGTGGGCCGAACAGCTGCTCCTGAGACTGTGTGTGTGTGTGTGTGTGTGTGTGTGTGTTTCCGCGTGTGTGTGTATACATGTGAGAACAAGCCATCGCAAGGCTGCCTGATGTCTTCATGTTTAAAGAGCAAGGGTGTCAATGTTATAGTTAATACCATTATGGATCTATTTCTGTCAGTGGCCTCTAAATGCTTTGACATAAATTTGGGGGGGGGGGGGCAGGACAAGTCAACTCTGCAGTGAGTGGGTTGGTGGGGAGCGGGGGGCATAATCAGACCTCATTTCACACTGCCTGGTAATCCCTCCACAAAGAGCAAAGCCTATTCTGCAGCTCAGTGATTGGTCTTCAACTGGTACATTTCCATGTATTAGTTGCTTGGTGACAGGCGCGATGCCCTGTCATGATCACAGATCTTAATACTCTAATAATCAGAAGTTTGTAAGCACCAGTTTGGGGCCAGTGATTCTGAACTGAAGTCAGCCATTTTTTTGGAGCACCTTTAGATCCTAGTGAGGACAAAAAGTAAAAGCAAACACAGCAGAGCCGCCTGATCTGAGCATGACGGTTTTCCAGAGACATTGCACACAAAGAATCCTGAATAGAACTCTATAGGAAAATATGAGCCAGTGATATTGCATCTGCATATTAGAGGTTCACACAAGTTTCAGCTGTGAGGTGGTGGGCCTACTGTAGTAGAGCCACAGGTAAGTGTGCCTTCTAGGTAGGGCTGGGCGCTATGACCCAAAATTCATATCTCGATATTTTTTAGCTGGATGGCGATATAAGATATATATCTCGATATTTTTTTTTTAAAGCCATAAGTTAAGAACAAAAAGAGAGTTCTTAGTCACACTGTGTCCCAGATGTCACACGGGCACTTTTATTTACATACAGCGTAGTTGTACATGAAGAAATTACTCAAAAATAAATTATCAGCATTTATTAAATAATCATGGTCCATAAATAAAAGAAAACAATGTTGTTTTTGTGCATAACAAAAAGCTCACAATTGTGCAGTCAAAATGTAAACTAATAGACGCTGAGCATAATAACAAAGAGACAGATTTCACAGCTGCACCACGTCTCTGAACAGGTGCCATTTGTGGTCCTTATACACACACAGTACGTATCACTCCGCGAGGCTCCTCCTCGGTAGCCATAATCCTCCGACAATCCATCAAGCGGTGCAGCTCCGTAGCTTAGCAAAGTCATATTAAAACATTTTTTGACAGATTGCTGAGCGCTGTGTACCACATAAAATCGGTTCGCGGTCAGTAAGCACAACCAGAATTCATACATAAGGTGCACTGTCGATTTCTGAGAAAATGAAAGGATTTTAGGCCGTGCAGCCCCTCCGGGCTGCATGTCGTTAGCGCGGTTAGCTCGTTAGCGCGGTTAGCTCGCTAACACGTTGACGCCGCCCAGCCCCACACACGGTAACTCGCTAACGGAGATTTTCCGCTTTCATCTTGTCATTGCCTGCAGGTGAAGCTATGGGGGAGGCGGAGTTGTGTTCAGTGAAGGAGAGGCGAGGCCGAGTAACGCAGCGTAGAGACAAAAGTGGACGAAAGAGAGGCAAACCTGCGGCTCCACAAGTATAATTATAACGTAACATAGACTATATCGATATAAACGATATTGTCACATCTTATATCTCGTATGAAAATATATCGATATTTTTAAAAAAACTCGATATACCGCCCAGCCCTACTTCTAGGGGTGGGGGAAAAAATCGATACTGTGTAGTATCGTGATATTTTTTTTGCTAATAATGTATCGATACAGGGACAGCAGAAATCGATATTTTGTTACAAAAAAAGTTTTTGTGCTCTGACTTCAGAGCATGTTGATCCTTTTTCTGAGCAAGAATCCTGACATTCCTTCACTGTCCAAATATGTTTAACTTTTTTATGGCAGCAATAAACATGACAGTTTACTTATTTTAATTTAAGACACGTTTTATTTTAATTACGTTTTAAACTTTTTTATTTAATGTAAAATTATATTTTGTTTATTTACTTTCAAATTCTTCAGTTGCTGAATGGGCTGCATAGTTTTCATAAATTGCATAGTTCAGAATAGCTATAATTGTACCAGATGGTTGCATTCAGTTAAGTTGGACTAGACTGTAATACAAACCGTTCAGTTTGTCAACAATAAAACTGACTGAAATGAGAGAAAGACTGAGTGTGAGAATTTGATATTAGATAAAATGAATATTGATAAAGTTTACCTTTATGTACAGAATCTGAATATTGCAAAATATTTTTAAAAATTGCAATAATATCGTATCGTGCGTTAAGTATTGTGATAATATCGTATCGTGGGATGTATGGTGATTCCCACCTCTAGTGCCTTCTATTCTCTCTCAAATCTGCCATTCTTCTCCCAAAACCCTCAAACTCCTGCTCTCAGGTCCTATACTCTAGCACCATACTCCATAGCAGCTTTGCTAGTAAAGGTTCAAATATGTTTCCACTGTTTCCACTCTGCATCGGTCAAGTTCTTGTATTTCTCTGAATGTTTAGTCTCATAATGATAATTCAAATTGTAATCCTTAAACATGGTAATCTGCTCTCCACAAACCAAGCAGATGGCTTTACCTCTGACTTCAGTAAACGAATACTTAGCAGTTTATGTGTTTGTTAAAAACTCTGCATGCGGCATCAATCTATCTTTTTGTGCGTGTCAGCTAAAGCCTGTTGGGGCTAGAAAACACACTTCTCATGAGCGTCAGTTCCATTGCTTCCACAGTGAGACTGCAGATGCATGAGTGTAAAGAAAACTTTCAGTAGCCTTCAAAATAAAAGCAACAAAGTTATATTGTGATTTCACCCTGAAACAGAATTTCTGGTGGGGGGGGGGGGTGTATGAAAGAGTAATTGGCAACCGAAACAAGACAACTGCAAGATTTAGGTTTGAGTCCTGACTTCCTGTTGATGTGTGGCGGGCTGGTCAGGGACACTCACGGGGCAGGAGGTGGTCAGGAGGCCGTATAATGCCCAGGTCTGTTTTGAAAGGACTTTAGGCTTTCCCTGTCAACATTATTTATCACCATTAATGTCTAAATTGACAGTGTGATTTTGCATTAATAATATGCAAAGCAGTGTAGACCATCGTCAACCTGTTGTAGGCAGTGTCAAAAATGTGTGAACCAATCAGTCTGTGGTAACTGGACTATTATTGGTACTTTAGCATCCTGCTGACAAGACACAATTTAATAATCTGCAGCCTTTTTTGATCTGTCCAGGTCCACTTTAACCTACACAGAGAGTCCTCCCCATCAAGCTACGTGCTGTTTATTGAAAGATTGCACACATTGTTGGATCCCCAGAATGCTTCACTGTAATCAAATGCCTGGAGAAACACACAGTAACGCAGTGCCATGCATCTCACATACGTTTTCTCCTATGCAGACACACTATCATGGTTCAAAGATCATTTGAACTGGGCTAAAAGTGACACCTGGTAGCCCGTCTGTGTCCTAATGGAGATCTTTTTATTACATATCAAAACCCAAAACAACACGATAGCTGCTTTGGGTTTGAAAAAGGGTCCTGGATGCTTACAGGGCCCCTCTGTTTGCAGTTTGCAGTTTCCTCCAGGAGCCCCAGGTTTGCCTGCCAGCAAAAACATGCAAGGTTGAGTCTTCTGTTACTGCGACCAAGCTTACATCTGGAGTTGATCCCACTGCTCCTTGTACTTACAGAAGGATGAGTTAAATGCAGAGAATGAGTTTCCCTACTGGAGTCAATAAAAGATATCTATCCTCTTATCGTAAATGTCCAGAGTAGATTAATATCTGATGCTGTTAGTAAGTTAACATCAGATATAAGAATAAACTGTGGCAACTGGTTATTGTAAGGGCAGAACGCAAACGTTAGACAGCTGGTTTTCATATTCAAAACTAAATGCAGCAATTAAAAAGCAAAATAAATAGCGAATGTCTAAAATAAAGAAGAAAAAGAAAAAAATAGACAAAAGAAAAACTGTTTTTAGCATTCAATTACCATCAGCAGTTTCAGGCTTCAGCGCATTTATTCAGACAGAAAGCTTCTCTCTGTAAGCTGGTTTCCAGTTTGCACAGAAATGTTTCTGGTTAGGTCAAATTACTCAACTCCAGACCTCAGAGGATCCAGTCTGTCAACTGTACATCAGCCTGTACAAGCTCTACTTCCTCTTCCTGTTTCACCTCCACAGGAAACAGGAAGTGGCACTTGGCTTTATTCCCATTTGTGCGTCAATCTACACAAGGTTCTCTTTGAAAGGTGCTTTGCATTAATATGCCACAGCAGCAGTGAGTGCAGCAGTAAACATACCTCATCCTGCCCGAAACCATTTTACACATCAAACGCTGGACATTCATGCAAATTAGGACTCATTTAGAGCCAGAGTTTGCCTTCAAGCAGTCCTAGCCTCACATGACTCAACATGAGACTTCCTTCAGCTGACCTGAACAACCTCTTTAACCATTTAACAGACTCTCTCACACAGTGCCTTAAAGTAAAACCATGCACCATCAATAAAACATAAGTGCTAACGAGTTTTGATGGTGCCTGTCTGTAGTCTAGACACTCATTCAGATTCTTAGCGTAAAGCTAAGCTTGCAAGGATGAAACAACATCACCAATTTGCATAGGTCATACTAATTCAGTATATCTATATCTAAATCATAGGCAGATCAAGGAGCTTGTAGTTCTACTGCCAAGCTTCAAAGGGTAAATATTTAAACTCAATCTTGATTCCCAGCAGGTCCTGTTATTTTTCTAGACTGTGTACATTAAATAACACTACAAGTAGTATTTAAACGTAAACTCTTAGATCACCTAATCTGTCACAGTCTTTAAACTTCTCTGCCTACCTGATTCAATGGTCACATAATGAATGATAATATTTTCCCATCATCCAACCAAAAGACTGCATCTCACCACAAATGTTAATGCTTAAGATCCACTCAAAACAGGGATTCATTATGAGCCCATCTTTCAGGTCAGCACTGTGCTTTCTTTCTTTCCTTCTCTTTCTTCGTGGCTTTTTAAGAATATCTTATAAGACCCAAGAGACAGACAGCCAGAGGCTCTGCATCAAATAACAGACATCCAAATAAACTTGAACTTAAAAAACTGACCCCTGAGCATGTGGCCTACATGTGGCTCAACTCGCCGCACTGCCACTCTGGATCCCTGGGGGAAACAAAGAGACCAGCCTGGATGTTACAGGCGAACACTCCACAGTCATAACATCCCCGCTGTGCTGTTGACAGGAGTCTCCGGCACACTTCGGACATTGTTTTGTCACCGACTCAACAAGCGCATCCGGCTAATTGTTGCAGTTTGTAACAGGGACTGGGAAATGACACGTCCAAGCAGCATGTGGGTATTTCAGCTGTCCTTTCTATGTATGTGTGTGTGCATGTTTGTGTGTGTCTATGGTCTGATTTCAACGTCAAGAATGAGTCCAAATGCAGCTCAACTTCATAAACTTATAAACACTGTGTGGCACATAAACCCTGCCAGTAAATGTTTTTGCAGGTCTCTATTTTCCCCAGGAGAGTTAAAGAGTCACCAGCAGTTGAAATTCCACAGACGCTTAAAGTCATGCAGTACTGAACAGGTGAGTGAAAGAGCCCGCAGCAGAGTAACAGGCTTCACCCGCACTCAAATGTTGCTAAAGGTTAGCACTGTTTAGTAGGTATCTACGTCTGGGTGATGTAGTTTGTGGACGAACCTTTCTAACCAAGCTAGCTCGCCTTAGCTGACAACATACTGTATGGTCACATGTGGTTCCTAAGAAACAAGATGGTAATGATCATGATGCTCTGCTTTTTAAGTTGGGATTTTAAAAGCACACCTGCAAATTAGTGGGTGCTATCTTTCTTATACAGTCTGTGTATGTACACAAGAGCATCTTTTAAAATGTGTTAATTTTACATTATTAAATGTTAACAAAACAAAAAGATGGTTATAAAATATCTCAGTCATTAGATTACAAAAAGGAGGAATAACAAACAAACATTCAACTGCTTTGTTTAACACCAAAAGTGTAGTTTACTCAGAGCCACTACAGTCAAAATAAGAGTGACTTCCTTTGTTCTATAACGCCCTTCCATATGCATATGTTGAAAACACAGGATGGGTGGAGCTACCAACAGAAGGAAGAGCTTGGGTGAAAGTGGCTTGCAAAGTGGCTTGCACATGCACAGCAACTATAAGCAGGTTAGACAGTAGATCCTAACATAACATTTGCCAGCTGGATGCTGAGGTGGATGTCAGCTGAGCCACCAGCTGATATGGCTGGGACTGAGATCAGCTGGACTGCAGCGACTGCTGCAGAGCTTGACTTCTGCCTGGCGTGAACTAATGTTATTCTTGAGTCTATTTTTAGTCTGAGTTTTACTGCAACAGTCTACAATATAATTGCTGAAATCAAAGGCTGGATGAACTCTACTTGAACTTCATCTTCAGAGACAATGTGCTCCCAGTATGAAAACAAATGGCCCGAGTGTAATGCTGAAGAAATGACAAAACAAGCCAAAAACAACCGTTTTTTGGTTTTTAAAAGGGAGCGGAATTAAAGAACAACAGTTGTTAACAAACAAATGAATCACAATGACCCTTAACAAAGCTTTTATCTGTATTTAAAATGCTCCTACAATAACTTAAATATGATTAAACTTTGCAGTTAAAATTGGGACAGTAACAGGGACTCATTGTTCCTGGTGGGAGAGCAACAACAGACCAGGATAAGAGCTCTGAAAATAACCTCTACACAAACAGTACTTTGTGAAAGTACTGGATGGGTGGACGGCTCTTTGGGACCTGAAGCACCTCTTAACTTCCGCTGTCACCACAAGCTGTGCTTGTATACCTATATCCTCAGCTCTCTAAAAGGCTTTTTGTAAAACCCACATTGTGGGAGGAATCACATTTTTCTCACAGCTTTCAACAAAAACAGAGCATAGAAAAACGCCTATTTGCTCGAGCGGATGTTACTTATTTTTAAAGTTCATGAAGTCTGTGAGAATAAAAAAACGGCAAAGAAGGAATTTTGGGAGAACAAACAAGTCCTGTGGTAAAGTTCTGCTCCAATTCTTCATTTTTTTATTACTCTTCAAAGTATCAAGAGTTTTGCATTTCAGCCTAAAGTCAGCACCATAAATTCCTCAGATTTCTTAATGTGCAATTTTTCCATTTGATTTTCACAGAGCAATGTTGGATATACACAGCTCTGTGACATTTATTGATTCAAAGCATAAACTCATGTCTGCCAAATCAACTTTAATGCTGCTGATTCAGTGTTGGCGGACAGATGTCACGATCTGCACCATGCCGCTCACCTCTAGCAGCTCTGAGACGATGGGCAGGACCTCTGGGTTGCAGATATCGATGGAATCATCCCTGTAGGTCTTCTTCTTGTAGCGGATGTTTCCCAGGTGGAGGATGGCTGACAGCAGGGAGAAAATCCTGAAAAGGAACAAAGGTACTTTTCTTTATCACATCAACAAACTCCACCTTCTTACTGAGCAGGCTTTACAGTGGATATTAGGGCATCATGAAAACGTATTTATACTTAAATACATATTGTAGGGACTGAAAAACTGAAGTAATTAATCCTATCGATTAATTTCCAAGAACTGTGGTTTACAAAACATAGGTATTAATATGAAGCCCTATAGAAATAGTTTTGGGAAATTTGGGAAAATGTATTTATTTTTTATATATTTTATTATATAATTCATATGCTTTCTTTTCAAGAGTAAGATAAGAATACACGCTTCTTTTTTTAGCTAAAGCTAAAAAATTACACTTTGCAATAATTTTTTTTAGCTAACAGTTAGTTCAGTTAGTGATTTAAATCTTAGAAAGACTGTAAAAAAGTAAACAAGAAAGCACAACATGCTCTGAGCTGCTGAGACAAGCTGAAGCACCTTGTGAGAGACTAAAAATGCTTTGTGGTGAAAACATCAAGAGGAGCAG
Source organism: Mchenga conophoros (assembly GCF_057382185.1). Taxonomy (NCBI): domain Eukaryota; kingdom Metazoa; phylum Chordata; class Actinopteri; order Cichliformes; family Cichlidae; genus Mchenga; species Mchenga conophoros. The sequence goes on along the minus strand of NC_140532.1, from coordinate 21,834,471 downwards.
GGGTACTGAGGGAGCGCTAGTCTGCTTTAGTGTGGTAACATTATCATAGCTAGACAATTCCCTGTTTTTTGTCCCAGTGCATAGGTTTCTTCAAAAAAATAAAATAAAATAAAAAAGTACTGAGATAAGTTTCTAAAAGCGTTCAGACTCTGACTGTTGGCTTGTAGTTCTTTAATCTTACTCAGTTTTACACAAGAACAGGTTACAAGCTAATGGTTGTAGCCATGCAGCTAATCTTACTGTTTGCGTGTTGTGGGCAGGAAGCCAACCATCTCCATAGCCAGCTGCAGCCGCTCAAAGTCGTGTTTTAGATCTTCTCCTTCCACTGTGAAGCAGTCCTGCTGGTGTCAGGTGGAAACACACAAAAACAGACGAACACATAATCACTACAAAGCACATAAATTCAACAAAAACAAGATTCTTTATATTGTATCTGTTATTAAAGTGTGTACCAGAAGCTAAAAGACAGCATGCTGTCTTTTTGTGACACTAAGCAGGGTTTCCCCACAGAACTTCTAATATAAAATGTGCCCGATTTCCTCAAATTATCAAAGAAAGTTGCAAAATAACAAAATAACAAGACCTCAGCTCTCCTGATGAGATTTATTTTAAGTGCTTTTTCTAAAAATGCAATTAAAATAATTGTGAATTATTGCAATTTTCTAACGTATGTGCAAAAAGTCAAAGATTAAAATATTAGATATTTGTGTCTTACTAATGTGCTCTATTTATAAACTTATTGGACACTTCATTAGGTACACCAGTTCAACTACTTGTAAAAACAGACAATAACAAAGAAGCAATTCAATAAATCAAAATGCGACAGAGACTTAATTTTTATGCAAGTGCCTTTGAACGCAGCATGACTGTTGCTGCAAAATTTTAAAAAACTGCTGCTCTATTGGGATTTTAGCACAGAATCATCTCTAGGGTTACAGAGAATGGTCAGAAAAGAAAATATCCACTGAGCAGCATTTTTTTGTGCCAAAATGTTGATGCTAGCCATAAGAGAAAAAAGGCCAGACAGAGCATCACGTCAAGCATTGAAGCAGATGAGGTTTAGCAGCAAAAGACCACCCCTAGGAAATAGAAAATAATGGCAGCAGCCAGTTTAACCCTCAGCCTCCTAGTAAATGCACCTATGGTATAAATTTGAAACTCCTGCGTCACTTCATTCTCAAGTTATCAGATTCATAAGATTTTCAGAAAACGTAACCTCTGACCCCTGACCTTGAGGCCGAGGTTACTCAGATTTGAACTCGTCCGAGATTTTCAGTAGTAGTCCTATGTCTCTTCATTCTGGAGTTCTCACATTCGCAAACTTGGGTGTCTATCTCGCCCGGCCTCCTGCCAGCCCGCCCAGCAGGGTGACGACAATATCCCATCAGCCTTTTATAGCCTCCCTCAAGTTGAATCTTGCGTCTTTAGATTCATAAGTCAAGTCTAACATGAGTTTATGTGACACATGGCAGTTAATTATGAGAAAAGCACATTCACTGGGTTGGACCACAATGTAGAAACTGAACTTTAAACTGTTTTATAATCATGGTCATCAGACTCAGCTAAGCAACTAACAGCAATTATTTATAGAAACTGCACATTCCTTTGTGTAATGAATGTAAAAGAAAATACAGTTTACAGGGTTTATTTCAGCTGTTGAAGGGGGAAACCCTGCGAAGTGAACACAAGTACATTCCTGTGTAATCATGAGCCATCGCACAGTGTTTGAAAGTGTTTTAACAATTAATGAGTAAAGCAAAGGAATGAGCAGCGCGAGGATGTGTACGTATACAATCATAGCGTGTGTGTTTGTCTCTTCGAGCCCTCCAGTTAGTCGGCGTGTCTCTGCTCCAGCAGCGAGCCTCTGTCAGGCACATAATTAGCACATACCACAGTGACCGGCCGGCGAGAGAAGACACAGGAACCCATAATCCACACTCTGGATCTGCCTCTTGTACCCTTTACCATTCAACGCTCATCTGCTTCTCCATTGTTTTCCTTTGGCTTCGAACTTGTCAGGAACTGCAGAGCCAACAATCAGCGCATTTCTACAGTGAGCTTCTCCAATTGCAACAAAGGGGTTTTGAGGCTTCTCGAGCTACATCGAGACTCAGGAAAAGCCAGTTTTCAAATTGCCGGGTATGTTTTAAATCGGCGCCAAACAGCACAATGTGATACGTTGAAGGAAGTTGAGAAAATAAAGAGATCAATTTTGGCAATTGCAATGGAATACTTGGGTTGAAAACCAAAACCTTAGCTCGTGGTGCTCAGACAAAAGTCGAGAAAAGAACAAGGGATTGTTGAGTGCAGTAAAGTGATGATTAAGAAACAATCTGTTCTTACTTATTTTAAACAAAGAGTCTATTTTCACTTCAGAGCTTGAAATTGTAATTTCAGGCCAGTTGCAACAGTTCTGGTGCATTAAATCAAGCCGGGAACCCTGCTGACTGTGCACATGAAGCTTTTTAACAGATCGCTCGAGGATTCTGTTAAAACTGAACGTGCGTCCAGTCAAGGCTTTCCTGTTATTTACCATGACTTTAGTCAAGATTTATTCCATGGACCAGCCGTGCAAAAAACATCAGCATGCCAACCCATCTCTAGACATTCCACACAGCCAAAAACCAGAGATACCCAAACAAGCGCAAAATGTAAACCAGCAGCCACCGAGACCCAGAACCAAACACCAGACTGCACACATCAAATGCAAACATCCAGAAAATGTTTGGTCTTTAGGATCTTTAGTTAAATACTCAGATTTTTCATTCACATTCATTGTTTAAGTGGTATTTTAAGCCCCAGACGCTGCATCTGGAATCTGTACACACTTGTCACTGCTCAAAGTGCGTCTCTATTTACTGCAGCACACATTGACCAGTGGTAGAGGTCAGAGGCCAAACAGGCCCAGAGGGTTGGTCAGGTCATCAGGCAGCTGTCAAAAGCTGCCACTCTTTCTGTGTGTGTGTGTGTGTGTGTGTGTGTGTGTGTGTGTGTGTGTGTGTGTGTAGACACTGACATCATCTCCTTGGGTGGTGGGGTCTCTCATGAGGTCATTCAATGACCTCTGGGAGAGACAGTGTGTCAGCAAACAGTGAGATGGGAGGATTGTGCGAGAAAGTAATAACAGAAAGGAGCCATTTACTAAAGCAAAGCTTCCAAGTAATGGATCATAATGAAAAAGACAGTCAGCTTCTCTAAGTATTTGGACTTTGGTAACATTACCTCTGTATACCACCACATTCTTTTCTTGGTTTCATTACCATGCAAAGAATTCTGCGATCATGCACTTTAGTCCTTTGTGGGCTTTCAGCACTTTTGGTACTGCTGAGCTGGCCGGTGCAGTCACTCTTCGTAAAGTTTGTTATGTTTTTCTGGGGGGGGTTTCTGTTTTTTTCCTGGCTAATGACGGCCTTCCTCATGCCATCACTGGCATTTAAAGGTCCAATGAACAGCTACCTAACGCTAGATTAACACTTGGAATTAACTACAGATCGTTTATCTGCTTCATGAAATAAAGAGGGAACAGGCCATGAAACCGCTTTTCAGTCAATTTTCCCTTTGCAATTTCTGCCTCTGAAAATGGGGGACTATGAATGAAAATGGCTGTAATTCCTAAACAGTTACTACAAACCTTTGGTTAAACCCTTGAGTTAAGTCCAAACTTCAATCACATGTTGATGGTTTGATCTAAAATTGGTGATGGTGTACAGAGGTTAGGGCCTAACAGTATGCCTTTTTGCTTCCCTTGCAAAAAATATAATAAAAGAAAGAAATCTAATTAAAAACAGTCTATTAAATCTAAGATTAAAAAAGCTACACTTAAGTGAAACCAATTTCATGGAAGATTGCTAACTGGTCCGGTTCAGCAACAACGTCATAGTTTCACGCCTGGCTTCTTGGATCCTTGTAGGATCTCGTGTTTGCACCAGTTTCTTGAAAATCCAATGGCCTCAGAAGCGTAGCACAGTAATTAACGTGGCTTCATAACATTTACTGTAAATGGTGCAAATGATGCAGAGATACAGCATGAATCAAATGAAGAGAGGAACACAAATCGTATCTTAAAAACCTCAACAGAAATTTCTCAAACCACTCCTGCAGCAAAAGCCACATGTTCAGCATGACTTAAATGATTCTTCTTATAAGCAGTTGTTAAGTATGCTACCTCAGCCAAGGAGCTTATGTTTCTGGTGTTTGAGCTCATGGTTGACAAAAAAGCCTAAAAACTAAAGTACGATTCGTAGTGTGGTGTGTATTGCCAACATGCACAAAGTACAGTAAGACTTAAAATATGTCACGTTTTACCTCTGAACTAACCTTCAAGGTCAACAGTTTGATCTGAAGTTCAAAGTAATAATAATATTACCTAGAGCTATATTTACAACAATGTTTCTTACTGCCATTGTTTGTACTGACAACATACAGGCATGCAGGTAATAATATATGGGGATTGTAAATATCACGTTATTTTATCATGACTTTGTTATGGGCGTGCAGTAACAGATTATAGCCGTTTAAAGACAAAAACAAGTTGAGTATAAATGTGTGCTATCGCTGTACTTTATGTTGTTAAATGCCTCCAAGCAAGATATGAAGTAAAGGATATTCTGCAGGTGTGGTATGAGAAAAGTCCATTAGCTTGTAAAATTAATAGGGATTCACAACGCCAATGAGAGCTTTTTAGAGAATACTCAAAATATTTGTTTTCATTCATAACAAAAAGAAATGTTTCAGAGCTAAGAAACAAAGAGTTGAAAAAGCCAAAGTCAAGAGTGAAATACAGTAAGTCCACAGGTCGTATTTATACTGACCAACTCTCATGTCAAGTGTTTGCTCGCCAGCAAAGTCTAAGTAACATAATCTCCCATTAGCAGATACAGGGGCCTTTAAACAAACACAACAAATCCCACTGACCAAACATTACTCACTTCAGGTGGAGGCTGGCAAGACAGCGGGCAGGCTCAGAGACCAATGAAACGGCAAAAACACACACAAACACACATAAAACGGACCACACAGCTAGAGGGAAGTTTCAGGATGTGAAGCTAATCGACCACTGCTCAAGCTGACTAATAGACTTAGGAGTATTTTACCAATTGTTCAGGTTAGCGCTTGCCCTATCTTTAATGTTACCACGAAGCATGAAATTATGTTAAATTTACATCCTAGTCAACGTACTTGAAGGCCCTCACCACAAATGCTTGTTTAACATTGATGGAAAGTGTCGCTGCTGCAAGTCTGCTTCTCGTTTTGAACATGGTTACTAGTATCATTTGGATCAGCGACACTTTTGAGTGCTTGAAGGTTCTTCTTACTCCTTTCCCTCCTTACTGTGGTAAGCAATCGATGCTATCAATATCAGCAGTTTTTGTGGCTCTGTGATAACAAACCAAAACTGCAAAACTTCTGTCATACTCACATTAAGATCCTGAACCTTCCCTTTAAAGATGGTAGTGTTGAATTTGTCACCTATTCCCCAAAAGCAAAGCACGCAAAAGCCAAAGGACAAGTTTAAAGGGATGCCTTATTGTCCGAATACTGTTAATAAGCATGTCGTCACCCGTCATTTTATTTTTTTTAAACGAGAGAAAGAGATTCATTTACTTTGAAAAACAGGCAAAAACCTTGAGTTACTGGACAAAGTACAAAGAGCAAACGTCTTGAGACGGAACAGCCAAATACAGTCAAAAGATTACACTAAGGAATCCCTTTAAACATTTTAGAGCACAACCGGCGGAGGTCAGCCCAGGTCGCCTCCATCTTTTTCACTGAAAGCGGGCGGGTGTGGAAAGCCAAGAAAGAACAAGACTAAGACTGGCACCAAAAACCCAGTGTACCACGACACACCCATGGACACAGACGTACACAAACAGCTTGTCATCCACACGATACTGACCAGCTCACTCTCATAGTAATTGTCCCAGTAGAGTTTGTGCGATTTCTTTGTCATCTGGAAGTAAGGCAGAGCGGGTTAAGAAGGCTTGAGTTACACATACGTACAGTATGAAAATGCAATCTTTAAAAAGACTGAGGAAGCAATGACGCATACTGTTAAGACGTGAGGGGAGAAAAAGAATCTCACGAAAACAGACACACATCCACAGAGTCACGAAAATGAAACCCCGATGACCTCATCAGGGTTTGGCATTGGAAAAAAAACACACCATCTGTGGTGCAAAAAGTAGTTAGATATTTTATGTAAGTAAAAGTAGTGGCAAATATTAATTAATTACAATTTTGAAAGCGTTTCCTATCTAAATTAAAACTACTACAATACTATCATAGCACAACTGGATAAATGCTGTTGATTCCTTAATGTTATAGTTGTGTTTTTAATCATTTTGCTTTTTTTAAAATTCAGACTGGTTAAGTTAGTGATTTATTTATCCTAAGTTATCCTAAACATTAACTTTAAGCTTAAATCTGTATCACACTGCAACACCTTCTAATGTGTAAATCACAATCAGTAAAGGAATTAGTAACTAAAGCTATAAGCAGAAATTAATCCAGTGTGCAAGTGTCAAAAACACCCTTCCTAACATTGGGACAGTGTATCCGTTATGATGTTATGATGGTATCCCATACCATCATAACATTGTCATTTGCAGTGATCATCGTGGATGGACAAACTACGCTGTGATGTCTTAGCCTTGACATCACAACATGGCAGAAAAAGGGGAAAAATGCCTGTTTATATAAAACTCTCTTCTAAAACAAAAAGTAAACAAGTGTTTTCTTTAATAATTAGCAGTGTAGCAAATATATTACTGAGTAAGGTTTGCTATAAGCTAAATTTACTCGTGCTAGCATCAGCTAACTTCTTGGCTAATGCCAACTAATTGTTCAGATAAAGTGATTGGTCAGTTGCAATGCTGATCCTGGACCAGCATTGTTATGATGATATAGGAACAATACCAACACAGGGATATCGGATAGACCACTGGAACTCAATAGTTTAGATTTTGTGAAGTCTTAAAGTTATGAAATGTTGCTGCTTTGACTGACACGTGCTAAGACATACAGAACAGACGTAGCCACCACGATGTAACTCAGTGGTAAATGAAGTCTAGTTAGGAAGCCTTGAGCTGAGGAACAAGACTCACCAAAAAAGACTGGCTAGCAGCAGATTGTTAGCTGATGACAATATCCTGGATCGCTTTCCGTTCTGATTCAATGACCATAAAATTTACCAGTTAAATCCACAAAATTAACTTTGTGTTCTGCTCAATACGACCTGGAAGTAGCAATTCTGCACACTAAAGGTTTCCTCGTAGGCGTCTTATAAGGAAACCAGTGGTGTTGTTGCAAGCAGAGGAGACATCCCTTTCTGGCCACTGAAAGAACTGATGTTTAAGGCACTTTCACACTGGCTTCAGTCAGCAGATCTACACTCTCAAAATCACAGTAAGTTAAGTGCACTGCACAGTAAAGAGGGGGCACAGCTTTGAAGTATTTGAGCAAATGTACTTCAGTCAAATCCACCGAGAAACACAGAGTAACACAAAGAGCTAAGTACGCACAATCGCTCTGCTCTTCTGTGACATCGGCGTGTGCGTAAGTGCGCACCACTACACGACTGCCGGCAGCCTCTGCGTGAGTCCTCGTCAGCGCCAGACTGAGTCGTGAGTTTTGCAGTTGCCATGGAAACAGAGCTGCAAAGTAAGCTGGCAGCTAACAAGAGGGGGTTGTTGTTGCTGTTGTTGTTGGGGAGATTAAAGAGAACGGGGGAGAAAAATTTTATTTTTTGGGCAGATGAGGAGAGAGAATCTTTTTTTCATCTTTCCAGTGTGCTACCTTCATGGCATGAGGGAATATGAATCCTCACACATCAGCTGCCAAAACACACAGATGTACTGCAAAAGATACACACGGGGGGGGGGCTTTTGGCATGTGACCAGGCATGTATGCACACTCGGCCGCACATACATGTGAGAAAAAGAGTTGAATTTCTGGCAGTCAAAGATATGTATGTGTCCCAGTTGAGTTAAGTGAGTAAATAAGATCCAGCAGAGATTTTTCAGCTTTACTAATCAATAATAACTTAACCCGGTTTTCATTTGGGATGAATATTTGCTTTTTTTTATGAATCATTTACATAAAATTAGCATTTTTTTGCCCTACATCTTTTAAAAAAAGGCTTTGATGTGCATCGGTTAACATGCTATCAGTTTAAAATCTTTGTAGACTCAAGCTTTCCATCCCTGCTATAATGATTGTGTCTTCATTTGTAACTCATTATCTCATCTGGAAATTGTTTATATCTGAATTTTTGTTGTTTTAAATTAGAGGTCCGGATATATCTGATTATATCTGATAATAAATACATCCTGACAAAGTCTACAGACATATTTCTGTCTATAGTGCTATAGTACTGCATTAGGCTACGGTAAATTAGGATTTGTGGATAATCCTGCCTTAAGTGAGGAAGGTTACTTGATGTTCATGTTAGATATTTATATTTCATAGTTGTATCATTTTGATGGGCTGTTTATGTGTAATTTAAAAAAAAAAGTCTTTTAATTTTTTCCCAAAATGCCATCAGTTATATTATTATTTTAATATAAGATCACACATTTTACTGATCACACTACATACTATTTACTACATGTAAACTGAATATAGCAGGCAATGAGATATTCTAAAACCAGTGTTGGTTTCCATTGGCAATGATGTGCATTAAACCACAAGCACGTGCTCACTCCATCCTTATTCGTGCCTCACTGATGACTGTCTAAGTTGGACATATATGATTGGTTGTTTTACGTAAGCTGTTTAAAATGTTCACTGTAACCTGTTTGGTGATGAACCAAATTGAGGCCTTTATCCAAAGCTTATCAGTCAAATTAATAAAGCTGTTTCTTCACATTTCAAGTGCTGCTGGAGCTTTAATCGATTCATATTTTAACAGACAGAAACTGGATTTGAATGACTTGCCAGATAATAAAATATAATAGAATAACGTGAAGCTTTTCTAGAAAGCAGCACCCACTTTGCTATTTGTATCTATGTTTGGGCGTGTGTGTTTTTGTGTGCGGACCTGGTTGAGGTAGTGATATTCCTCAGGTTTGAGCAGGTGGAAGGCCTTCCTCTCCTCTTCACTGGCTCCAGCCAACAGGTAGTAAAACACATGGTAGTTCCTACAGAAACACACAGAAACACATTAGAGCACTGATGTCAAACTTCTTTATATTTTTCGTAGGTCACATCCAACTCACTTTGATCTTAAGTGGGCCAGACTGGAGAAAATCCCATTTCTGTCAGTGTAAAGAAGTTTAACTGTACGTTTAATCCCTTGGATACCTCAGTATGAGAAAAAGAAGTGATTTTTCAACTGTATATGTCAGTTTTTGTACATGATAAAGAATTGCTGCTGATATAAATGTGCTTAAACTGTAAGAAATATATGTGTAAAATTACAGAAAAAGCCTGACTGTCCTGTAGTTTTAAAACAGCACAATTTTGTTAATTATTATTTAACTGTGGACACGTTGTACAAAAATAGAAATGTCTGTAGTAAATACTGAAAAGAAGCAAGAATTTTTCTTTGTTTTAAGTGTTTATCTATTACTTGATTACAGTCTAAAATTTATGCCCCCCTTTATATTTTCCAAACGCATCCAGTGGGCCGGATTGGAGTTCTTGCCAGGCCGATTCCGAGCCCTGGGCCTTATGTTTGATACTCCTGAGTTAGACGGTGAAGAAGGAAAAAAAAGAAAAAGATTTATTTTTCTTGTATTAATTTCTTTTAAATTTCCTCAGAGGTGAACTAAGGACAGCAGCTTTCATATCTCCCCGCTGTGCCGAAACGGCCCCTGAGGAGGAGACTCCTTTCGCGTTATCTGCGGAACATTTCTTAAAACAAACCTGCAACATGTAACAGATAAGTCACCCCTCTGACCCGGCGGTCTCACATTTCAAGACAAACAAAGCGGCAGTGTGGTGTGTGGGCTCAAGGTAACGAGTTGTGATTAACCGTGACAAAGGCTGGGGCTTTGGCCAGTGCGCTGAGAGGTAATTCTATTACAGCTGGAAACGAGTTTCCCTTCTCTGCAGAGGGACACTTACTGTTTGATGGAGTGGTGGAAACTTATAAAACCCACGGAGGATATTAAAGACTCCCAACCTGTAAGCTCACGTTTTCTATCATCGCACCTCTCAAATAAAAGATGCTATTACATAATCTTTACATCCGATTCCAAAATATTGCGATATTTTACTCTGAGCTTCATGAACTGCATATATACAGGTTTGGTAAATAATACATGGACTTGGCAGTAATGAGTTATCCAGATGAATCCAGATAAAGTTGCTTAATGAATCCAGCTGTTACAGGGCAAAGGTTACTCGTCATTTGCCCTGAACGCAACCGTAAACACAAAAGAAACAAATGCACTCAACCCCAAATTATTCTTTCTGACCTTCCACAAAGAACTGTTTTACAACCTTTTTTTTGCCACAGAGTTTTTCTTCACACTAACCGCTGACCAGAATACAGTATCAAGTAGCAAACCTCGTGATCGACTGCTTTCAGTATTTTTTGGGCTTTTATTTTTGTAAGACCAGAAAAGCAGAGTTCATGTAGGTAAGGTACCATGGCTTTGCCCAGAAAACTTATGTAATCCATCAGGCTCTCATTCAAATACACCAATGAATGACTTGAATGCCTGAATGAAGCAGTGAAACATAAATGGGTGGCTATCAGCTGAACACTGTATTAAGTATTAAATCTTCAGTTTAAGTTCATTTGTGATTCCACACGAAAGATTCCAGGGTGCATGTCTCCAAAATCATCTTCTGGTTCCACAGAAGAAAGGCCTGATTATTCAAGATTGTGTATGAGAGGAAAAGAATTTTAAATTCAGTTCTGCATTTAACCGGCAGGAAGAAGAAAATAATGTGGGAAAAATGGGGTCTCTCATTCAATGCGTTAGACAACATAAAACAGGGGCAACTTATAAGATAACAACAATAACAAAAAATACCAACAAGCAAAAACAGTATCCACACTTGGGATTTGCGTGACGGCTCTTGAATACAGTAAAGCCCCCTCCCTTGTAGTTTCTGCAGAGTCATTAAGCCCCAACAGTATCCCTGGAAAGTTCAGCTAGTTCACTCCCTAGTGCTTTTTCCTCTCCGGTGGGATCGTACAAAGGCAACCTGCCACTGAACCGACTTTAAGATTTAAGATAGTTTGCAGTTTATCATCCTTCTCCCCCACCTCTGTGGTTCAAGGATGAACCGTCTGGGAGGTCCTGACTTTAGTTTCTATCCTATCAATATGGCCGCCAGAGCCTGTCATCAGGATGAAACAAAAAGCCCAGACCAGTCAGGGTTAGAGCGATTAGATGACTGTTGGACAGTTCCCCTCCTCCCCACGCATGAAGCTATTATGCTGGTGGGATCAGTGGCTTTTTTTTTACTGTCACCTGGGAGCGATATGATGAACTGTTAGGGTGTGTCTCTGTGTTACCTGAGGCAAGTAAAGCTATTTATAGGATGTAGGTGCAGGTGGAGACACGTGCATGTGCGTGCATATGCCCAACGTCAGGTAGATGAGTTCTTCATACACATGTGAGTGTGTTTATACGTATAAAAAGTAAAAATAGACAGTTTTACACTGTTATACTGGACAGGAAATATGACTCCTTATGTAATATCTCGAAATCTGTATCACAGTATTTGTCCCATTCTGTGTCAATAAATGCCTAAACTCAGAGGAAAACCTGAGAGTTAAACAAAGGGCAGAGGTTTCAGTCAGATGGCCACCTGATATATCCTTGCAGGGGAAATGAAGACTATTTCAGCATTGAGTTTCTTAGACAAAGAGCATGTGAGCGAAAAGATACGCATTTAAGATCTTAGCTTTCAGGCAAGTGGAAGTGTCTCAGTGTTTCATGTATCATATTTAGATTATTTATGGCTGCACCACCTCTAGCTGCGCTTATTGAAGTTCGTTATTTTCACCTTTTAGAAATGTTCACAGGAAAAATTGGATTTCCGTTAAAGGTGGAGTCAAAGTTAAACAGATTATTTTTGATGGATTTTAAATCCACACAAAGCAAAGACTTGGATTCTTTCTGATTAACAAGATGTTATTTACATTCAAAAGCATGAGAGCTGCTGCTGAGTCATTCTAGGTGTGATAAAACAGCGATCCATACTGATGAAACAATGTGGAAAGTGAGCCAAGTGCTGCAGATGACAAATCTTCTAATGATGTCTGTATGGGTTTATCCAGCAAAAAAAGAAGAAGAAAAACAAACAAACAAACAAACAAACAAACAAACAAACAAACAAACAATATGTGATCTGCACTCACCTCTCATTGTGCTCCTGGTACACCAGACGTGATTTCTCCAGCAGGTACTTCTCTACGTATGCGCTGGAAATAAACATAAATGCAGCCGCACTAAGTCACAAGAGTAATTTAAGAACAAGCTGCTGTAATTATGATCAGAAATGAACAATGTTTCAATATCACATGGACACTGAATGTGCTTTTTTTTGCCATACTCATCCTAAACAGGGCGTTTTAACAGATTAGCAGACAATAGGAAGAGGTAAGAGGTATAATTATCTGAATTGTGGTTTTTAATAGTTTGTCAAATGAGAATTTACATAATCGCACGTCAATAATGGCTGAATGTTGTTTTTTGTAACTTACATGTTTATATTTATAAATCATAGCACAATATTAAGAGATATATAAAGTTAATAATAATAATATACATAAATTGTAGGCATTATTCTGCTATTATATCTGTTATTAAATTATTTCTCAAGTCAGATTCATTTTTATAACACCTTTAAAAACAAAAGCTGTTGACCAAAAGTGACAGACAAAAATAAGAAAACAAAACAAAACAAATTTTTGATTAAAAAAAAAAACAAAAAACGAGTAAAACAACATGAAATGTGTATCTAGTAGAGCTGGAACGATATATTGATTTTTAAGACTGATAACAATATTTGGTGATTCTATTCAATTCAATTCAGTTTTATTTATACAGCGCCAAATTACAACACTCGCCTCAAGGAGCTTTATATTGTAAGGTAGACCCTACAATAATACATACAGAGAAAAAAACCAGAAATCATTTGACCCCCTATGAGCAAGCACTTGGGCGACAGTCGGAAGGAAAAACTCCCTTTTAACAGGAAGAAACCTCCTCCTCAGGCTCAGGGAGGGGCGGGGCCACCTGCCGTGATCGGTTTGGGTGAGAGAAGGAAAACAGGATAAAAAACATGCTGTGGAAGAGAGCCAGAGATTAATAACAAGTAATGATTTGATGCAGAGATGTCTATTAACACATGGTGAGTGAGAAAGGTGATTGAAGAAGAAATGCTCAATGCATCATGGGAATCCCCCAGCAGCCTATGATTCTAAAATCATATAAATGGCCCAATATTTTTTTTTTGTTTTAAACAAAAAGCTTTTAACTAACATTTCATGCATGTAGTAATTTATGACTCTTTATTAACACAATATGACAATAAGCTACTTTCGGCTGCTTCCTTTAAACAGCGAGGACATGTAATCTTGTTTTATTGTCAAAAGTCGTGGATCGCTTGATGCACTGCCCGACTCTGCTCGGATCAGCTCGTTGTTTTGTTTGTGGTGTTCCAAGCACATGTTGCCAACAGCTAAGTTGCAGAGCGCCCTCTGTCTCATAAATGCCGATACACTGGCAAATAATATCGGTCCAGCTCTAGATATGGCTTCTATAGATGTGTTTTATATGTCAGCATGCATCTCTCACCCCCTGACTGTGCCACTCTCCTGATAGTTGACCTGGATGAACTTCCCAAAGCGGCTGGAGTTGTTGTTATGGGCCGTCTTAGCATTCCCAAAGGCCTGAAGAGAAAACAGAAAGGATTACATATCAGCACGCACAGGTACAAGGTGCTGGCAAGCTATGATTAACAGTTTACACCTGTAAGATAAACCAAGTATCAACAGGTTAGGGTTAGCATTCAGATTTCAGTAGATGTTATATCTACCAGCTCTGAAGAAAAGTTAAAAAAATATGTTGAAATATGTTGACATATGAAGGGAAAGCTACCAATCACAGCACTGTAACAGAGGCCATGAGGCACAGGAAGGGGCCTGCAAAAGGGGCACACACACAAATACACAAACACGCAGTTAAAACTCACAGTCAGACACGTCAGTCACGCACTAAACTGCCAAATTCCTCTGAAGGCAAACACTGCAACACTGAAAACAGACACAGTCACTGCTTGTGGGAGTCTGTGGGCATTTCTGCTAACACACACACACACACATAGAGAGAAACTATCATTAGAGACCCCTGGAGGACTCATTCAGGTTCTCATTAGCAGTCTGATGGGCCTCGCTGGGTTGGTTAGTTAGGCAGAGGAGAGGAGAGGCAACAGGAGAGGCAACAAGGAAAGGGAATGCACCACAGAGATACAAACGAAAGGGAGGGACAAGAAAGAAGACAGAGCTCAGACATAAAACAAAACAAAACAAAAAAGACCAAAAGAGTATGAAGAAGGGATGATCATTTGTGAGAGAGGACATGATGAAAAGAGAAAAAAATGGGGAAAACTAAGTGAAAAGAGAAAAAAGAAGGAAACAAGTCCACAGATAAAGATATGGCAGAAAATAAGAAGATTTTTCAGAGAGGATAAAGTGGTAGCAACGGTAAATTTTCCGGCTGATGCAATCAGTATTTTGGAGCGATGATAAATTACTTCATAAAAGCCAGCAGAGTAAAAGGGTGGGGGAGAAGGGGAGCGGGGGAGAACGGTGTGGGCGTCGGATAATTGATTGTGGCTTCTGGGTGAATACTACAGCTCAGGAATAACACGGTTAATAAAAAGTAAAACCCTGCTCCAGAATCAGGCTTTGATCTCTGTGATGATTCATTTAAAAACAGAACTTGACACACATTCAGCGAGCCAACCGGGACAAAGCAGCCCGAAGAAAGAAGCAACAAAACAAGGTTTAAGTAAGGTTGATGTCGTTCTTTTTCCAGGCCTTTCACTTTCATACCAAGCAACAGCTTCCCCTGCACATCCATCTTTTAGACCCCTGTTGGTCTTTAATGTGTGCCAGTCTTGCAGTGGTTGACACACAATGGTAACTACCAAAAAAAACTAAAAGGAGGCAAAGGCGGAGAGTGGACTGGCAGTGAGATCTCCTTTGATTTCCCGAAATGTAAATCGAAACTGCAATTCAGAATGATAATGACAGAGCTTTCATCCTCAATCGTTCTGCTGTGGGAAATACTTCCAGTTTAAAGTCTGAAGGGGGAAAATCCACTTCCTGAAATGATTGAAGTGAGCAGCCCTAACAGAAACTGTCACTCACAATCATTAACAAAAAGAAGTGATAAATGCACTGGTACGATGTATGTGAAAAGGACACTTGCCCGTCGCACATCTGTTTGCATGCATGTGCTAAGCCCCACGCAGTTTGTGCGTGTGCTTTCTGTTTATGTTTGAAAGAGATTAATAAGCAGGGCGGCACAGTCTGGATGATTTACTGTTGAACTCTGCTTCATGGTCAACGCCTGCTGCGACCACAGCACAGGAAAACACACGCTATGATTAGTCTGTGCGCGTGTGCGTCTATATGTTCGTGTCTGCATCAGTGTGTGCTCAATGTATGAACGCGAGGAGACGAAGCGAGAAAACAGATGCAAAACAGAGACAGAAAAAAAGGAAAAAACTAAGCTAATCAAGAAGAACCTTAACTTTATTTGGACTATTTATTAATAAATAGTAAATAAAACAGAGACAGTCTTTGTTGCCACGCCATGCCCCGCTATCTTATTTTCTAATTTCCTGTCTTCACTGTACTGTTTCGGACAAAGCCCCCAAGCAAACCGTATTTCCTCAACCGGTAGTCAATTTGAAGTCAGACAGGAAGGGGGTCTGGTAAACATGAACAAACACGGGGGAGGGGACACAACAGTAGTCATATGATATAAAATAAAAGCCCTATTAAGAAATGAAGGGTTTCTATCGGGAAAGAAAGATTAGCAGTACAGTATTAATCATTAGAGTGCTATAAATATAAACAAGGAAACTAGATATTTTGATACTAGTCTGCTTCAAATGAAGCACATTTAAGTCTTGTGCATTTGAGGTAAAATAAGGCACCAGCAACTATTTGTGAACATTTTAATTTAAAGTAAATAAATAATTAAAAATCATTTTAAGTCAATAGCAAAAGAAAGGTGGCAATCCCTGACAAGGAGGAGGCTGGGGTGGATGGATGGACCTAAACAGGAGAAATCTTCATTTTCTTTTTTAGAAACCAACAGCGACTTAAAAACTTCCTGTCATGTTTATACAAATGCAAACTGTGACCTAGTTTTACTCCGAACTGGATTTAAACAACAGTTTCACAGGTATGAGAAAAAAAGAGGCTTCCACTGTCACCTATGAAGGGAAAACAAAAAATGAATAAAGCTGTTAAATTATTAGAGGGATAATATAAGATTTACTCTAAGTGTTTGAAATATTGACTGGTTATATTATGTACTGATGACCTACTTTAGTTAAAAATCTCTCTGTTGTTGCCGGGCAGATAACAAAGACTGATAAGGAAAGATGCTGTGAAAGGAGGGGAATTAGTTTAATGCAACCAGTTGAACAAGCGAGGACTAAAATATCTTAAGTCATACTTTATCACATTGTTTTCTTCGGATGCTGTCAAAATACAAGAAGCATTTATTTGATTGAATATATAAGTCAGTTCATTTCAATATCAAGCACCAAAAATTAGACAGGCTTCTTTGGCGTTATTGGTGCATTTAGCAGTAAATTGCATGTCACAAACATTTGTAAATCAGTTTGCACGCTTGATTTTATTGTTTGCCTCCCTAAAGTTTGCACCTTGAGGAAGGAACTCCCAGAAATACACAGGAACAGGATATGTTGCAAAAGTATTCCCACATCTTACACCTAATTTTTCACTGTGCTCTCTGTAAATAACAACAATACCTTTTTTTAAGGTTTGTGCTGGTGCAATATGTTAGTAAATCTGGCCTCAAATTTGAATTTGAATTGAAAATCCAAAGTGACTCAACATAATCTGAATTAACCCCAGCCTTCAGTGCATAGCCTGTGGGACCATATGGAGTACAGAAATAAACAACTTAAATGTGTTAAAAGCAGCTCACCACAGCGTCCACTTATACAAATGAAAGATACACTGCTTCCCGGCAATATGTCACATTTTATGCCGAAGCAAATGTGCTGAGCCCAAGGCTTAATCCCGCTATAACACTGTGTGTGTGTGTGTGTAGGTTTAAGTCCAAGCGTCATTCTAACAATATGTTAATGAATGCATATGTGCTGTGGTAGCCCTGGCGGGTCCTTCCATGCTGTCACATTACGTTAGGAGCCACTTGTTTTCTCCACTCCTGCAGAAAGCCCGTGCTCTACAAGCACTGAGGAAGCAAGCAGTGGTTCTCTTATTTTGGGATGAAATTTTGCATTTTATATGTTGAAGTGGAGTGGGGGCGAGATGGGAGCTAGGATGGTAATTAGCATGTCAAGCCTTTCCTCAAAGCGATGGCTAAAATTGGTTTGGATACCAATTCTAATAACATGCTTTCTCCCTCTCTGTTACTTTCTTTCCCTTGTTTCCCAGCAGAGCCACAGTATTTCCTCGTACACTTTCAAAAATCATTAGGTGACCTAGTTTATGAAAAACAAGTGGAGACGTGCCAAAACCACTGCTGGGCTAGCTTCCATTAGATAGCTTTCTGTGTTTCAGGGAGCAGTGAGTGCTTCAAATGACTGAAAATGGTTTCAATTCCCCAAGTTTTTAGTTTTAAGAGAGAAAAGTTTTCATGAATGAGTCAATTATGAATAATGAACCAATGGAACGAAATCCCTGTTTTCCTTGTTATTAGTAACAATCATTACTTTTTGTTTAATTGGATCTTCTTTAAGCATGCTACTAGCCTATATTTGTACAAGTTCTTTATCTACTTTCTAGGCCAACCATAATGATGAACATAAGACATTTCTTCATATTGATTTAATAAAACATGGAGGCTTTTTTTCTTGTGCCAAATATGTTCCCTCTAAAGGTTAAAATGCTAATAACATTAGCATGACGAAGAGATGTAGTCCGTTAGTTTTGGTGGGTTGTTAGCTCTGTTGTACTAAATTGAAACGATGAACACTGATGAATTAAGCATGAGTCGCAATGAGTCAAAGTCATCGGGCAAATTCACTACAAACAAAGTGATGCACAGATAAAATGATGCCAGCGCTATTTAACTTTGTGTCCATCTCATCCCCTCCATCCTTACACTGTTGATTTTCTGTATGAC
Source organism: Mchenga conophoros (assembly GCF_057382185.1). Lineage (NCBI taxonomy): Eukaryota > Metazoa > Chordata > Actinopteri > Cichliformes > Cichlidae > Mchenga > Mchenga conophoros. Next base: position 21,816,151 of record NC_140532.1, on the reverse strand, counting down.
GTGTGGTTTAACAACATCTGGAGCAGCAGAAATACCCCGAAAACAGTTTTTCAGGATGACTTCATGCTGTGTGGATTCCTCCAGAAGGCTACTCATAAGCCCAGAGGAGTTTCTTTTTTTTTCCCCCTCAGCGGTAAGTGCCCCTCACTCACAGCTGAGATGACATCACATTGCATTCCTCTGCAAGCAGGTGCAGCTCGATTTTACATGGCAGGCTGGGAAAAACAGCATATCTGTGCAAGTGTGTGTGTGTGTGTGTGTGTGAGGATTTGTGTCTGTGGTTGGGGATAGCTTCAATGCAGCCCTTATTCTAGCTGTGCAGACGAGGTTGTAACGCACGCACATGCAGCCGACCAGGTGGTTGCGGCAGTGTCAAATGACAGCATTGTGCAAGTGTGTGTATGTGTATGCAAATGTGCGTTTTTATTCATCTCTGGATGTTCCTGCTGATCAATGCACTGCTTGTAAACAGGAGGGGAAAATGAGATACGGGAAACAGTTTCATGTATATTGCAAAAAAGCTTGTATGTCGCGTTATATATAGATGTGATGTTTGGTGTATGACAGTTTTGTCCTCATACAAGAAAAAAATAGCACGATGGTTAAATTTTTTAAAATTACAGCGTCGTTGTTACGCTCAATATGTGCAAACATAAACACAGGCAGAGCTTAAAATCTCCTTAAGTCTTTAACCACATCTAGTATAAACACACACACACAGAGACGCACTAAATTCACTTCAAGAAACAGATGACAACATTTAACCCAGACTGCTTGGATCAAATGTAAATAAACCGTTTATCTCTAAAACATCAAAGACTCTAAATTACATAATAAAGTTAAGCAATAAGATCTTTGCTTCATCTGCATCTCATCTTCTCTTTTTAACTTTCCTCTGTCCTCTGAATCCACTCCCCCAATTCTTGTGCACTCTTCAACTCTTTTTCTGTCCTTTCCTCTGGACACATGGGATGAGCTCTCCTTTTCTGGGAAAAAGAAAGGTTGGGAGTGAAAAAGAGGTGAGGATGGAAGGAGGACTGCGGTTATGTAATCACACAAGGTAGGCCTTTGTGTGATTACACACAAAGGTCACACAGCAAAGAAGGGGCCACCGCATAACAGCAAGCATGAGGAGAAAGGACATGGGGTGGTTTAGGTAAAGGAGAAGCCAATCTTATTATAATGATCATAGCACATGTATGTACCCGAACTCCTCTGAGATGCCTTGATCAATCTGGATGAAAGTTACTAAAGAAACTGCCTAGGGTAACAGATGTTGATGATTATCAACATATGTTTAGCTTTTGGGAATTAATTTGTAAACATATGAGTGTAATAAAATTATATACATTATGTGGAATAGCTGATCTCAAAACATGTGGTGACATGTACGTTCCCACGTGTTTGCAAACTCTCCTCGCATTTATCGTACATGGATTGAATTCTTGAGCTTGCACATTACCTTTTTTCAACATATCTTTCTCACGAAAACACACGACAGTCACAAAGTATGATTCTATATACCGGATTTACAATACTTCAGATACATGTTTGTGTTTTAACACACAAGTAAAGCGAAAAAGCAATAAAATATGGGCTCTTAGCAAATATATAGACATACATGCACACACTCAACCCTCTTGTCTGTAGAATATAATAAGAGTGAGTGCACTAGCTTAATAAACACCAGATAAGAATTTTTACTGCTAAAATGAACCACAAAATAATGTTAGCTGATTATATTAATATTAATATCAGCTAGCTAGGACAACAGTTACTAACCGATAGCTAGCTCGGACAAACCATTAATACAATTAGTATGTGTATATATATATATCTTATTAAATTAGCTAGCTTTTCTGTGCATTTCCACCCATCTTGTTATTTCATAAGCAATACAGCATTAATGCTGTCAGCAGGGATGTTCCTGCATACAAAACGTTTCGACACCCACCACAAAGATTGGGACTTCCTCTAAAGAAAAATCGACAGAAGTGAGATAAAGTTTTATTTTTGTAACAATTTATATGTTCTGTTTATTTCTTCTTCTTTTTTTAAAAGTGTGGTTTCATTTACTCAAACAGAAAACTCATTGGTTTGTTTATTAAATGGCTGCAACAGAGGTCTGTGCAATTCCTGTTATGTAGGGTAACATCAACTGTGCCAGCTGCCCTTAGTTAGCACCCTAAGGCGCATTTCGAGCTCAGAAAGGCCCGTGTAAGTCGCTGTTACATTGCATTCTTCCTCGCTGCCTTTTTCACCAATGTTCATCCAGAGTCGTCCCGTGTGTAATAATTCTTGTCAGTCCTACTCCAACGCTTAGAAATAAAATTTGAGCTTGCTATTTTAAGCTAGCCATTATATAATCAAGATTATATAATGCTGCTAAAACAACTGTGTGGAATTAGCATTAGTGTTTCCTACAGTATATAGTGAATTTTTGAAATATAGTTTTAAATAAAAAAAAAACAGCTTTCACTATGTTATGTCTTGGGTGTTTTTTTCCTCTCTCTGAGTGAGTTACAAATCTGCTTGCACAGAATACAAACAGGGGATCAGCTCTACAAGCCAAAAAATGACCCCCTACCTCTTCTAATCACTAGTAATCACTTTTCCTTGACCTTTAAGGAAAACATGTAATTGTTATTTATAATATGTATGTAATTTCAACATGTTGTCGCCTCTTGGCCAGGACTCCCTTGCAAAAGAGGTTTTTAATCTCAATGGGACTTTTCCTGGTTAAATAAAGGTTAATAATAAAAAACATGATTAGGTTATGGAAAGGTGTGAAGAAGACTTAGGAAAAGAGAAGTACAGCACGTGTGCGTGCCATGTTTTAACCACAATGTTCAAAGTTTGGGCTCCAAAACACACACCTTACTTTACTGTAAGGTGTGGTTACGGTTTGGTTTCATGTAGGTCACATGCTGTGAGCACTAAGCTGCCACACTTGTTTTTCCAGGTTAATTCACTCAGTCGGGAACATTCCTAAGCAAACATCACCCCAAGGCTCATTTTTTTCTAACTGCATTCTTAAATTTGGACACCGATTACTATGCAAACAGTCAGGTCAGATCCACTGTACCACATGCTCTGGTTTTACCTTTCGGCTTCATCGCTACCCTCCACGGGGCTGTATTTAAGGGCTAATAATGCTCTGATATTAGGTGACACACTCTGAAATGGTTTCTTTCATGTGGTGAGCATGAGCCGTTAACGTCATGGCTTAATGGCTGGTGCTTGACATGAAAAACCTTACTGAATAACAACGTCCTCCGGTTGATAAAATGCCCAGAATCTATTGCCCAATTTGACCACAAGAAGAATTAAAACCAGGGAAACAAGTTGACATTGGCCTGCTGATTCACAAACGTGTCTAACAGCTGTGAAAGATAAAAGGCTTATTCTCAATATATATAGTTGCACTTGTGTGGATTCCACTACAGAACATTATTTAACACAAGAAACACCACAAGTGCGCAACAACATTAATCCAAAAGATGCAGCAGAGTGTTTCTGCTCATATCTGGCACACTCCACGCTTGCATTAGTCATCTGCAGCTCTGTGCCTGTGCCAAGATCATCATGTTAAAAGGAGCCCATTATTTCATTCACACGTACACGTATTTATGAAGCCCGTTCACTGACTCATATTCACTTCCTGGAGGCTTATACTACTACTAACTCAACACTTAGCCTAACCTTAAAACAGACACTTGTGTTTAATGATTTAACCTATAAGAACTTGGTCTTTCTACCCATATTGTAATTTTCTTTTCACACAACAACATGAGTAACACCTTAGAGTATATCAGCATATCCAGGCTTTCTTTACATTAGCTGGTTTGACAGTCAGAGATAACAAGTATCATGATGGTGGCCATCAGCTTTCTTTGTTACCCAGGCTTCCTGTTCCAGGCTCTGTGTGCACTCACATAAAAATGATGATGAAATGATGAAACTTGATCAGCTGAGCACTGCCTACTCCAATCATTCACACATGAATGAGTGTTAAAGCTCTAAAGAACGCAACAAATAAAGTTGTAACCAGGAACTCTGGTGCAGCAAATAAGATAGGACAGTCATGTGACTGAAAATGGGCATGTGAATTCATGAGTGTTTATTTTAACACTAACATTCGTGTTCATTATGCTCTTGATGCTGCTGTTTACTTCTACTGCGATAGCTGCACACTGGAACTTCTTGGTGATAGATAGCCTTTAAATATAATAATAAATAAAATAAAGATCAAACATTAAATTTACACACATAGATAAGCTTTCACTATTCACCCGTCAACATTCGATAATTTAACCTGATACTGGAAGAAGAGAAAACTGAGAGCATCAAACTTTTAGTCTGTATGAAGTGGTTTGTATACTTAATCACTTTCCTTTCGAGATGGAGCAATTATCTATGTGTATTTCCATTCCTGCATGGTAATACTAACATAACAAAGACGAATTGGCAACATATATATAATATCTTTTTTTATGATGTAATTACTGACTTCACAGCAGTTTCCACACTTAACAAAGCCATCAACTGGATCCTTTGAAATTCCTATCTGGCCCTTGGGGCACATGTTTGACACAACTGGCCTCACCTTTTCCTATCATCACAATAAGGCTGATGGTAGGGAGAAAGCTAATGCTAGCTAAGTGACTCCTTTTAATTATAACAGCACAGGGCTCTGCTGCAATGGTCAGTGACTCAGCATGTACTGAAATAACATGAATGACATTCAACACAAAGCAAAATCAGTGTATGTGATGACAGCGTTTGGGCTCATCATGTCTTTATTTTTGAACTCATGTATATTTGGTGTTCAGGTTTTACAAAAAAAAAAACAACCTAAAAACACAACACGGCTGAGTGAAGGGGTTGCCGTTAGCTTGGACTACCAGTAATTGCAGCATGACAAGGCTGAGAAAACTGTCAAACTAAAAAGAAATATCAGAACTTTGGATTCATCATCTGGACACAGTGTTTAAGTGTTTCAACACTCATCAAAGTGGCTTGTTTAGCCTCAGCTGACTGCACGTTTCTCCAGCCTTATAAACAGTACAGCTGTAAAACAGCCAAAACCAGCATCAAAGCCTAACAATTAGCCACAAGTTCAGTTTCATGATTGTTGTACATTTTTTGTGTGTTCACAAACGTTTTGGTGCGTGTCTCATGTGTGTCCATCCTTCAGAAAATAGTGCCTGAGCGCATCTGGTGCTGTCACATGGGCAGAAAAATACACGTCCCACGCAGCCAAACACATGTGAACACGTGTTAAAAAGAGCTCCAGAGCACACTGAGAAGAAGAAATATCACATCTTTGTCACAGGTTGTCTCACATGCATACACACACATTCTCTCTCTCCATAAATGGCTGCTGTCGTTGTGTGCCGGCAACACATCTGGATCCTATTGGCCCCAGGAAGGGCTGAACACTCAATAAAAGCCTCCTTCCACTGCAGAGGACTGTCAACAGGCCGTCCACCACTGTCGGCGAGGAGGAGGACAGAGAGAGGGACAGAAAAAGAGGGAGGCTAAGGGGAAGAGGAGGACAGGAATAAAGAAAATGGACAGAGACACAGGCAGCAGGAAACGTAGAAGAAGTAGCAGAAGGGTGATTATAAAGACAGGGAAAAAACAGCTCAAACTGCATTGCCATTTTTATGATTTAGTACCTTAACCTTTCATCACAGTAATACCATGTTTTATTGGATATATTCAATTTCTAATTTATTTTATTTAAAGAGTGCCAAATCACATTTGCGTCAATGTGCTTTATACAGTACGGTAAAAACCCTGCAATAATAATTATATAATAGAGAGAAAATCCCAACAGAAACCCACTATGAGCAAGCACTTGGCAACAGTGGGAGGAAAAAACTCCCTTTTAACAGGAAGCTATGATGGGTAGTCGTCTAATTATAGAACTAAAATAACAAAAACTGTGTAGATTGTTCACCTTCAGAGTAAAAGTTCTCAACCTCACAGCGCAAACCAGCAGGTTTCAAAAGGCGCGACTTTTAGTTTGAAGTTTAGTTTAGTTTTTCGTTAAGTTTTTCTTGCTCACAAAGTAGGAAAAATGCATAAATACTGCTGTATGTGAACGTGCAGAGACAGGGAGAGAGAGGCATGCAGGTCTGTATTTAACGCCTCCTGAAATATTTATTACTAAACCTATTCTGAAGAACCGACTTGAGCAGTGTTTGCTTGTGTGTACTGCATACCTATTGTTTTTCTGCAGATAAAAACAGACACCTTTCAAGAAACGTGAAGGTGCCCAATCAACCCCAAACCCCCTTCAGTTGGATCCAGCGCTCTAACACACCACAGCTTCTCAGGCAAACCCTGTGAATATGTGGGAGTGCGCTCGGAGCTGGCGGCGATCCTGTAACGCAGCGCGGTGTGAATGACATAAAATGTAACTCAGCATGCGAGGTGGTGTGGGAAAATCCCACGACTGAGCGTGTTGAAGTGTTAATCCCCCGAGAGCTGGACCTCTGCATGCTGCAGTGTGCAACTGTGTGTGTGTGTGTGTGTGTGTGTGTGTGTGTGTGTGTGTGTGTGTGTGTGTGTGTGTGTGTGTGTGTGTGTGTGTGTGCGCGTGCGCTGCAGTGACAGATGATTAATTTGGGGATTTGACTGGGAGGAGTGTGTGTAGCCTGAAGTGCATTTATATTTGGATGTTGCAATGCAGTCTGTTTATGCATTTGTGAGACAAAAGTTTCCACCTAGCCCATGAATGGTGTAAAGAGCAACATATTTCTTCTGTGAAGAGTTTACAGTAATATTGCTAAGAAAATGGGTTACTATAACAGTTACTACCGACCGCACAGATATCTTTATAAAAAATTTTTGAAGAAAATAAACAACCAATTTATTGCCTATTATTAAGTTATGAAGCAGCATTTCAGCATGCGTTTGGCTCAGTGGCTAAAATCACACTTAAAAGGTTAAACCTCTAATGGTCTAATAGTAATTCACACACTTATGAAAGTGGAAGCCTCCGTCTCTGCAACTTTTTGGAAAAATGTGACAAAATCAGACATTATGATGATATTTTAAAAAAAGGACGGACAAGTATTTTTAATCTCTGACGCTACTATTTTCGCCCTGTATTCTTTGACAATAAAGACAGAAAGGACAAAGGACACACAGCCTTACTCTGATCACATGACATTTGTCTAAAAAACACTGTGGTAAATTCAGTAATCACATTAAAGTTATAAATCAAACCGTTATGCTGTTACTTGAGCTACACGACTTCTTTTATAACCTGCCAGATGAAAATGTGAGTACAGTTGCGCAACAGGTGCATAACTTTAATTCAAGCAGGAGGAAGAAAAAAGTTGGCAGAGTGATCTGCTTTCGAGGAGTGACCATATACACATCATTTCTAACTAGCAAAAACCCGCCCTGCAGGCAGTTTTTGCCAAGCCAGAGGTTCTTGCTCGCTTCATTCATGTAAGAAAGCATGTTAAGGTTAACATATCATGTTAATTATTTTATGTTCATTATAATACTATATATAGTAAGATGGCAAAAACGGCTGTTCATAAACATCAGACAAATGAATAATAAAACCAAATGTATTCTTCTTTCTTTGCAAGCTACATATTCATGGTTACATATTCAAAGTTATCAGTTACAAGCACTGTTAGCATCACTGTCTGATGAACGCTTATTTACAGCTATGCATGAAAAAACTTTCCAATGATCCAAAAGTGCCACTACACTAAAAATATCCATCCATTCGCTTCCACTTATCCTTTTCAGGGTCACGGGGGGCGCTGGAGCCTATCCCAGCCGTCATAGGGCAAGAGGCGGGGTACACCCTGAACAGGTCGCCAGTCTGTCGCAGGGCTAACACACAGAGACAGACAACCATTCTCTCTCACATTCACTCCCACATTCATACCTATGGGCAATTTAGATTAATCAATTAACCTATCCCCACTAACTGCATGTCCTTCGACTGTGGGAGGAAGCCGGAGTACTGGAGGAGAACCCACGCAAACACGGAGAGAAGATGCAAACTCCGGACTGATGGTGGAATTCTTGCTGTGTGGCAACAGTGCTAACCACCGTGCTGCCCCACTAAAAATAGTTTAAATATATTTATACACAAAATACATATTGTAAACTACTATACTTGTAAAGATGAGGGAACATACAAACATATGCTATGATCATTATACTGAGATTTATTGCAGGGAAAAATCAGGAACTTGACTATAAAGAGACGACAATTCTTAATCTGGAAACAACAACAATCCACCGCTGTGAACACTTCCTAACAGCTCTACAAGCACCTGAAGCAACGTGCTAACCTCTTTCATACACCTACAGATCCAGAGTGATATTCACGCAGAGCGTTTGCTGACATCGACCCAGCAGCTAAACCTTGATTTTCACCAGGTAACATAAGCATGAACATGCTTGCAGGATTGTACATTTCTGCTACGCTGTGAGCTTCATGGTAAACAGCCAACTAAGAATAAACAGCTTTGTTATCTCCTCCTTAGGACGATGATTTGCGCAAATACGTTTTAAATCACTTTCAGCGCTTGAAAGTAAAGAGTAAACTTTTCTGGTATTTCTGTAGCTTTCATACAGTTTGTAATTCCTAATAAAGAACGCAGCGGTGCTCAAGTAGTAATCAGTATCAGCTGAGACAGTGGAAAAGGTGTCAGCAGACAAAAAGACAGATCTGTGCATCTGTTCTTACACGGCCGCTCTGGAAAAACATTTTCTTTCCAAACATCAGACTTGAAGCTGCGCAGCTTGAAATATTCAAGTGAAACCTTTCTGGACATGAACTCACTCTTCAAAAACACAGCTCCTTATTTATGACATAAACACAAAAAGATTTATAAGTACAGTATTCTGGCGAACAGGTCCACTTTCCACACTCTCCAAAAACACAAATAAATAACGTCGGCTGTAACTGAGAGTTACCTCACTGTTCATAACTGAGCGATAGTAACTCGGTCTTTGTGCACTCATGGATAGAGTATTGTGTTACCGGAGCGCCGGGGGTAAAGAAAGAGTCGGGAAGCTAAATTAGTGCCCTACATGAACTGTGGATTTGGCAAACTAATTCAATAAAGGAGTGCAGCATTTCCTGTCTTATCTGTGCCTGTCGGGGGGAAGGAAATTTTTGGAGGGAGATGAAGCCACCTAAATTAAGACAATCTTGCCTTCCTGCGAGGCTGCACTATTTCCTCTTTGTCTTCCTGAAATTAAGAAACTGATACCTCTTCTAGCTTAACATGACAGTCTAATATTAGCCCTACGTCTTTCTTTTTCTCCCTTCCTTTCAGGCTTTTCTTCTACTTCCATCTCCCCCATCTGAAAGCTTCATTGCCTTGTTCGTCTTTCTCCTCCCCTCTCTAGCTAAGCTCTCTCTGAGCCCAAGTGCTTCAGACGGTGTTTCACTCGGCAGCAGAAGAAACCTGAGCTATTTTTACACCGATCCCGCAAAAATTTAGTGCCAGTGTGAACAGGAGCCCTGGAACGCTCACCGCATGTAAACCCAAAACCAAAATACATGCGTACAGTGAGCTATACAGTGACACAAGCATACATAAAGACAGTGGGTAAACCCACAGATGCTCAGCCCCTCTCGCCATGCTCGCTATCAAACGTGTCATGACGGTGCAGTGATAGCAGTGTCGCAGCTTTGTTTCATTGAACATAGTAAGTAAACATGAATGTGATGAGGTGGGTGGCACAGAAGAGCCACAACAGTGTTTGACTAGTGTGGGGACATTATTTGTGAGAGAAAGCGAGCTTGAACAAGGCAGTCACACATTTCTTCCCGTCGTTTGTTTACAAGGTGAACAAACAAACTGCTGCTGAGGGGATAAGAGTTTTGCCACCCACTTTGCCACCCGGAGGAATCTCTTCCACTGCACGCCTTTGCCTCTGAGGACCATGGAGACGGTCTTTAGGAAGAGTCAAATCTGTCGCCATTACCAGCCTCTGGGGCACTTGGGAGCCATGCTAACTTGAAAACGATCCTCTCGCTCTACATTATTTAAGCGCGAGATCCTCTCATCTCCCTCCTCCTCCTCCTCCCTTCCTTGACTCTCCTCTTTCTCTATTGTCCTCCCCCTTTCCTTTTTTTATCTCCGTCGTTCCACTGTGTGCCTTCGGTGGTGCTGTAGCAGAGTGGGTGGGATAGAGAGAAGATGAAGGCAGAGAGGCAGGGTGCTGCAGCAGAGTGCTTTCATCCACTCTCTGCAGGGCTGTTGCATCAAGGAGAAGTCACACCAAGTGGATGCAGTGATACACCAGAGCCAGGGCACCATAACTGTACGCTACATGCATTTTTAACCTGTCATCGTAACTGCTGGAACGTGTTACTCACAGGCAGACATATTACATATTTCAGTAGCTATAATATGAGTCACATGACATGAACCAGGGAGATGCTGCAGTTATTTCTATTCATTCAGCCAATCTGTTTCCTGCTAATCATACTGAGAGTAAGAGCACAAGCATGCAGACGTTTTTCCACAATACATACTGTCCCCCTTAAAACACACTACAGTTTGTGTTGTCACGTGACTCTGCCCCGTCCATTCTGCCACATGGAAACATCGTATAGGAAAAGTCAAACACTGAGCTGATTGCACAACTCGTGCAGTTCGGACAACATAAAAATGCCGTGTACGTTGTTTGAACGCACTTTTACACAGGCAACATCAAACAAAAAGTCCAAAATGTCCAGCTCTCTTAAGGTCCCACCACAGCATTTCCTCGACTGGGACTTTGATTGGGCCATTGCAGAATCTTGATTCTTTTCTTTCTTATATATCCTGTTATAGATGTGCTGCTGTCTCAGTGTCCTGTCGTGCGACTCTGTTTTTGTCAAGGCTCGGCTGTGTGGCAGGCAGGAGGAGGACCCAAACGCAAAACTCACAGACACGGGGATGAACTCAAAATCACAGCTTTAATGCTGGAATGGCAGAACATAGGAAATACAAAACTAAACTGGGAAAACTACAAACTAAGAGCTCACAGAGGGACACAGGGAGATCCACACAACATGAGGGACGACGTCACGCTGAACAGAGGGAGACGCAGACAGAAATACACAGAGGGTTAACGAGGGGAGTGGGAACACAGGTGACACTGATAACCATAACGAGACAGGGCGGGGTGAACTGAACACTGACGGGAGAGGTGAAACAGGGAGCACAGAGGTTCAGACAGGAGGAGAGAGAGCACGAGTAGAACACCAACATAACAGGCAGGGGAGACACGGAATAAACACGAAAGGGGACGAGGGCTCATAAATACATAGAGGGGCACACAGGGAGACATGAAGGGCAAGGGATCAAAACTAGAAGCCATAGAATAAATCACACAAGTACAATAATACGAAAATCACAAAGAACTAAAAACGCTGGGTCAGGAGACCCAGGACCGTGACAGTACCCCCCCCTCAAGGGCTGGCTCCAGACAGCCCAAACACAGAAAAACAAAACCAAACAGAAAACAACCCAGGGCGGGCGGCGGGGGCCCAGGACGGAGGGCTCGGAACAGAAAACAAAGAGCACAGAAAACACCGGAGCCCAAGAAAACAACCCAAAACACAGAGCAGTTCAGGGGGCCGACCGTGCGGAAGGCAACGGCGGAGACGCGGAAACAGTTCAGGAGGCCGACCGTGCGCAAGGCAACGGCGGCGACGCGGAAACAGTTCAGGAGGCCGGCCGTGCGCAAGGCAACGGCGGCGACGCGGAAACAGTTCAGGAGGCCGGCCGTGCGCAAGGCAACGGCGGCGGCGAAGGAGACGACGGAGCAGTTCAGGAGGCCGACCGCGCGGAAGGCAGCGGCGGCCCTCCAGTCCCAGGCGTGCCGGCCATGGCCCGGTGGGCGCAGGGCCAGACGAGGCAGAAGCGGAGGCTGGACCAGACGAGGCAGCTGATGAGGATGCTGGGCCAGACGAGGCAGCTGATGAGGATGCTGGACCAGACGAGGCAGCTGATGAGGATGCTGGACCAGACGAGGCAGCTGATGAGGATGCTGGACCAGACGAGGCAGCTGATGAGGATGCTGGACCAGACGAAGCAGCTGATGAGGATGCTGGACCAGACGAAGCAGCTGATGAGGATGCTGGACCAGACGAGGCAGCTGATGAGGATGCTGGGGCAGACGAAGGCTCTGAAGAGGAGGCTGCGGCAGACGAAGGCTCTGAAGAGGAGGCTGCGGCAGACGAAGGCTCTGAAGAGGAGGCTGCGGCAGACGAAGGCTCTGAAGAGGAGGCTGCGGCAGACGAAGGCTCTGAAGAGGAGGCTGCGGCAGACGAAGGCTCTGAAGAGGCTGCGGCAGACGAAGGCTCGGAGGCCGGGCCAGGCGAGGTTGCAGAGGCTGAGGCCGGGCCAGGCGAGGTTGCAGAGGCTGAGGCCGGGCCAGGCGAGGTTGCAGAGGCTGAGGCCGGGCCAGGCGTAGCAGAAGCACAGGCGGATGTAGCCGGGCCAGGTGATGACGAGGCGGTCGCAGATGGCGGCTGGACAGGCTCCTCGGGCCCTCCAGCTGATGCGGCGTGAGGCTGAACGGGCCCCTCGGACCCTCCAGCGGAGACAGGAGGCTGAACGGGCCTCTCGGACCCTCCAGCGGAGTCAGGAGGCTGAACGGGCCCCTCGGACCCTCCAGCGGAGACAGGAGGCTGAACGGGCCTCTCGGACCCCCCAGCGGAGACAGGAGGCTGAACGGGCCTCTCGGACCCTCCAGCGGAGACAGGAGGCGGAACGGGCCCCTCGGACCCTCCAGCGGAGACGAGGAGGTGCTGGCCGGGCTCACTGGAACCCCCAGCGGACGAGGTAGATGGCGGCGTGGGAGCCACGGAGTCCTGGATGAGCTCATCCGAGCTTTCAGCAGGAGCTGATGTAGAGCCAGAGAGGATTGGGACCCCGGGCTCAATGTTAAGCTGGCTAGAAAACCGCACTGCTACGGGGAACTGGGCCAAAGGTTCAGGTGCGAGCTGAGCTGCTGGACACACGGGGACCTGAGCTGCTGGACACACGGGGACCTGAGCTGCTGGACACACGGGGACCTGAGCTGCTGGACACACGGGGACCTGAGCTGCTGGACACACGGGGACCTGAGCTGCTAACGGTGGAGAAGTAAATGACTGCACAGGGGACTGAACTGATGTCTGTAGTAACGGTGGTGGTGAGGGTGGAGTAGGTGGTGGAGTTAATGACTTCACAGGGGAATGAACTAGAGGTAGTGACGGTTGTGGTGCTGGTGGTTGAGTGGGTGACTGTGCTAAAGGAGGCTGCACTGGGGACACTGGAGACTGCACTGGGGAAAGCAGGGCTGCAGGAGGCTGCACTGGGGACACTGGAGACTGCACTGGGGACACTGGGGACTGCACTGGAGGCTGCACTGGGGACACTGGAGACTGCACTGGGGACACTGGAGACTGCACTGGGGACACTGGAGACTGCACTGGGGAAAGCAGAGCTGCAGGTGACTGCGCTAGAGACTGCAGTGATGGTTGTAGTGGAGGTGTGACGGGTGGAGGAGTGGCTGAAGTGGCTGCGGGTCGGGCGGCTAGTGGCTCAGCTACAGAGCATATTAACGGCAGGGCTATGGGTTGAATGACTGACTGAGTAGCAGCCTGAGTGGCTGGGTGTAGTGACGGTTGTGGTGGAAGAGAAACAGGTGGTAGTGTGGATGATGGAGCTAAGGGCGACTGAGTGGCAGACCGAACTGATGACTGAAGCGATGGTAGAGGTGAAAATGGAGCTTGTGGTGGAGTTAATGGCTGAGCTAGCGGGGACACAGGAGACTGAGCTGCGGGTGGCGGCGAGGGAGCTAACTGAGCTGCGGGTGGCGGCGAGGGAGCTAACTGAGCTGCGGGTGGCGGCGAGGGAGCTAACTGAGCTGCGGGTGGCGGCGAGGGAGCTGACGGAGCTTCTGGCAGCACAGAAGGTGAATTAGAAGGCCGAATGTCCGGCTGTGGGGTGGCGCGTCGGCGGCGTGAATGCCGTTTCTTTTTTGATGATGGCTCTGACGGGCCGAGCGGCTCCACATCCGGCCCTTCAGGCAGGTGGGTAGTAGCAGCTGGGGGATGAAGGTGGAGCTCGTTGCGGATTAAATCCTGTTCGAGTGGGTGGAGCGCACTGAGTAGCCAGGGAAGACCAGAGAACAAGCGCTGTAGCTTGGTTTCCACAGCACGGCGAAATTCCTTCCCCTCATGTTCGAGCCACAGATGCAGGAGTCTTTCCACGGAGTAGATTATGTCCAGACGCAGTTCTTCTGGTGGGTTGAGTGCTGCTGGGTCCATATCTGGTGACGTCGTACTGTCAAGGCTCGGCTGTGTGGCAGGCAGGAGGAGGACCCAAACGCAAAACTCACAGACACGGGGATGAACTCAAAATCACAGCTTTAATGCTGGAATGGCAGAACATAGGAAATACAAAACTAAACTGGGAAAACTACAAACTAAGAGCTCACAGAGGGACACAGGGAGATCCACACAACATGAGGGACGACGTCACGCTGAACAGAGGGAGACGCAGACAGAAATACACAGAGGGTTAACGAGGGGAGTGGGAACACAGGTGACACTGATAACCATAACGAGACAGGGCGGGGTGAACTGAACACTGACGGGAGAGGTGAAACAGGGAGCACAGAGGTTCAGACAGGAGGAGAGAGAGCACGAGTAGAACACCAACATAACAGGCAGGGGAGACACGGAATAAACACGAAAGGGGACGAGGGCTCATAAATACATAGAGGGGCACACAGGGAGACATGAAGGGCAAGGGATCAAAACTAGAAGCCATAGAATAAATCACACAAGTACAATAATACGAAAATCACAAAGAACTAAAAACGCTGGGTCAGGAGACCCAGGACCGTGACAGTTTTGGCAGACTTCAGCTATTAGACAAATAGTCTCACATCTGACTCTTTGGTGTGTACAGAGAAGCTGACATGGCTGATTTATGCCCTGTTGGTGCAAAACAAACCCAAATCATCATCCCTCCACCACCGTGCTTGACTGTTGGTATGCGCTTTACTTGTTTTTTTTGCCAG
Source organism: Mchenga conophoros (assembly GCF_057382185.1). NCBI lineage: Eukaryota > Metazoa > Chordata > Actinopteri > Cichliformes > Cichlidae > Mchenga > Mchenga conophoros. The sequence continues at coordinate 21,801,088 of NC_140532.1, read as the reverse complement.
AAGCAGAAAAATGATATGCCAAGATGATAATATTTGATATACCTGAGACCTGTGGAGCCAGACATGACAGCTAATTTTTTCAGCTTTTTCAACATTGCATGGTTTGACCTGGGAGAATTTGCTGGGACATCCACTCCTGGGAAGATTACACGAGTGAAGGTTTCAGATCAGCAAACTGCCAAAACATCTGCGTTTATAGAGGTGATAGTTGGAACTGGAGATCATTTATCTGAATTTCAGGGGTTGGGCCACACCTTATGCATTCCCCTTCAAATCCTATGCCTCCAGTATATATGCCTTCCTGCACTACAGGATGTTTGTTTTCATTTTCATACCCCACCCTGCCTCCCCCATTCTCAGTTCTCAGACCTCTCATTAATACCTGGGGATCTGCCTGGCTCGCCAGCAGTCCTCACTGAGGCTTACCCTAAATCCCACTCTCAGTCCTACATCTACACTTATTCCATATACCTTTCTCTTTCAATAAATGTCTAATCTAATTCTGCTTGTGGTCCCTGCTTGGAAATTATTGCTGTAAAAAAACAAAACAAAACAAAAAAACAGCAACCCAAATGTAAAAGCTGCATCTGAACAACAATAATAATAAGATCTGAAGGACGAAGATCACAGATAACTGGTTAATAAATCCATGTATGAGACATTTGAAGGGGAACATCTCATACTTTCTAAATAAAATGTGGTTGTTTAGGATGTGGTTAAAAAAAACAAACAAGTGAAACCCTAAATAATTTACTGGTGAATCTCAAGCTCATTGTATATGTACAAAGACAATAGAGGCTATCCTATTCTATTCTATTTTATTTGAATAAAGAGAATCTTAAAATAAAGTTGACACAGATTTATGAATAAAATATAATTAGCAGAAACCAAACTGAACACTGCAGACTGAGCAAATTGTCAGAAAATAAAGCAGCTCTGATTCCTTGAATAAAACGGCAGTTTTTAGGTGTATTTAGCACTGGGCACCTTGCTATTTCATCACAGGTTATGGCAGCAGCATCAGTCAACTATGGTCTATTAGATTAAATTAAATATTAAAAATAAATGAAACTTTAATGATGCCCATGGGGAAAATCAGGTCATTGCACCAGCCGTGAAAAGGATATAGATCAGAGCAGAACAGACAGGCACCACTGAGCAAATACATCAAAGAATTACAACTGGAAAAAGCTTGAAATAGGGCGTATTAGGTTTAGATTTAATATCATAAGCTTTGATTTATATCATTATTATAACTGAAACTGAATGTTATGATTGTTTTCACAATGCTGCGTCTTCTTTGGATTTTATAAAGTTAAAGAAAATCATTAGATTAAACTCTATGTTATGTTGTGCAGCACAAGTGTAAAGGGAAGGCTTGTAGACACAAATATACTGTAGTTTGCCAAATGTCATCAGTGCTGCCTCATTCATACCAAGCAGTAAATACTGCACTGAAACAATACAATACAAACGCAAGCAGGCATGTGCACCATGCACCGACAAACCAAACCAAAGCATCACCTGTCAGCCTCAGTCTGAAAACAAGTTCAAACCTCCACCGGCCACTCCCGGTCTTTTCACGCACCCACCCAGTCCACACACACTCAGCAGAAGGACTCTCAATGGTACAGCTGTACCATTCATCCCTTCATTCATTCATTTATCCACAGCGGCCTACTGGGCTTTGAATGGCTAGACCAAGCATGACTGTACTTCACTTGAAGTATTGGGGTGTCTGGTTTGTTTCAGTGGATTTCAACATCAAAACCTGTTGAAACCTGACAGGTGAGCGTCATGTTCATGTGCTTGTTGTGTAAATCCCTGTTTTGTGACAGCGTACAAAGACAGTGATTAGGACTGCTACTGTCTGAAACTTTCACAATCACCCACACTTACAAACACAGACAAAAACAAGGCAGTGTGTGTTCTCCACAGACCATTAGTGATGACTTCATGCCGATCTGATAACACCACTATTACCCAGCTTGCACAGCAGCTGAACTAAAATCCATCAAACTGAGAGTTAAAATGAAAGCAGACTGATGCCAGTGTCGCTTTCACGGTCAACTCTTTTCAACACAATACTTAAATCTCCAGCAGCTCCTCCCTGCACCCAGACTAGATACGAACACGCCACCATTTTCTGGCTGAGAGCCATGGCCTCAGACTTGGAGGTGCTAATCCTCATCTTAACCGGGTCACACCAGTGCGAGCTGGATGTCACGGCCTGATGAAGTCAGCAGGACCACATCATTCGCAAAAAGCTGAGACAAGGGTTAGGGTTATGTTTATGCAATTTGCTGTGCCTGAAATTCAGTCTAATAAACAGAATTAGTGGGGAAAAAAGCAGCCCTGGTGGAGTCCAACTTCCACAGGAATGGGGCTGACTTACTGCCGGCAATGCAAACCAAGCTCTCACTGCAGTCATACAGAAACTGGATTGCCCAAAACAACAGACAAACAACAATAATATCCAAAGTCCAGGCCAAGAGGAATCCTGATTGCTGCCTGGATCACATCATCTGCCTCCTTTCAATGTGGAAGAACAGCAGCTCTACTTTAAACACCTCCTAAATGACTGAACCTTTTTTCTATAAATGAGTTCTGACACTGTTCAGATGAAGCTTTTATTATTTGTGTATATCTGCATTCAAAACGGGCTTTTTTGACATGCAACATTACAAACGCTAGCAGAAAGACATCCTAAGGGCAGGTTTTGCAAACTCTACCACGATGGAACCATCAGGTGACTGTTATATGTAATGTGCATATAAATGTACAAACATTACGGTACAAATGATGCATTTAATGATGCAGTTTCTTCAAACAAATACACAGAAATATTTTTTTTATTTGTAGTGAACCCCGTATGGACGTTACAAAACTTGGTATCCTAGCTAATTTCATTAAGTTTCATGACGACTGAACCAGCAGATGATGATGATTAGATTCAGCAGTACTTATCAAATGTTAGCAAGCTAGCACTCTAAAAAGTGGTTAAATATGCTGAAAATAATACATAAAAATAACACTTTAGCACTGTCATGTTAGCATTTAGCACAGAGCAAAACTACAGAGCTGCTGACATGTAAATGGACTCTCAGCCTGGTTTTAGAAAAAGGACTAAACAAATATACAAGAAGCTCAGGGAAAGATATAGAAACACATTTCTAAAATGTAAAAGCAAAAATCCTAAAAAACACAGAAATCAAGTAGCTAAAACATCATGGAGGCAAACTGTTATTCTCTGTGAGGCTAGAGAACATGTGTTTATCAGTTAGTTTTAGCTAGCAGAAACTCTGTGGGATACTTTGGGTAGTAGAAACTGAAGTTGCTGATGTAAAGCATTAGGACAACTGGGTGCAACAGGATGTTTCTGCTTCTTTGTATGTAGTATCTATTTGTTTAAGGTCCTTTGAAAGGTAAAGAATTCAATAATAATAGTGAAGTAGTCCTTAAATAAACACGCACATTCCTTTAGTTATTTAAATTCAGTGATACGTGCTATAAGAAAAAAGGAAATCAAACACCTGCTAAAAAGTGCTTTCAGACTCACCGAGTCAGTCTGTGACACAGATATGTTTCTCAATAAGGAATGACAGAATTATAAAGAAGAAAAAGCAAGCAGGAGGGTTTGTGGGGAGATTTAAAGTTGTGATTACTGCAGCAGTGACGTGAGCAAAAATGAGCCAGATTTTAGCTGCATGGGGTCTCACCACAAAACCCCCCAAAAAACAAATGGAGCAGCCACAAGAAGCCAGTATCTGCAGCATGTAGTTAGGCAATACCTAAGTTACGGTATCTTTTTGGGTATATATATAAAAATAATAATTAAAAAAATATCTTTATGAAGAAAAGCTTTCCAGGAGTTTAGTGTAAAGCCAGACTTTTAAAAAAAAAAATTTCATCCAAAGGAGAATAGCAACAAAAAAAAATTAGATGCTAATTTCCTTGAGGGTATCCCAGCTAGTTGTACATGTCATGTTTCCTGTGGTTCCCATTGGCTTTTAGTTATGTTTCAGTGCATGTTAATTGCCCTTTGGTTACTTCCTTCTTCTTTTTTTTTAATAGTTAGCTTTTCTAATGTGTCCTGTTGCAGTTGAACTTCCTGTTTTTGTTCCTTTGTGATCATCTGGCCTGACCTGATTAGGTATGATAGGTAGGATTAGGTAGGTTTGATAGGCGACATCTTGGATTGCGAGGTTGGGGTCAGTGTGGCTGCGCTGATCTTCTGCGGTGGCGTTACAGTTGAAAACTCCACTTAAAATGGATGTAGCCATAGCCGTTTTCTTTCACATGCACGTGCACTTTTTTTTTTGCACTAGAAACCCGATAATACCCAAAATCTGATTCAGATTACAAAATGACATGTTTTTTGTGTGAACCCTAAAGAAAAAAATAGCACTGTCTCAACTCTGATGAGGCATGTATAGTCTCTATCATGTGTACACTCTTCTGCATTTAAACAAGCACTTTACCTCAATGTTTATTGCAGCTATTAGTTGAATATCCACCTTTAGATAAAAATAACAACTGTTGTGCAGAAACATACCATGCACACCAACTGAACCCACCCCACACATTATTCTCTGACATCTCTCCTTTCTTATGTTTGGTTCTCTGTGTAACACCATATGCTGCTGTTATGCACCAAGGCTACCAATTATTCTGAGGCAAGCCTCCTCCAGAAACTCGCAAACAAAGGCAGAGTTTGTTGTCTTTACAGGCTTAAAATAACTTTTCAAAGGCTGCTTCACAACCGCATGATGCTGGGACAAAAGGTAATGAAAACCAAGCCGACTCGTGCACGTTAGAGGGTGAATGGGGAAGATGTTAATTTTAACAATTGTGGAAGCAGTCTTGAAATGACACTGAGAATCCGCGGATGAAAAAACTGAAGAGATAAACAGATATCTGTATGACAAATTAAAACAAACAACTTTTTTTTCGGGGGCTCAGTTTCCGTCTGATTGATGAAAGTCTAGTTAACGGTTTCAAACAGACAAGATTACAAATGCAGATCTAGTTTGCTCAATAGCCTCCATAAAGCCCAGATGGCCTTGTGTCCAACTAAAGCTGCACTAATGTCAGTAATCTCATCTGGGCCTGATTGCTGTGACACCACATAAGCAGAATCAGATTGAATCAGGCCCGTTTTAACTATCAATTTCCTGTCGTGAGCCTCTCGCTAAATCTATTGGGCGGAGTCGCGGAGAGTCATCAAGAGAAAAAAGACACTGCTGGCAGGGAGGAAGAAGAGGAAATCACCGCCTGGCCATACAGCATTGTGTGAAATATTTGTGTCAGCTATTGTTTTTAAATGGGCACATCCATTCAGTGTTACTGTCCAAAAGACAACAATACAGATTCCACTGCATGAAATGATAGGTACTTATTATTCTTTGACGCATGCATGTGCACAAGAATCCTTATATGGTCACTGCAGAAGCTCCGCTCACCTGTTTAAAATCACCTGTTAATGAGGGGCAGATAATCAGAAGCAAGTTAGCTTTAAGGGAGAGGAAAACGAGCTAAAACAACTTGTTGTTAAGGCCGAGTATGAAGTAAATAAGGCTTATTTTGAACTGCGAATCATGCAAAGCTATTCTAGCAGAGTTCAAAGATAAAAATGAGCAGAATAAAAACAGGATCCTTTAAGCTAATAAAAGATGACAAAGAAAAAAAATTCTCAGGATGCAGAAAGGAGCAGCGAGAAAAGGAAAAAAAACTTGGCTGATGATATTACGCTGAACCTTGTCCAGGTCAACTATATGTCTACAGAGCATTTGAGTACACTGTGTACAGCTGTCTGAGGAGATAAATGCTGTACTGAGCTTCCTGAGAAAGGAAAGCAGGAATGCTCCAGAGAAAGAGTGCATGAGAGGGAGATGAGGATAATCCAGTGAGCAGATGTTTGGGAGCACATCGAAGAGTGCTCGCTGCCCAGAGGATACCGATTATAAGCGGATGGAAGCGCTAACAGGAACGCTTGGGAGCCAAGGTGGGCTACACGATTAGCCAACGCACACCTGCTAAGGCTAGCCAGAGTGCGATCCTGAGATGTAAAAGGTAGCCGTTGTTGTTAAAGCACATGTAATGAGAGAATTTCACAGAAGTAGCCACTGGCAAAAGAAACACTCCAGATGTCACACAGAGAAGACTCCAGACATGTGAGAGTGGACGGAGCTTTGCTTTGTACTTCTTCACCATTTAATCAAGAGGAAATAGCTCATTTAGTTAAAACTCTAGCATGTGCTAAAGATGAAGGAGAGGTAATGTGACCAGTGAGTGAGGGTGGGACAGCAGCACAGAGGAGAGCACTGTGCAGTAAAACCAGCCTGTCCTCTGCACTAGAGCAGCTCTGGCAGTACAGAGCTTTCCGATGTCTCATTGTGATTTAAAGACCAAGGACACAGTCAGTCATGAGTGAACATCTCCTATTCCCCAGCTCCTGGGAGAATAGAACATGTTCTGACAGGCACCTCTCCGGTGCACAGAGGTTAGCGCTGCACACGCCATGCAGAATAGTACACACACACAGAGCAGCGGTGCCCTCATTCAAGCAGAATAAAAACAGCACCTCCTGCAATACGCACGCATCTTGAGCGATGGTGCTATAATCCATGCATCCTCTATCAAGCTGCCAGCCTTATAACAGGCCTTGCAGTTCTCACCTGGTTTGTGAGGTTCAGTGGGTTCACCCCCAGCAGCTGTGGCACCATTGCCGTACTGTAAATGTGTCCATATGCCCGGGGAGTACGTGCCGTTTTAACCCAGGTAGCTGTCTCCAATCCCAGTTTTGGTGGTGCTGGATAGGAGCACAGGTCCTCAAGCCATTTCACACTCATACTTAATGACGCACGCTCCTTTGAACCCACGTTTTGTTTTGTATCAGAGTGCTGAGGTACTACCTGGAGCCATCCATCAGCCACAGGAGACAGAGCCTTTCCCTGAGGGCCTGGTTAAGAGCGGGGGGGGCATCTGGATGGGAACCATCTGGTGAAGGGGGAGTTTGTTCTGCTACTCCTGCAGCAGGCAGGCAGGCAGGTCTGCCGGCCACACCACCAGAACAAAGGCAAGCTGTAATGTGGTCCCCGCGGCCGAGGCGGGGGAGCTCTGTCTGCCTGCCTCCCCAGACAGAGCAGCACACAGCTGGGGTCAGTCTCAAAGCCTCACCTGGCCTTCAGGACGGATTTAAGATGCAGACGTCTGCTCGTCATGCGAGAGACTGCTTCACTTTCATGGATTGCCTCCGCTCTTCACATGACAGTAACTCAAACACTAAGATTTTAATGACTCACTTTCTCTACCGCTTAGTTGTGGAGGACACAGCCGGCAGCCTTTCAGAAATCCCGTCCTTCAGTCAGATGACGACTCGATATTATTTACCGAATGTGCATGTTTTCCAAATGTGGCACACAGAACGGCTGCTCCACATACACAAAGCTTTTGGGAAACTGAATCTTTTTAGTTATTTATTTACTTTTTGCTTAAATGTATGGCTCTGCACAAAAGTCTGTCCAGCTTACGTGAAAGTGAAGGATTTTTTTCATCATCACTCAGTTTCCCTTCCTGCCTCTAAATGACTGATAATCCAACATAATGTCAGTGGCCTCTTTATTTTCAGCAAGCCTCTGGGTTTGATCTGATCTCACAATCAAACAGTCAAATAATAGTCAAATTTCACCTCCTGTGTATCAGCTCTCCGAAACTTAATAGGCTGCAGGGGACCAAAAAAAAGAACATCTCATCTGATATTACCTGACTGCACAACTACAACTGGACTGCTAGACACAGACGGACACTGGAAGCCAAGTCCTTCCCATCAGCCTGCCAGCTGTCTTCCCGTCAGCGCTCTCCCGCTGTACGCTCATATCTCTGCCGTCGCCTGCCTCTGAACGCCGCTCAAATTACACACGACGGCAGTTATTGGACATCTGCGGCGCATTATTAAAGGCTTTTACGCGACGAGAAAAGTTTCCAGTGGACGATGACAGCATATCATGAATACTAAAACTGTGCCATCAGCAGCGTTCTGACGTATGGATTTCTAGTGTGGTTCCCCAGCTGCACCAAGGCCGATCAGCGAGCACTCCAGCGGGTGGTGAAAGAAGCTGGCAGAATTATTGGAACAAGTCTGCCAGAGATCAGTAATATCTTCCCCACTCGCTGTCTGAGGAGGGTGCACAGTATCCTGCGGGACCAACATCACCCTGCGCGCCACCTTTTCCATCTGCTGCCCTCAGGGAGAAGGTACAGGTCTATACAGGCCAGAACATCCAGACTGGCCAACAGCCTGTATCCACAGGCTGTGAGGCTCCTGAACTCTCTGCCCCCCTCTCACGGACAATAACCATATCCAACTTCTTAATAGCAATGAACTGGTCTGCATTGGTGCATCATATCTTTATTCTCTTCCCCCTCCTGCCCCCCCCCCCTCTTTCTTAAATAGATAACTATCATATCTGATATCATATCTCACAGTACAATAATATTGAATGGGTTGCATTGTTGTATTTTGTCATGTTTCTCAGGTCTTTGTCTGAATTTCTACGAACATTATTGCTAAGGATTGTCTTATTGCATTGGAGTCACACTGGGTTAAATATGTACACTTGGGTTTTAAGGGGTATTTATTATTTTCTTCTTTTTTTTGGGTTGTATGGAAGCCCCAAACGCAATTTCATTGTTCTTGACAATGACAATAAATAAATAAATACTAAATAAAATACTAAATACTTGGATTTGACCGCTGGTGTGATGCAAGGAAGACAGTCATTGTTAGTCATGTGTCTGCACTGCTGTATTTCTGAGACGCATCACACAGAGGCTACAGAGGCTGCACTGTAGCCAAAAAAAAAAAGAAAAAGGTCACAAGACTGAACCCCTGCAGCGGCTGATGCAGCAGCCGATGAAGAGCTGAGTGGTCATCAGTCACTAGAAATAAAGCTGTGTGAGTCTTTAAGCCTTTAAAACCACACACACACGCACACGCACACACACACACACACACACACACACACAGTGTCCTTGAGAAGGGGGTAAAGTCAGGCACAGCCTCTTCACTCACTGCAGCGTGCTTTACCTTGAGCAAAGGTGAACAATCAGGTCACTGTGATGCAGAAAAATGCACAAATATGTGCAACAGGGTTGGCTATTAGATCAGCCCAAACTTCCAAAGATCTCCAGCCAAAAAATACAAATCTTCACTTAGGTTCTAACAGGAATCATCACAGCGTCGCACTGAGTCCCGACAACAGCAGTTACTTAGCTTAATGAGGAAAAAAAGCGTTCACGCAGCCAGAAGTAGCCGAGCATGTCAGTGCAGGGGCGCAGACAACTTTCAGACGAAGTGCAGACGGCATACTAATCCACGGATTTAATACGAGTAAACAGAATAGTATAGACAGAGTACTCGAAACAATAGAAAGTCTTTGGACAGACAGTGTCATCGGCAGTGAATATGAACTTCAAACCAAAAGAAATGAGGACAGATTTGGGCGTTATCTGCCTGTAAGGACTGCAAATACTGTGATATTTGACTACGCAAAAGGCCAGTTACACGACAGCCCATTAGGAGGTTCAAATAAACTCCAAAGCTACCCCAGCAGGCCGCTGTAATCTTTTCGTATGTTTGGAGCCAAGTATTTTGGTGCTTTTCTCTTACTATTTTTCCTGTGCCCTTGTTTTGCAGGAATGTCTTGTGTGCATGAACACATCTGCCGAGGTGTGCAAAAGTACAGTCCTCCACACTGACTCAACAAATGACTAACACGCGTATAGCTTTTGTCTCCACTGTTGTTAACCTAGGAATTTCACAGTAGCCTCCATGTACCAAGAGCAAGCCACAAGCTCAAGCTGCACCAAGTGTGGCTATTTTATTGTTTTACCTTCACGCTGACTAAAAGCCCACTTTGTCTCATTTCCCTGAGCACAGGAAGAAGCTTTCACTGTTACAGCTTGAAAACTGAAGGAAATAATCCCAGCCTGGATCCTTCACGGCCCACCTGGTGTTTCCATTTAAATCTCCTTTTAATTTTGTCAATCAAACGTACACGGGAAGGCCTGAGATTTAATATAATTGATTTAAAATATTTATAAGGAACAAGGTTTAAAAAGTAATTTTTCACTCATCTGCAGGTTGCCCCCCCTCCCTCCATTCATCCAGTTGGCAGTAAGCCTCTTACACCAATCCAAAAAAGAATGATTTATCTAAGGCTACGGGCTTTTATACAAATGTTGTCACATCAAGGCCCAACCGCAGCATCTTCTGCCAGCGAGAGATATCTCATCCTGCAGTGTTTTCTTTCTTCTTCCAGACCTCTTCCTGACATTAATGTAAAAATCTGGACATCTGCTTTCGTTATTGCTCCGTCTCAGGCAATCTATAAGAAAAATCTAATGAATCATTATGATGTAAACTAACCAACTTCCAGTCGCCACAGCAGGTAGCTCTGCATGTTTGATTTGGCGGATTTTTAAACCCTTGCTGACAGATTTGTGTCACCTCCATGAATTAAACCAGGGATCTTCTCCTTGTTAGACAAATGTGTAAACCACCACACTATGAAAGCAATTTAGAAGATACTGGCAGCCACCTGTGCTAGCCCTCAGCCTCCTGGCAGCAGAATCCTTAGTTAGCGCAAATACCATAGAAGCAGAATTTCTAGAGCACCTGCCTGGTGGGTCATATTTGTGGGCCAATGTTACCAAAATTCAAACTCATCTGAGACTTTTAGTAGATACATCTATTGTGTCAGGCTTTACTAAAGTATCACGTTCACCATATCTTCAAAAAACACTTGACCTCTGACTTTGATCTGAGGAAAAAGATTCATGCTTGCCTGAGATTTTTAGTAGATGCATCTAGTTAGCGTGGGTGACAACAATACAGTATACAAACTGGCAGATAGAAATACCGTAATTGTCGGGCTATAAGCCGCTACTTTTTGCACAAGCTTTGAACAATGCGGCTTTTAGTCAGGTGCGGCTTTTCTATGGATTGTCCGTGATTTTTGTGATATCGTAAGACGATTTGTTTTGTTTGTTCCGCTGTTGTACGGCACTACGTTGCCTGGCGGAAGGGCATGTGATCAGACACACAGTATTGGGGTTCAAGAGTGGTATGTTGGTCACATGTCCGTCCGCCAGGCAACGTAGTGCCGGTCGAAGTAGCGCGAAAAACAAACTTCAAAGTAGCGCTACGCGTTCAGTGGGAGGCGTGGATGACGAGCGGCGATAAACTTGCGAAAAGCAAGTTATGCCCAACTCCACCAGTGGATTCTGACAGCGTGGAAAAGTGTTAAAAAATCCATGATCACCAACGGATTTCGAAGGGCTGGACTGCTGCATGATGAAGAGGAGGACACCGCCACGGCCCTTCAGAGGGTGTTCGACTCTGACACTGACAACGAGGATTTCTTTGGTTTTGAAAGTGACAACGAAGGAAAGAAGCGGAGAGTGGATGACGAAGCCATCCTGAGCCTGTTGGTATCCGACACTGGAGGAGAGGACTTTGGTGGTTTTAGTGGGCAGGAAGAAGAGAAAGATGGTGAATGACTGACTTTTCTTCTTGTTAAAGCCGTGTCACTGCACCTGAGCCTAAAAGGTAGGCCGAATCTATTTTTCTGGTGTGCTGTAGGTTACTGTTATGTACTACATTTGTTACTCATTTATGAAGCACAGTACATGTTTCATACTTGTAATTACCGCTACTTGTACATATACCCTAAAAAGTTATGCAAATATGTACCCATAACTTGTTTTTCAAAATATTAATAAAAAGGGATGTCTCCAAGAAGCCATCTTTTTCCTGACAATTCCCTTTGTGCATATTCTCTTACATATGATGAGTCAACATTGAAACACCTGCGGCTTTTAGTCAGGTGTGGCTAATGTATGTACAAAACAGGATTTTCCCCTGATTTTAGCTTGTGCGGCTAATATTTGGGTGCGCTTTGTAGTCCGGAAAATACGGTACCAAAGAACTGTGTTTTGTTAGCCTTGCCAGGGCAATTTAGATGTAAAACAAACAAAAGAATCGAATGTCATCAAAGGCCTTCAAGGAATTTATCAGAAGAATACCAAAAAACTGATTTGATGCATTTTTTGTTATTTTCATCTTAATACATTTGAAAATCCCCAACGTCTGGGAGAATCACATCATAGTCCAACAGTCAGCATGACTTATTAAACAGTGTTACAGGAATACAACAAAAAGCGTTGCATTCAGTCTTGACACACAAAGTCAAGGTAATAGTGTTGTTTATATTCAAATACCATTACACTTTTATAGACTGCTTATAAAAGTCAGATGAAGCCACAGTGATGTGAGCCTCTGGTCAGCAAAGTCACGTTTTTTGTGCTGTCCAAAAATCAGTTGAGGTAGGATCTTCTAGCTTCATATGGCTCTTTTGCATGTTTCCACTGATTCTACATTCAACAATTTGGAAACTGAAATGAAAAATTTAACCTAGACACCAAATTTGGGAGAAAAAAAAACAAAGCTGAAAAAGTATCACAGCTTCTGTCTGCTCTACCTCTTAATTTTGCTGAACCTTAGTGTTGGTGGTAAGCATGGATGTATACACTTAAATGTCTAGGCTTAAGTTCCTCTAACTGTGTACTTCAACTCCAAAAAAGAAAAAAGTTGTACATTTCCTCAAAAACAGCTCTTTGGATAGTAAAGATTACCAACCCAAGGTAGTCCCACCGTGTGACATACCCTACTTCATTTGGATTTTTTTTAATCAAGGTCTTTTATTGAAAGAGATTTAATAAAAGTACCGTTACAAACAACAAATCAAACATACAAGCGGTTAATGCGGTTATGGCGTTAACATCATTTTACCAAGATTAACGCTGACAGCACTAATTTTAATATTTTGGTGTCAACCAGCAAACTCTCTACCTAAATTAATGCAATCATTTGAATACTTTGGTCGATTATCGAGTTATGATGAGTAAAATACAACTGCTTAAATACAATTATAATCCATCAGAAGAAATTAAAAATAAGTATCATTTAGCATGGCAAACAGAGTAAAAATATTTGGGAGTTATAACACCTAAGGATCTCGCAGTTTCTAAGTTTATATTTGAGAATAGATTCGATTAAAATGAATATACTGCCAAATTATTATATTTATTTCAAACATTGCCAATGGAAATAAGCCAGAAACAATTTAATGAATGGGATAAAATGTTGTCAAGATACATAGCAAGGTAAAAGACTCCGAATTAGATTTAAAACCTTACAACTGGATAAAGGAAAAGGGGGATGGGGCCTTCCTTCTCTCAAGGATTATTATTGGGCAGCACAATTAAGGCCTATGATATGCTGGTGTAATCCTTCATATGATGCTCAGTGGAAAGGCATTGAGGAGGGTCTGACCTCCATTCCCTTACAAGCTATTATAGCAGACAGTAGCCCGCAAGATTTAATAAACACTATTTAAATGGATCAAGCTGACTTTTAGTTTGGGAAATAATAATAAAAGAGCATAAAGGATTGGTGACTTTGCGCATGCTAATGGAGGAATGTAGACTTCTTCGTTTTGAAAAGGTTAAAGAAAAATATTCATTAGAAACACAGGATTTTTAAAGATACCTACAGATGCGGCATTTTGTCAGCAAAAAGGTAAAATCTAAGTCTGAATTAAGCAAACTGCTGTTACACTTATTTAAAAGGGCATACAGCGCAACTAAAGATAGAGGCATCATCTCAGGCCTGTATAAAGGGTTAATAAACATGAAATCACACTCGACCCTATATATTAAAACTAAATGGGAAATGGAGGGAGCAATAGATATAACGGAGGAAGAGTGGACAACAATATGGATAATATGGACATATTATCCATATTGTTATTGGAAAAGCCTGATAAGATATTTTATTGCACCTTACCAAAAATCTCACTATGACAGTAACCCTCCCGTTTGCTGGAGAAATTGTGGAAACACGAATGCAAATCGTTATCATATTTTCTGGGACTGTGATGCTATTAAAGCTTATTGGAAGGGAACACATGTAGCAATACAAGGGATATTTGGAAGATATTTGCCTTTAGAAAGAAAAACTTTATTTTTTGGACTCATCCCAGAATGATGGACAAAGAACGATAAATATTTGTTTAATATTTTATTGGTGGCAGGCAAAAAAGCCCTCATAAAAAAATGGCTTTCATGTGAGAGCCCAACTATGAACATGTGGATGGAGGTCACAGTGGATATTTACAGGATGGAGAAAATGACAGTGGATGTGAAATAAAAGAGGGACCTGTGTGTATCACGTTGGAAGAAATGGATGAACTATATAATAACACGCAGGCCAGATTTTGACTCGTTAATCTTAGTTAAGATATTATTTATATTACTGGTAATTAAATCTCACTCCCTAACTGTTTATGCTTTTTTGTTTTGTTTTGATTTTTTTCCTTCTTCGGTCACAGGTGTAATGGGGAGTGACAGTTGGTTTAAATAAGCTTTTCAAAGGTGCTTGGAATTGTTAAAATATAAACTAGCCAAGTGGGAGCCCAGTCCAACACGTCTTACTCCAATGTCGGCTCACTAGCGCCCCCTTATTTTAATTTTTCACTCTAAAGGGGACCGCAACATGAGTAAGATGTTGTATTAAATAAAACTTTAAACCATTAACTGAAACCATAAGTTTATTAGTACAGTGTTTACTGAAGTCACAGATCAAAGGAGCTGAAATCAGCTTTCACACAGATTTTTTTTCGCAATCGGACTTCTTTTTGAAACCAGAGCAGTCGCCCCCTGCTGGCAAATGCTGGAAAGAATAAATTTTAAGAAACATCTGCATAGGCTTTGCTTTTAATCCAGGAAGAAAACATTTAACAAACAGTAACAGATTTACACATCAGTTTGTTTTATCTGTAAATAGAGCTGGGCGATATGAGATTTTTTCATATCACGATATGTTTTTTTCATTTCAGGCGATAACGATATCTATCACGATATAAGCCAAATAACTATATTTGTAAGATTTAAATGTGCCGTTGCTCACAAGTAAAATGTGAAATAATCAGCAGCTTGTTTTGATTTAAATATTTATTTCTCATAATAAGTTCAACAGGGTAGATGTACTTAAGGAACATGAGACTTTTTCAGATAAATAAAGGCAAATATTGCAAACTACACAAAAGGCAGCCGCTAAAGCGTTTAAGTTTCAAAATAGAACAAACAAAACAGACTAAATTGTCAATTCCACTTAGAAACAAAATATTAATTCTAAAAATAAATCTTAGTTTGTTTTACAGAAGAACAGACAAAACTGACTAACTTTTGTCAATATCAAATAAACTAAGAACTAAAAGGAAATTCTCAATCTCTCCTTGTTGTATAGCTGAGCTTTTCAAACAGTTTTAACAGTTACTTTAGTCTGACAAAAGCCGAATGACGAATTAGCGCTTCCAGTCAGAGACTGAGGCTACGTCCACACGTACACGGGTATTTTTGAAAACGGAGATTTTCCGTTTTCGTTTTAAAAAATAATCCCGTCCACACATAAAGGCAGAAATGAAGGAAAACGCTGCTATGAACATGCCAAAGCAGCAGGTGGCGCTAGATTCCTAACCGTGCAGAAATGTTGGCCAATCAGAAGTCTAGAAGCCTCGGTGGGAAAAAGTAAACAAAGCTGGGGCATAGAAGCAGAACAGAGTCGTATGTGTGGAGGGACAGTAACTGTGTGTATATGTAAGCATTTAAACACTGCAGAGAGTAGAATTAACAGTATTGTAGAAATTCATTTCACCGAAACAATAACGTGGCGCACAGTGTGACGCATGCTCCAGTTTATTGTATTTCCAGACTTGCTTTCGGCACAATTTACAGTGCACGCTACTCTGTTTTTTGTCAGACTTGAAATAGCTGAAATACCTTCACACTACGGAACTTCTTTGGCTCTTCTGTTCGACAATCTCTCCGGCGTTGGAACCATCATCTGTTTTCTCTTCGGTCACGCTCGGTTGATTTTTCTAGTCGGCACACTCATTTCCTCCATTACGCGCTGGCTGCTTCCCAAACAAACACACGTGCGGCTTGGCACTTGTGCTGTACGTAACAAGTCACGCGACGTGACGCTGCGGCTGTGATTGGTTCGGCTCTGCGCTACCTAATTTGGATTGGCTGACCTTTTTTTTTTTTTTTTAAGAGGACAAGAGCGGCGAGGTCTATCGCGATAGCTTAATTTCTCTATCGAGTAAAAGTTATATCGCGATACATATCGTTATCGTTCTATCGCCCAGCTCTATCTGTAAATTGTGAGCTGATATTACGAACACATTAGACAAAAAATAAAAAAATTCTGTAAAAGCTGAAAACTGTTTGAATGCAGCTCTGTTTCCTCCATAATGATATCACAAAATTGCCTTAATGGTTATCACTTTTTTGTCCTTCCTGTTATCATCATTACATCAGCCTTTAAAAATCCCCCATTAGTCAAGCTCTGATTGTGAGGTCAGCACTTCAGCAGCCAGCATGTGGGGATAACACTTAACTGGTCAGTAAATGTATCTGTCAGAACATGTGATGCGTAGATGTGGAAGCTGGGTGGTAAATACACATTAATTTGATTTATTTGGGCTAAAGTCACAGATTGGTCCCAAAGCATTTTTTCAGTCTATACAACAGGCAGCTTTGACTGAGCTCTGGCAGTAATTTATTAGAAAAGTTATGCACTGTATTAGACAGTATCCAATTTACAGGCATGAAGAGGGAAGACGTTCAACAAAAGGGAGATAAAACTACTGAGAACCAAACAGAGTGGCTAGAATTTTAATAGTTCATCTGGACCGGCATGCATTTGAAATCAATCTATTAAGCTTCTCTGACCTCATATTTTCAGCCTGACTCTGCCTCAGGGGCACATTCAAACCACCACAAAGCCTCAGTGCAGCAGCAGCATCTGACCGAAGCAAATGGTTCTGTAATTGCCATTACAACTTGTGGAAACCAAAGAATGGAACCAAAGCACTCTTGTGCCCTGCCTGCTGGTAAACTTTTTACCCCAGAAATCTGCTTCTCCTTATATTGGGGAGGCGCCGATCTTCCCATTGAAAGGAGAAAACACTCGATGTTTTCCTGCTTTCTCATTTTAAACACATTAAAAGCTATTCTTTGCACGCTGGTTTAATGCCATGTGACACATAACTGCTACCGATTCATCTTTTACACTACATGAAGTGCATAGTTTCTTTTTTTACATGTAATGACACTGCATGCTTCTCTTTCATTGTTTAGCTATAGTGACCCCTCGAGAAATTCAACATTTTTCTTCTTATTTTTCCTGTTACTGTTATGTGTCTTTTGGCCTTCTACCAATGTAAATGCTGTGAGCTCATATTGAGGATGACGAGTGGCAGCTCATCAAATTAGCTGACAAAATCCACCTACTAGCATCTCTAAAATGCTCACTAATCATAATCCGGCTGGTTTAATCTGACATTTCGCCAGTTTACAAGAGTCTGTCAGATTAAAGAAATTAGATAGCCACATGAATTTGTGTGTTCTGAAAGTGACAGAAAAACGATCTTTATGCCATCTTGTTGGTAACACAACAAACTACAGCTGCTGGTATTTAACAGTTTTTAGATGCTGGCCCCTCTGTTGATGAGTTTTTGTTTTCTACCGTTTGAAATCCATCGACAAGAAAAAGATACCAGAAATAAATGACTGATTACTGGTGATCAAAGATGCCGGGGTTTTACCATATTTTTACCGTTTTACCAACGTCCTTTATTTAAATATGTTTAAGACTGGCGACGTGTCCAGGGTGTAACCGGCGCCTCAGCCTATCACAACTAGGATAGGTTTCAGGCCCTCTGACTTGGATGAATGTTAAAAGTTGTTACAGTATTTTACTGTAAAGGTGTAGGTTCACACTAAAATGCTGACAGCTCTGGTAGCTAGCATTTTACTTTATATCATGTGATCTTTAAAATGTTGCAATGATTGGACTGAGGACAATTTAAAATGAACATTTAGCATCTATTCATACCTGTTTCAACCTAATCTTTTACTCAGATGAGTTATGAGCAACATAATGTAGCAACAGTAAAACTCATGCTTGCTGTTCAGACAGAAGCACCGACAGTATTTAGAAGTATTTAAGCCAAAAAAGTGTATTAGTGTAAAATCTTTAATCTTTAAACATTCCTAGTGCGCACCTTTTTTGACACACCACAGTCAGACAGGTGATTGATAGGGAAGTAATTACATGGGACACAGTCACAGCCTCCATAATAAAGCACATATGCAGCCAAATAGTATCTACTTCCTCAGAGAGTACTGTAATGTTCCTCTATCTGTGTTATTATTAAACAAAAAGAGCATGTCAGTTTTTGTGGTGATGTCGCCCCCGGCAACTGAGCTCTGACAGGTATTCAGTCAGCCTGCAGATCAAAGCAGTTGTGTGTTGAACCACAGCTATGTGGCTAAAAAAGAAAAAAGCATTTCTGACACGTGTAACATAACCTTCATTCTGTTGGTGCACAAAAACCTCTCAGCCATGTAAGGTACATGAAAACTGTGTTTCTCCAAAGATTTTTTTCTGAAATTTGGAACAAGAATGAGCGTCTCACACATACCAGAAACCTTTATTTTCCCCAAACCAGCTGCAGTAACAGGTTTCTTTCCCCAGAGGCAGCGTGGGGGTCTTTAAAGGTGATTCATGATTTCCAGCTGACAAACCGTATTTCTGACTGAGTGTACAGCAGATTTATTTTACTGTACAGACTTGCACGTGGGATGCATGTGGTGTCAACATGCACAGCTGCATATTGACATGACATCCCCATACATCCTGACAGGAAGCTGTGAGCTGAGGAACAAAATGGCTGCCAGCAAACAACAAACTACGGGTGGGCACATATCCCACACAGAGTCATGTTTAGGCTGAAGAGAACATGCTGCCCTTGAACAGACCATTATTGATTTATAATCCACAGCAGATTAGGCAGCATTCCATTATTTTTCCCCCCGTTCTCCTGTCAATGCAGAGATTGGACACTGCAGAAAAACAACATATCTAGGTCACACAATAAATATTAAGTATAAGGAGTCATATGTGGTAAAGCTGTTGCTAAATATAGGTTTCCTGCCTGTTAAGGGATTCCAGCTTCAGAGGGACATTTCTATAATCCATTTCATGCCTGGTCTCATGAGCTGACATTCCATCACCAGAGGGGGGAAAAAAATTCCCACTGACTTCTCTACAGATTTCGTTGGCCTTTTTATTTTGGTCACTTCCTTTCTACACACAGGGCGTCTTAATGAACAACATATGAACCATATTCATCTTGAAAACAAGTCAGCTTGAACATTTATGATGTTTTCTGAAGCATTTTGGGTCTGAGTCTTGCTCTAACTATCAAACCTTTCTAGTCTCGATGCCCAAATGAACTGCACAGCTTTACACGAAGTTGACAATAGTGACAAAAAACGTAGTAAATGCAGTAAAGCTTAAACCCAAATGGGATCTAGACAGAGAGAATGTCTAGATCTATGGATCAGTGGGTGATTTGCAGCCTTGGTCACAAAACACACCCTGCGACACGATTCAGACAACTCTACAAACCAACCAATCAGAGTCAACCATGTAATGAGACAGACGTTATTAGCGAGCACAACATTTGCCAAGCTGCAAAGGGCTGTGGTACCAAATGTCATCAAAAAGAGTAGCAATCCTCTTCAAATCAGACTTTACATGTCGTCAGATACTCATCTTAGACTTATGGGGCATTCCAGTTATTTCAGAAGTCCAATATCGGAACTTAGAGTGACTTCACTCAGTTAGTGCATTCCAACAGTAAAGTCGGAAAAGCAGGGACTCGCTGCAGAGGCAGCTGAAAGTCCACCTGATGAGTGGAATCAGTCACTTATTTTAGAGACATACTGAATAGAATCAGTATGACCCAAAATACTATATTCAAAATTTTGCATGTTCCAATTTGAGAAATGAGGATTATCCATAGTATGCTCATTGGCTAATGACTTTTGATTGACAAGTCCTCAGCTAGTGTGGTTTCACTGGTTAACTCAAAGCTTCAAAACAGGACTTAGCTAAGTTATGTATGACATCATGCTAGCTACATCCATCTTTTATGCTGTTTACCTTTTTTTTAGTAAAGTTTGTGCAGTGGAAGATGACTGCTAGACTAAGTTTTGTGCCTTTTAAATGAAATCAGACAGTCAGGTATCACAAAAACGCCACTGTTCATTTTAAAAATACACCCATGTGTCCTCCATTGGTCACAAGGCAAAATGCTAACCGCAGTTTAGTTTCTAATTTAGTTCCTTACCTCTAACACAGGCCCCGCTCCCAGGATGATCTGCTCCACCCCACTGGCAAAGCCCTTCTGGCTGAGAGCTGTCAGGTGATGGATGAGGAAGTTGGTGCTTTGGGTCTTCCCAGATCCACTTTCACCAGAAATCACTATGCACTGGTTCTTCCGCCGCTGCAACATGGCATGATACGCCACATCTGCCACAGCATAAATGTGGGGCTCCAGCTTCCCCAGCGTGTGGTTGTCGTACATTTTGACATATTTGGGATTATAGATTGGCAGGAACTGGAAGGGGTTAATCACGATAAGAATACTCCCAACATAAGTGTAGATCTTCTCCTGGCGGAAGCGTGCACGGAGGCTCTCCAAAAGGGCGCGCTCCGTTAGCTCCGGGAGAGCACACAGGTCACAAGGTGGGTCGCTCCCTGCAGGCTGGGGGAGGAAACCCCGTTCGACCATGCGCCTTCGTTCCTCAGTCACCCGCAGCCACATTTGCAGGCTGCCCCCGTAATGAATAGATCCATCCAGGTTTTTCTCCCGCAGGAGGAAGCGGTAATCCTCGCCACTGCACAAGCCACTACGGTTTTCCAGGGCGGTTCTTGGCCACAGCATCATCCGCTGAACCGGGCAGTCGCTGGGATTGAGGATCCACTCTTCCCCACCGAACTCCTTCACCTCGGCCAACACGTAGCATTTGGTACGGTCCAGGTGTAACCGTTCGATGAGGCACTCGATGGCTTCAGCAGCAGTGGTGTTCTTGCGGGCGGTGACGGGGCAGTAGATGGTGCCCTCAGCCAGGGAGCCCGGATAGACGCGCAGGGTGAACTCCTGGTCCTCCAGGCGCCGCCGCATGCTGCCACTAATGGTGGCCATATTGGCGCTGCCGGTGTAGCTGCAGCCGCCATCTTGTAGGCTCATGGCGGCGCAGCAGGTCCCATCAGCAAGCTGCTCTCAGGGACCAAGGGACTGACTCAGGACATCCCAACTAGAGGAGGGAGAGAGAGAAAGATGGAGGCGGTTAAGACATTTTTGGTTTCAGACATCAGTTCATGCCCTCACAGCGTCAAACACTTCCAAGTACATTGAGTCACAACAGGGTCATCAGAGTCAGGGCGACACAGTAGTCCGACTCAATGGGCTTTCTGTTTCGTATCGTAAAGGGAACCACTATGAGAGCCGCCACAAAAGAAGAGCAAGAGCCCGATGCTAAGGGAGAGTCGAGAACTGATAGTGGGCTGATAGTTATTCAAAACAATGAGGAACAGTAGCTGCTGCATGAATTTAAAGGCTACTGGCCACAGCTTATCAGAGCCACATACACTCTGTGTGTGTGTGTGTGTGTGTGTGTGTGTGTGTGTGTGTGTGTGTGTGTGTGTGTGTGTGTAGGTGTGTGTGCGTGTGTGTGATAATCCAAGTACTGTAGCTGTGTGCCAAGATTAACAGCTGCCACCTTCCACACAAAAGTGGCTGTAATGAGAGCACAATGGTGCAATTCACCACTTCCCTGTTGATAGTGGACACAGGACTCCATTCTCCCTCTCAATCTTTCACACACACAAACTTCAAATGTCACACTTGAAAATTTAAAGTGCTCTTCCATCGATTAATGATTTTGGGAGACAAACCGCTTTTAAATTCAATTGCACAAACAACAATACTGTATATTGTGTCTGGGACACGATCAGAAACAGACTATAGCACTTCTGTGCTGCACTAGATTAATATAACTCTTTATATACAGCATTTTTTACCTGATTTTTAACTGATGGTAACGGTTTATATTTACCTCTCTACTTAAATGTGTAACTGCTTTTTACTTGGGCAATCAAAGCTCCAGCATTACTTATAATATATGGAACAGCTTTACTGTCAAACTCTGAAGTTGTTCTGTACACTACATGTGTTGTTAGTTTGGACTTTATCGCTTGAGAAGTAGGTGAAGTTGTGCCAGAAATCTCGACAGTGTTCAGACTGCATCCGTTTGATGGAGCCACTGAAATACTTCAAGGTTAATTTAACTAACTATTCTTTTCTTTTCTGGAGCCAGTTCACCTCAATGTTTCCTTCATTCTTTACTTTCTCTTTTTTGGTTGAATTTTCTAATCTGCTACATCTCTCTCATGCCTTCTCTATTTTTTCTACGATACAACAAATACGCACCAGACAGCCAAAGTCAAACGTCTGTCAGGGCGGCTGTTAGCAACACAGCTTCCTTTAGTTGTCCTTTGAGCTATGTGTACAGTATGTGGCCGACAAACACAGAAAGATAAAGACAGGAGAGGAGAGGATGAGCCAGCCACTCGCCCTTTGAGCGCTCCAGACAGGCCTTCCTCTCCCTCTTGCTTGTCTGGAGTAATCTTGAACACCTACAGGAGTCTGCAGCAGCCCACAGACAAACAGGGAGGAAACAGACAGCCGAGTGTCTGTAAGACACAAAGAAGTGAGCTGTGAGGGATGAAAGACAGGGCAAGGGCAGAGGAGGCAGAGCTGAGAGACAGGCAGAGATGACAGAGAGCCTGGGACTTAAGATAACTGACGCAATCACTCGCTGGGACACTAATGAGCTGCTCAAATAGGTAGAAGGTCAAAGTTTCAAGTCTATTATGCAGAAATGCAAATAGAGTCAGTATTCATCACGGTGCGTGTACGCTGTGCTGGTTTCCTTTTGGGAATTTCTGGTGTTTTTACACAAATATACAAACAAACACTAAAGTTCCCTGACACTGTGGTCACAACGATGTGAGTAATAATGGCAAAAATGCAATCCAAGGCTTGATTTATGGATGTTGATGCAATTACACTGTTCCTCACTATAGCCCCTCCTGCCCACACACACACAGTTTACTTGGATGGGCCACCCAGATTTAGAACCTCATTTTGGCATTTTTATGTCCTCCAAGAGAGCGACACCAACCCCTTTGCTGTCACTTTAAAGGCTCCGTCTCAGTTCAGAAGGTAGCCCCGGCTCTTAACATGACACGTTTCCTTACCAGCAAGTTCACCGTTCAGGTCAATTTAATTCCAATGTCTCTCCAGTGATTCCCTCCTCTGTGGTTGGACATACACTGTCAGCTAAATGAACCTGGAGAAGGTGGAGAACTGGCACACGTGTCACTGCGCTGTAATAAAACAAGAGCTGGAGTTTGAGTTTACAGCCGTGGATTGAGACTCTCACTTGGAGGGGCAGCTGATTGTTTTAGTCTGATGTGTTATTTATTCATCACAAACTAGTTGGTTATTAAGGTTTCTGCAAAGGATAACCTCATAAATGGTAACATTTATTTTTCCTTTGAGTAAGTGGATGCATGCCTCCATTTATGTGGAGACACAATAGAAGCTACATCTTGTTCATCCCACCTTAGTTCCCCCCTCTGGACAGACACTGCGGGACACATGCAGCCACACATAAATGTGACGTAATGACACGTGGAAAAGGAAGTAGTGAACACTGAATAGGGAATGGATTTTGAGGAATTCTATTTCTATAACATGAGAGCTTTTTAATTGAATGTTATTAGCATTTAATTTTTAGAAGCATCTTATAAGGGCTCAATGGTGAATTTTTGCCTGAGGCCCAAAAGACTATAGAATCGTCACTGCTGCACATCCTTACTGATGCCAAGTCCAGACTGATTTAATTTCATATAAAGTGCCATTTAAAAACATATGCAGATGTGCCAGTTTAGCTCGCCTGGTGAAGCAGGCAGCCATATACTCCAAGGAACCTTCAGATGTGTCTTTCACACTTTTCTCTCTAATCTCCACCGCTCACAGCATTAAAAAAAAGAAGTCTGACATCTTAATTTACTGGATAACTACTGAGCAGACTAGTGTGTGCCTACTCTATCAGCATAACGAAGAGGTTTGATTCACAATGAGATGAAGCACAGTCTTGCACATCGCTGTAAAGCTGCTGCTGAGCCCAGCTGCTGTGGCCTTCATTCAGTTCTCCAGTTGCTTCGTCTTCATCAGCTCTCTGCAGCTTGCTGAGCTCAGCTGCCAGTCCAACTCAGAGAGTCATTAAACTGGAAAGCAGCAACTTATGACTGCTGTCGGCATGTCTTCCTGTCACAGGCCAAAAATGAGCCACTGAGGGCAAAAAGCATGCATATTTCCCAATGAGAATGGATGACAAGGAGACGCAGGAGCCTGGGGGAGACTGAAGAATCTTTCCACATTTCTCCATATTGGCAAACTGCACGATACATTCTTGCACATCAAACAACGCTATAGCAGAGAGTGAAGAGGGAATTAAATACACTGAAATCAAATCAAATCTTCAGTGAACCCAGAGCAACAAAGTGTGCAGATCTCCTTTGATGTCTGGCAGGTGGCTTCCTGAAGGAAAATCAGTTTGTCTGGAATCAGCAGAAGAAAACGTCGCCGCCTAAACAGAGCAAAACTACAACTCAGCTCCCGACGTGTGGTCGCTGGGAAATACCGTTTGAAAAACACTGCAGATGTCACCAAAATAAAAGGATATTGTGGATTAGGAGTTTAAAGGGCAATCCAAATCCCTACTTCGGGTAATGACGTCCCCGCCCCACAAATATATATATGTGTTGCTTTGCTGCCTCGAAAGCTAATACCACTGGCTTCCCTTTAAACCTTTGCCCGAGTCAGCGGACTGCAAGTCTCCAGAGCAGAAAATGAACCTGTTCGCCTGCATTTCAGCATTTAGCCTTGCAGAGAGTTCATGCAGGTTACACTGGACGCTCCTGGCCAGAAGGAGGTAGAGACTGGTGGATGGTGCAAAGGTCAAAGTAACTAGTCATGGTCACAAATCACACATGGTAGAGCTGCGACCTCGCTGCCAACATTTTTTGGGGGGAGATGGAAAAATCGTTTCTGACATTTCCTCGAACAGCTGCACGCGGTGAGATCATTCGGGGAGGAACTGGATGACTTTTAGAAAACAAAAGCCTTTAATAATATAGCTGGACATGACCTTAACTGTATGTTCAACATCTACTCTAACTATTGCTGACAGAATTAAGGAGGATGATGGATGAAGCTGGAAATTGATACAAGTCGGGTATGGAAGAGAAGGGAGGAGATGAGATGATAGAAAGCAAAAGTGGTGGAAGGAAGGCGAAGCACAGGACGGGGCTGAACATCTGTTACGTCTTGTTTTGACATGGTTGAATCTGAAGTGCTGACAGCGTGTTGAGATAAGGACGTAAGCTGACATGGTGGAGAAATGAGCTTGTAGTTTAAAAGTAGAGAGACTGAAAGAGTAGAAGATGTCTTAATGAGAGCGTGGAAGTCATCTGACTTGCCGGATAGGTTCAGCCCAGGGTCACGGATACGCATGTGGAGTAAAACTGCAGATGTTTTAAAACAGGGCTCCTAAATAGATAATTAAAGAGAAGGAGACTGACAGAAAGTAGTGAAAAAAAGGAGAAGGATTTCCTGTAAGCTCCTAAACTGATTAATCTGCCTACCAATCCAAAATTCAAAATTAGTTTTTGAATCAATTTAAAAATCAGCTATTAAAATAACTGTTGATAAAATACCTACAGATTAACTAAGTGATCGGATAGGAATCCATCGGCTTATCTGAAGAATCAGCCTCTGAGGTAACAGCCAGGATTTTCCGGCTTCCTGTGAAGCCACCGGACATCTAAACCAGTTTTCTACTTGCATTTAATCCCTATGATTTCCACGCCCCGTTTCCATACAGTGCTGAAAGATATATTTGAGCTATAGTCTCAAAGCTCAGACTATAGCTGCAATTCCTCTTCAGGTCTTCTTGTGACTGTTCAGTATTTGCACTTTCACAAAGCAAAAATGAATCCCTATCTTATTGATTGTGCAGGCTTCTGTTTATAGAGATGAACTAACTGACTACTTGTTTCAGCTCTAAAGGAAAGAGAAAGCTAATGGTGCTGGGTTGTTGTGTACAAGCAAATATAATTCTAAAGATATTTAGCTGTAAATATTAATGGAATTGCATTTGTTAAATAAATAAATAACTTGACTTCATGCGCTTGAATAACACTCTAGGTTTGTTGTTTGCGCCCCTTAAAAAAAAAAAAAAGACTTCGGGTACTCTCAAACATTGTTTGCCGAGTTATTATCCACCATGACTTCCCATAAAACCATAGCGCCATCTCTTCAATGATGTTGACAAGTGTGCAGTGCGGCTGCAAATATCCATTAGCTGTTGCATTAGAATCATATTAAACCCATTTATTTGTTTTTGAGTTGAAATATGGTCAACATTAACGTTTGCCTCAGGCTTTATTGACTTCAGGCAGATTATTAGAAATCTTCTTAAGTCAAATGTTGTGTGCTAAATTATACCCCGTGCAATCCATTTGATAAATGCAAAATATAAGTCGACATATTTGTTTGTCTGTCTGATGGCAAAATAAAAACAACATTTCAGACAAAACTGCTGGAAGCTTCATCTCTTTTTCAAATTGTTACCCATCATAACACATGCTGTGCATCCTTGTTTGAGAGCAATTATGGTGCACCACAGTTTATATGATGTTATTTGACCTGATAGAGGGTAGAATAACACTTATTAGATGCTAAGTGGACACTTTAGATTGCTACTTTACTGTAATATGACATGTGTTGGCTGGTTGCTAAAACAGACTGTGTACTGTAGAAAAGTAGCCATCTTGAATTTTGGAAACAGATGTGACAAATTAGAGACGGATCTCACTGAAAAGAGAACGCTGCACACCAAGATCTTCTTACAATGCAGATGCACCCTTGACTCACACTGTTACATTTTTTACACATCAAGTAATTTCTGTGTAGCACACAACAATAGCACACTTGGAGCCAGCACATTTATGAATTATCCACTACGTTTGGAGACAAAAAACTCCTCTCAGGGCTCAGCAAAAATATGTTCCTTTTGGATAAAGTAGATACTGTTAAAGTTTAACTTTGAGGACATAATTTGCAGTTGAAAAAAAAAAAAAGGGTGCAATAGATGTTACCGTAACAGCCAGAGTAACAAAAGAAAACAAAATGTTCAAAATCGCAATATTAGCCAAACCTGAGAGAAATATTGTGGTGTTTCCCAGCTCTACTATTCACATATCAGCACAGTCAAACATCAGGCCAAAGACCAGCTAATGTTCAATGTTCCTTTGCGTTCTTACACACACCTCTGTCGGGTGATGTCTGGAAAAGTTCATGACTGTGCTACATGTGTTATAATCAGTTAGCTTGTCTAAATGGGACGCTACTTAACAAAATAAACATCACATTGTGTTTAGGAAGAGTTGAAATGAATGACTGAGACCACGACATCATGAGTAAAATGTTTGCCAAGTTCATAATTCAAGTAATAAGTAGAGTTCTTGTCTCATAGATTTACATACATCTAATGTCTTTTTGCAGCCAAAGGATCGTCCCCCTGCTGGACACTAGAGAGATTGCAGTTTTAAAACACATCTGCACTAGCTTCATATTTTCACACCTGCAGATACAGCTTCCATCTTGTATACAGCCAAATATAAACCAATTTTTATATAAGTTTATGAACCTGCAGCTACATTTGCTCGTTCACATCTGCACTCCCATGCGCCTGTGCGCACCCAGCCTCCTCCCAACCCTGCAACTAAATACACACCGGCTCACTCCTTGGCGGCCGCTTATCAGGACCTGGAGCCTGGGGCTCGCTCGGGCCACTTCGGAGGTAGGGTGCCCCCGGCCTCTCGGCCTGGGGCTCGGTCACTCAGGCACGGCTGGCTGCCGGCGGAGCTCACGGGCGCGTCACTGCAACTCCCCCTGGCTTCTGCTCCGCGGCTGCTGAGTGAGCCCTCATCTGGGACTCTCCTTAGCTCTTTCTGGGACAGTGGCGCGGCTGCCCCTCTGTTGGTCTTCCTTGGTCTCTTGTGTTCTGGGGGCCTCTGGATGTCTGGAGTTTTGATCTCCTCCATACCTGCTTCATGCCCTGGAGGACGGGGCTGTGGCCCCCCCACACCCTCTAGCAGATCATTACATAAAGGAACCTTTTAAAAAAAAACAAGCACGTCCATGCTCACAGGTGTACACACGGGTGATCACACCCACAAACTACACCCTTTTTGGCTCCTACCTCAAAGCACACTGTGTTCTGTTGATCTTATGTGCTGCACAATAATGTTTAATATTTAGTATTTACTGTCATATTCCCATATATCATTGTGATGTTGTTTATTCTATTACTCTTGTTCTCTTCTGCTTGTTTTCTTTTTTCTTTCTCAGCAGGTGATCGAGGTGATTGATATACGCATTTTTTTTCTTTTCTTTTTTTCTCTGCCCGTTCTGTTGGTTTTTGTTTTTTGCCCTTCTCCCCCGTCCCTCTTCTCAGCTGTTTCTCTTTCCCTCTTTCTTTCTCCCCTTCTTTCCCCCAGTCAAGTCTGTCCCGTATTCAGCAAGTGAAAATAAAATAAACAATAAAAGGTGAATCAAATGGACCATTACGGCAAGGCTGGGATGGTCAGTTTGGTAAAGTAAATCCGTTGGGCATCTTTCTTTGCCTTTAGACAATAATTCTGATGGCAAAAGAGCCAAACAGGACAGGCAAAAAAAAAAAAAAAAAGGAAGAGTTGAAATGAATGACTGAGACCACGACATCATGAGTAAAATGTTTGCCAAGTTCATAATTCAAGTAATAAGTAGAGTTCTTGTCTCATAGATTTACATACATCTAATGTCTTTTTGCAGCCAAAGGATCGTCCCCCTGCTGGACACTAGAGAGATTGCAGTTTTAAAACACATCTGCACTAGCTTCATATTTTCACACCTGCAGATACAGCTTCCATCTTGTATACAGCCAAATATAAACCAATTTTTATATAAGTTTATGAACCTGCAGCTACATTTGCTCGTTCACATCTGCACTCCCATGCGCCTGTGTGCACCCAGCCTCCTCCCAACCCTGCAACTAAATTCCAAATGTGTGGGAACTGGAATAAGAACTGTTTTACATCAGCAGTGTAGCAAATAAATTACTGTGCTGCTGCAAGGAAGGCACTACAAGAGTCGGATAGTCTTCAGGATCACAGAAAAGTTTGAGAAACCTGCCAGGAACGGCAGGCACACATCCAAGATATTAAATGGAGATGAGAAGCTCAACTAGTCTTGCAGGTCTAAACAGTAACACCCACTCCTCTCCCACAGTCGGTTCTCACCAATACACCAGCAATAAACATCAGACCTCAGTAGTCCCCCTGCACTGTTAACGCACATAAACACACTTAACGTACAATCTTTCAACACAAAAGGTGCACTCTTACCCGTCCCAAAACTGAGTGCTGTGCTAATAAAACTCAAGTGGAAGAATGGGAACTACAGGGTTTAATTATACTTTGAACTGTGACTGCACATCAAGTCTTTTCTGCCTCCTTACAGACACACAGACTCTCCAAGCCAGGATCACTCGTCACTGAAGATCATTTAAGGATTGCAGGCACAGTGTTACTCTCAGCAGGCTCACTCTTGATCTACAGTATCATAGCAAGCTTAGCCCACACACACACACACACTCCCAAAGCATCACCTCAGATGAGGACCACACCTTATTATTGTCCTCAACAAAATATAAAAGAATATATCGAAAGTTCAACCTACACAAGTTTTCAAAAAATAATAATCTAGGGCTCACGAATCATTTTCAAACCCTGCTGTTTGAAGCCAGAGATTCAAACAGTTCTTGTTCTCAGTTCCTGAAATCCTGACATTTTAAAGGTCAGGATTTTATATCTGCTACCGCAAAGCTGCTATTTTGAATTCCTGCAACATCTGAGGAAGATAGAGGAAGATAATCATCTTTTTCACTCTGTGTGTATCAACAGCTGCTTATTTGGACAGAAACTCATCAAATCTGCATCTGCAGAGGTGCTAAAGAGTGTCAGTATATATGCAGGTGGAAAAAAATAACTGATAAACACCACATGCATGAAAATCTTATACTTAAAAGAAATCACTTTTGTACTGGTGGTTAGCGCTGTGGGCTCCTAGTAATAATCCAGTCCGGGGCCTTTCTGTGTGGAGACATGCATGTTAGGATCGGATAAATTTGAGTAAAGATTGTTCCAAATCCAGTTGAAATTGACTTCTTAATCAAGTCTACAATGTGCTGAAATTTGTGCAAGACTCGTCAAACATTCTGTGAAAGGCGCCAGGGTTTTTTGCCCAACTTTAAACTGTTGCAGAACTGAACAAATAGAAAAACTTTCACCTTTAGACACAGATCTGTGTCGTACTTTTTAACAAGGCATCTCACACTGAGTGTCGTGTTCCTCCCGTTTAGTGTTTACTTTAAGCACAAATGTGACGCAGAGAGTTACTGCAGAACAAAAAATGTGTTCAGGCAACTTTCCGTAGAAAGTTAAAGGTTGAAATAAAAAAAGCAAAAAAGCTTAATAATAATCGCCCTATGTGTGTGTGTGTGTGTGTGTGTGTGTGTGTGTGTGTGTGTGTGTGTGTGTGTGTGTGTGTGTGAATTCCTGAATTCCAGTGGGCCAGCAGAGCTCACAGGAACTGAGCCCACACAGACACAAACATCTGCCAGAAACCGATGCACACAGTGCCGAGTCAGTTAGCGAAGCACTCTGAGGCTTGTGGACTGTATGTGTGTGTGTTTGGGGGGGGGGGGGGGTGCAAGACGCCACTTCTACACTGCACTGAGCTAGAAACAGGACTTTCTCATGTTAAGCAGAAGATCTGGTCAACACTCTATGGGTTAAAGCTCAAGTGCAATGTAATAGGAGAATGATCCCAAGCACAAATAGGTCCTTTATTTATCCAGGGCGATCTGGCCACTTCTGAACACCTCAAAAAGGATTCAATTAAACTTCAGTGCAGACCGAGTTAAAATCTGGACCTGAACCCCAGTGAAATGCTGGTGAAAGACTGCAAACCCTTCAAACTGGCAAAAGGGAGTGGTGCCAAAATACTATGACAGCAAAGTCCGAGACAGATCTAAAGTTATTGGAAATACTGCAGATATTGTACATAAAGGTGCCACAGTCAGCAGTGGCATGTTTTCAAAATGCAGAATTAGCTTTTCTATTTGACAAATGTGCATTTTGTGACTTCACAAAATGCACATTTGTCAAATAGATATATATTTTTACACAGCACACACTACACAGCACCAGATCCTTCAATACTGTGTGATGTATGTTTAAGAGCACCATTCTCTCTCCACTCTTAGATTTCCCACTGGGGGGTGACATCATCTCAGGCCATCCGCCCTTTTCCTGGCACACAACACACACAGTTATGTATCCATGCCTTCAGTGGACCTTCCATTAACTTACATTCATTGTCTACAATGTAAGCAATACCTACTAGCACAGAAACATCACCCTCTTTGAAACGTCGTGAAAAGCCCATCACAGCACTCTTGCTGCTGCTCTTTTCCCAAACCACACCCTCACTTTGTAACACGTCTTCACTTTCAGTTATTTTCATTTTTTGTGTTCTGTCCCCATAAGGAACACATGTCCCCATAGTGTGAGCACAAATGCAGGTCCCCACAACATTAGTAAAACATGACACACACACACACACACACTTTAATGGAGCCGCAATGGGGAGCTCTATTGATTGAAGACCCCGCTTCTTACTGCAATCAAACATTAACTGTGATTCTCTGTTGCCATGGTAACATGGTAATTGAAATCAATTAGCATCTGAGCGTCACGATTTTCCCAATGTGATGTTTTTGTGCATGTCTGGTGTGTATGTTGGCACACAGAGCAGTGAGAGCAGCAATAGTAGTACTGTTTTGTTTTTTTTATTTCAAAAGGCAGCAGAGTGAGCTGTAAACCAGCAAAATTATAAATGTGAGTCTATGTGAGGAAATCTTTTATTTTAATGTGTTCTGCAACCCGCTAGATAAGCTCGCCAAAGAGCCAGTATCATCTTTCGCTCTTTCTTCCTAGCTAACCAACCCCCAGGAGACGCCTATGACTCCATAAGTGATGAGCAAGCGAGTCGCTATTGATCAGCGAGCAGAGACAAAATGTCGACCTCCACCATCGGGGAGTGTGCTGGAGGCCGACTGCCTCAGGTTTACCCTAAAGATGACTGACTGGAACAGTGGCGCGGCTGCCCCTCTGTTGGTCTTCCATGGTCTCTTGTGTTCTGGGGGCCTCTGGATGTCTGGAGTTTTGATCTCCTCCATACCCGCTTCACACCCTGGAGGACGGGGCTGTGGCCCCCCCACACTCCCTAGCAGATCATTACATGGAGAAACCTTTGGAATGCAAGCATGCTGATCCACACAGGTATGCACACATGGGTATTCACAGACGCGGACTAAAGCTTTCTTGGCTGCTGCCTCAAAGCACACTGTGCGCTGTCTATCTTGCGTGCTGCACAATATCGTTTATTACTTAGTAAATACTGATATCTATGACTAGCTAGTTTATTGTGATGGTGCTTTGTTTTCTCTATTATTATGTTGCTCTTTGTTGTTTGCTGTCTCCTCTGTTTGTTTGTTTGTTTGTTTGTTTGTTTGTTTGTTTGTTTGTTTGTTTGTTTGTTTGTTTGTTTGTTTTTTCTCCATACAGGTGACCCAGGAGTTTTTTTTTTTTTGTCTCTCTTCCCCCCCCTTCTCACCGTCTCTTCTCCCCTTGGGTTTTCTTTCTTTCTCTCCCCCTCTCTCTCTCATTCATTCCTCCTGTCCTATTTATTAAAAAAAAAAAAAAAAAAATGACAAAGGATGAACTGAAGCTCTGCCATCACGTAATGTCGCATACTGCTGTTTCTGATGTCATTTAATAAAAAAAAAAAAAAAAAAAAAAAAAAAAAAAAAAGATGACTGACAGGAACTGGCCTGAGACAGACAGATGTCGGAGTGGTTTGGGTCTGTGTGCGTTATGTCATTTAATGTGGGACCTCAAACATCAACACGGGTGGATAAATGTGTTCACAGGACGTTACTGGTTAGCACCTTAAAAAAAACAAAACCTGTCAAAACCAATGACGATACAGTCATCGGTCAAAACGGAGGGCACAACTGTTACACAACTCATGTGATTTCATAGCTGCTACATTCACACCCTTCTTTCCTTCATTCCCTCTAATCTCACCTTTTCCTACCTTTTCCCTCTGCCTACTCCTTTCT
Source organism: Mchenga conophoros (assembly GCF_057382185.1). Taxonomy (NCBI): domain Eukaryota; kingdom Metazoa; phylum Chordata; class Actinopteri; order Cichliformes; family Cichlidae; genus Mchenga; species Mchenga conophoros. The sequence goes on along the minus strand of NC_140532.1, from coordinate 21,767,689 downwards.
CCTCCTTTTTGCCTCCATCCTTTTTACAAATTTTTTTTGTTTTCACTCCTTCCTTCCTTCCTCCCCTCTCTCTCCTTCCCATCTCTCTCTCTTTTCATCCTACCTTAACTTAACTCTTCACCTGCCCTCCACATCTTCTCTTTTTTTCCCTTCCCATCTTCTCCCTCCCTTCCCTCTTTTCGCATCATTCCATCCTTCCCTCTTATTCCTCCCCTCTTTCCCTCTTACTCCTCCCCTCCTTTCACCCCTTTCTCCTACTTTCCTTCCTTTCTCCCTTCCTTCTGTCTTGTCGCTTTCCACCCTACCCTCTTACTCCTCCCCTCCTTTCACCCCTTCTCTTCCTTTCCTTCCTCTTTCACTTCCCTTTGCCTACTCCCTTCTTCCTTGCTTTATGTTTTGACTCCATGCTTTTTCCATGTTTTCATCCTTCTTTTCTTCCTTTCCTGCTTCCACCTCCTTTCATCCTTCCTGCCATTTTTCCTTGGCCTCCTCATCTCTTTTTGCCTATTTCCATCTTCTTCCCTGTCTTTCTTGTTCCTTTACATCTTCCCTCATTTTCCTTCCTCCAGTAATCCAGTCTCATTATTCCAAACTGAGTGTAGACCTATTCAAAAAAGTCATGTATATTGAATTTTACAGTATACAAAAGACAAAAACAAAATAAATCAGGGAATACCCAAAATAAATGAATAAATAAAAATAAATGTCTGTACAAAAACATTTTAGCTCATTTAAGTCCAAATTTCAAGTGATTAAGTGAGTAAATTAGCAAATGTAAGACATCTGTAAAAATGTAGAAAAATAAAAAGTCAAATAAACAGGGTGGGAAAAAAGTTATAACACAGATTTGAACCAATTAGTCCAAGGTCCAAGCTTTACAGTTTTTCTCAAATGTTAAAACACAAAAGCCAATCCTGTAACCCAAATGACCAGTAGTCTAAACACATTTACTAAATGTAGCCACCATATTCCAGTACCATGAACACATGTCACATGAAGACACAATTCACAAAACACAACCCTCTGTACTCATAAATCTAAACACATTTTTCCTTGCTAAAACACATGTTGCAAAACAACTCTGCTCATATCCTCAAATGAAAGCCCATGTGATGCAAAATGCTTGCCACAGTCACCAATCTTTGAACACAGGGAACACACCTGGTGTCATTCACTACACACAATGACTCAAAATTGAAGACACAGCAATGGCGCCTGTGTTTGGCTTTGCCGCTGCTGCTACAGCTCGTTGGAGACGACAGTGTAGTTTTTCACTGCCGTCACTTGTCGTTTGCAATATACTTTTTGCTCTTTTGTATTCTGACGTTTCTTCTGCTGCTTTAATTTATGATCGGGATACACTGTTAAACATCAAAGACTCAATGGAGATCTACTGTGACAGCTGGGACAGCTACAGAAAAACTTTTTCTCCTCCTCTGGAGTGTTCCGCACCTGACTGCGTGCTACTGTGCACAACCCGCGGCATTTCCACCCTCAAGAGACGAAAAAGGGGAACGAGGGCCGGCGTCCAGGTGAAACGGAGAAGGTACCGGAGGCTAGCTGCTCTGCTGTGGGGTGACTCTCGGTGTCTGCGACCAGTTCCTCTCCTGTCGTTTGCTGGGGATGTTACGCTGCCGCCTGGGACCCGAGCCCCATGGCTCGAAAGCAGTTTGCTCACTCTGTGTCCGTCATCCATTTCCCGTTTTGTTGGTGACAGCTACGTCTGCTCATCGATCAAGGTTTTTTCCAACTCTGGAGTCGCTGCCCTGTCCGGCAGGTCCACAGGTTTGCACAGGTGTTTAATTCAAGTACCGCTGCAGTCAGCTGTAGATTCCGCAGATAAACCGTCATCAATTCGGTTCGCCCTGCTTAACGTTCGCTCTATAACGAACAAATCATTTATTTTAAATGATCTTTTTATCAAAGAGTCTCTAGGTTTTATGTGTCTGACTGAGACGTGGCAGCAAAATAAGGATTATGTCCACCTGAATGAAATCTGCCCGTCTGGCTGTTCTGTCATTGGAACTCCGCGTCTTTTACGACGTGGTGGAGGACTTGCTGCTGTTTACCAGGACAGACTCATATGCAAACTGGTGACTTCGGACTTCTTCTCTTCATTTGAGTCACAGATGATGAAGGTCGGTTCTCTGAAAACCTTTTATTGTATTTTAATCTATCGACCTCCTGGACCTGCTGGGGTCTTTCTAACTGAATTTAACGACCTTCTGACATCGATCATTAAACTGGAGAAGGTTGTAATATTGGGAGACTTAAACCTTCATATTGATGACGCTTCCTGTAACACTGCTGCCGAGCTCATCACTATCACTGAGTCTTTTAACTTTAAGCAGCATGTTTCTGGCCCCACACATACGAAGGGCCACACTCTTGATCTTGTTTTCTCCCTGGGTTTAAATATATATGATGTATGTGTGGAAGATGTCCATGTGAGTGACCATAGTTGTATATTCTTTAATTTGTCATTTTACGTGGATCCTTCACCTCCTAAATTGATGATCCAAAGGCGGATTATAAACCAAGATGCTGCTAGAAGGTTTTCTGCCATGTTTGTCCCTCGTATGGCTCAAAATGATATGGATTCACTTATTTTGTCTTTTAACAATCAATGTAAATCTATTTTAGATACGGTGGCACCTCTGAAACTAAATGTTGTCCATTCTTCAAATTTCTGTCCTTGGATAAATGAAAGTATTCGAAATTTTAGGAGATATTGTCGCAAATTAGAACGTTTATGGAAGGCTTCCAAGCTTGAGGTCCATAGGGTACATCTCAAGGAATCAATTTTCTCACTTAACAACATGATAAAAAATGCCAGAACGGAATATTTTGCTAATTTAATAGCTTCAAAAAAGAAAAATCCCAGAGTATTGTTTGATACAATTAAAAACATTGTCTCTCCTGATATTCCTCATGTACCAGTCTATACTAAATCTGACTGTAATGACTTTTTAAACTATTTTGTTAATAAGGTCGCTGCTATCAGGTCTAATATTTCTCCATCATCCTCTCAGTATCACATTGACACGTTGCTTACCTCTGATACTTGGTCCTCTTTTACTCCTGTTACCTTACAGGACATCAGTGCTCTGCTTGGTCGAATGAAACTGACTTCAAGCCACCTTGATGTACTTCCTCCATCATTTTTCATTAGTGTGTTTGATTCTATTGGCCCCTGTATTCTGGAAATAATTAATACTTCTCTTTATACTGGCTCAGTTCCCAGCTATTTTAAACAAGCTATTGTTGAACCAATATTAAAGAAACCAAATTTGGACCCATCTCTTCCAAGCAGTTACAGGCCAATATCAAAACTTCCATTGGTGTCAAAGATTTTGGAAAAAATAGCTGCAGAACAACTTATAAACTTTTTGGAAAAGAACAATGTTCTGGACATTTTCCAGTCTGGTTTCCGCAAATTGCACTCCACTGAAACCGCTTTGCTTAAAGTGTCTAGTGACATTCTGATGGCAGCAGACTCTGGAGAGTACACTGTTCTGGTTATGTTGGATCTCAGCTCTGCTTTTGATACTGTTGATCACAGCATCATGATAAATAGGCTGAAGGACTTGTTTGGGATTACTGGCGTTGTTTTAAAATGGTTTATGTCGTATCTATCTGAGAGATCCTTTACTGTCTGTATAAATCATGTGCTGTCGGAAACATCAGTTCTGTCTTCTGGGGTACCTCAAGGATCTGTTTTAGGTCCTATTCTCTTTTTGCTGTATATCCTCCCTCTAGGCCACATTATCAGACGTTACAATAATATTTCTTATCATCTCTATGCTGATGACATTCAGTTGTACTGTTCTTTCAAAGCTTCTGAGTTGTATAAATTGTCTTGTTTAAAAAATTGTCTGTCAGAAATCAAACAATGGTTAAATGACAATTTCCTTCAGTTAAATGCAGATAAAACAGAAACTTTGATTATTGCACCTGATCACATGCTCTCAGAAATTAGGCAGCATATCAGTTTTTTAGACCCTTCATTTCAGTCGAGTCTCAGAAACTTAGGTGTTATATTTGACAGTTCGATGTCTCTTGAGAAACACTCTAAACAACTTGTCCGGAACTGTTTTTATCATCTAAGAAACATTTCTAAACTCAGGCTACTGGTGTCAAAGGCAGAACTTGAGATGATTATTCATGCTTTTATCTCTTCTCGTTTGGATTATTGTAACGGTCTTTTTACGTGTCTTAACAAATCAGCTCTGGATCGCCTTCAGTCTGTTCAGAATGCAGCGGCAAGACTTTTAACTGGTACAAACAAGAGGTCACACATTACTCCAGTTTTGGCTTCTCTTCATTGGTTGCCTGTAAATTTTAGGGTTCATTTTAAAATTTTAGTTGTAACTTTTAGAGCTCTGCATGGTGAAGCTCCCCAGTATATCTCTGACCTGTTGAAACCTCATGCTTCATCCCGAGCACTTAGGTCTTCAGGTCAGAGGCTACTGGTGGTCCCACGTACTAGATTTAAAACACGTGGGGATCGGGCTTTTCAGGCACTGGCACCTAGGCTGTGGAACTCTCTGCCGTTGTCTTTACGCTGTCTAGACTCTACTGACTCCTTTAAAAAGCAGCTGAAGACATTTTTATACAAACGGGCTTTTAACTAATTTAATTAATTTTAACTTGTATGTCTGATCTTACTGTAAAGCACTTTGTGATTTTTATCTGTGAAATGTGCTATATAAATAAATTTTACTTACTTACTTACTTACACTTGTTGCTAATGCTGTACCCACATGTAAAAGCAAGTTCAGAGTGCACAGTATGCTGAAGGTTCCAAACAAACACAATGGATGAAGGCAGAGTCAGGGGAAGAGGAATTTGATGCAGAGGAGGGAGAAGAGCTGGCCCTGGAAGAAGAGGAGCAGGCCAATGAGGAAGAGGAGTTCAAATGAGAGGAGGAAGAGGAGCGACCAACGAGGAAGAGGAGAAGGCCAACATGGGAGAGGAGAAGGTCCAGGAGGGAGAGCAAGACAACCTCGCACCATCATTACGGACGAGATGCGAGCAACAGCTCAGCGACATGATGCCGCACAGTGATTGTGGCGTGTGTGTGGTGTGAATAACGTAAATAAAAAAACTTCACACCCTGTTCATGTTTTCAAGATTACTGTTGTGTGCAATAGATTCTGTTTTTGCATTGAGTTGTGTTACAGTAGTGTACGTACATGCAGGATTTTCTATAGATTTATACTACTCATATGAAACTCACAAATCTAAATGCCTAATCCTCTGCAGAGATCTACGACGATCCGTTACTGTATAGTTTCTAAAATATGCATTGGCAGTTATGAAACAAAGAACCTTCTCACAAATTGAGCATTGTGTTTTCAATTGTTTTGCTGTAGTGTGTAATGCTGTGTATAGTGTTTACAGTTTTGACAGCTTCGAGCTGCTCTCTTGGTGTGGGAGTTTGAGTTTTGCAGTGGGAAGGTGTGGTTGTGTTTATGTAGCTTTAGAGAAGGGTGTTGTGTTTGGACATTGGGGGACCTGGTGGTAACGTTTGTGACATGTGTTTTAGCATTTGAGAAAAACTGTAATATCAGCTTGCTGTGCTGAATAAAAGCACTTTTGAGGAGAAGACGGGGGTACGATTGGTGTGTATTTCTCTCCCACAGCCTGAGTGAGGCCAGAGAAAACACCCCCTTCCAAGTCTATTTGCATTAAAGCTGCTTGTGCCCTGGACTTGTTCATCAGAACGCGAGACAATCTGCCCACAGTTTTGGCTCTCAGGGTGCGGTCAGCCAAGCACCACTCAGAGGAGCTAATGCTGAGTAACTGCTGGACGCCGCAGAGCTGTGGAAAATGAAAGAGAAGAACTTAATAAGGTGAGCCGGACCAGCAGACGGGCTCGCTCAACACAACCGAGGAAACGGGCGTCTGAGATGTCAACAGACTGACCACAGAGGTACCATCAGCTGCAGCCCACGGCGCAATTACCAATCATCAATATTCCCACTTTTCAAACAATGCTACAAGAACGCCGTCTCCCCTTACAGGGTCACCGTGTCACTAATGGCTCCATCATACCTCATTGATCCTCCAGTTTCCACCTCTGTTTGCTGTTCTGTACTGGGATTTGTGTCCGCAGGACGACAATCAATACCATCCTCCATCCTCTCCCTCTGTTTTGTGCATTAGTTGTCCGCATTTTTTCTTTTTAAAAAAGTCAATGCTCAGATGAACTCAGGTTGTTTTGTTTTATCTGTGCTGCAGAGCCCTAAATGTCAAACGAACGAAACGGGTTAGGCTAGGACATCAGTATGAGAAGTTTCCATTAAATTAAATGCAAGCATTAAGACCAGAGATATTCAGAGTGTACGGCAGGCCTAACATCATCCTGCATTACTCACTTCGAGCTGGCCTGTTTAGGAGTGTCCATAAAAGGTCTGGGATGTAAAATGTCAGTCAATTAAATGGCCTCAAAGGATGCTGGCCTCTTTTAACTCTTAATTTAAAACCGCCTTTTTTTCCGTCCTCCTTCTGCTACTTTCCAGTCATACCAAAAAAAAAAAAAAAAGAAAGGGGGGGGGACTCGGGCTGAGTAATGCTCGTGGACAGACCGTTCCTCATGCATAATTTCTGCACAGTAATAAATGGTGAGGCCGTGGCGTTTTGGGGAGATCAAAGCAAAGCAAGCCTGGCCCTAATAATGGCTCTTATAGCGCTGGACCAGAAAGAACCAAAGATGCCACAGGCAGCAGGATGTGTGCGTTTGTTTGCCAGAGAACAAGGAACTACACTTTTGGATACAAAAGCTCTCATAAGCTTTTGTGTTCTGATCTGCTGAACAGATGAATGAAGCTCATAGATGAATGAACTCACAGCGCAGCCCGACAGGTAAAGTGATTGTTCAGCCTAAACAATCACCTGCTTCCTGTGCAGCTCTGTCACTTTGCCTTCAGGGCAACAGCCCGCCACACCTTCAAGGCAGACAGACAAAAATAGGTCAGCAGCTAATGCGTGTATTTTTTGTGCATTCTCAAGTGTGAGTGCATGCATGCGTATATGCAGTCGCCATGGATGTGGTAGCTGTGAGATGAAGGGGTCCGCAGCACTCCAATAAAAGTGGGCTGAAACACGACACCGATCACCACACAGCCAGAGAGGGAAAAAAAGGCAAAGCTCAGCAAAACAAGGGTGCCACAAACATTACCAGTAGCATGTCTTTCAAACCATTTGACAATCAGCAGAGGGGATGTTGAATTGCATGTTTGCGCCCACATTTTGGACGTTGCCTCTGACAGCGGCTCTCAAGCTTCTGCGATCTGAAATGACATGTCGCCTGTTAGAACACATGTTAGTTTTCCCTAACTGTCTCTCTGAGGCCTGCGTTCTCTTTGATCGGGGGTTTAACCTTAAAAAAGGATAAGGCTGGCATTCTTCAGCTTTTAATTATCCAAGAAGGAAATAAACCAGCGCTGAAATGTTGCTACGAGCGGTGACGAAAAGGGCCGGAGCAGTTCAGGCAGGGTGCAGTCACCATGTTAATGTTAATGTAGTCGTCTTAAAAGCAAGCCTGGAAGCACAATTAGGGAAAAATCTTTCTTTTTCTTATTAATTATTACAACACCACCAGTGGGACAAATGTCACAATGTTTTAAGTCGTCTTTGAAATAATCCCGAGTCCATGCACCAAGTCTCCTTTTGATAGATCAAAGCGTTCGGTTACGGCCTCGCTTCCTGATTGGCGGTTTCGCTGCCAGATTACATTTACTGTGAGAGACAAATACCTTTAAGAACCCATGCATTCATCCATCCATTATCAGCCACCCTTTACAGTCGTGCTGCGGTGGCAGCAGGCTATTCCATACGTCCTTCTCCATGGCAACAGTTTCCAGCTCCTCCTGGGGGATTCCGAGGCATTCCCAGGCAAGATTAGATAAATATTCTCTCCACTGAGTTCTGGGCCTCCCCTGGGGTCTCCTCCCAGTTTGTAGTATGTGGATAATCTCCACAGGGTGGTGCCCAGGAGACATCCTAACCATGTTCCCAATGGCTGGACCACCTCAATGAGCTCCTTGAAGTACAGAGGAGAATTGGCTCTATGTCTATGATACCAAAAACTCATGGTCACAGCAAGAAGGTCCTGGGTTTGAATCCAGCACTAGGCCAGGGCCTTTCTTTGTGGAGTTTTTACATTCTGTCCATGTCTTTGTGGGTTCTCTCCAGGTATTCCAGTCCAAAGACATGCAGTCAATAGGGTTGGGTTAAATTCTCCATGGCTGTGAGCTTGAGTGGTTTTGTCTTTTTATCTTTTTATGTTAGCCCAAAACTGCATAAGCAGAAGAAAATAGATGGAAAAACTAAAAAGAAAGATTAAATGATTGATGATTGAAAATGATTAAAAACGTAGAAACACTTAGATACATTAAATACAAGTTTCACAGCTTGGCACTTACAAAACTGGAATACTCCAGAACAGAGCATTTCTATTTTTTACTATTCAAACTAAAAGTGATGATAGTTAAAAATGTTGATATGAACAATTACAATTTCATAGAGTTGCATAAAGCTGCAGTGAGTCAACCTATCTGCCCATCTGGAAGCATTGCAACAAAACAGCCCCACCAAGCAATTTCCCTACAAGTACTCAGACACCACTCAGAACTGGACTGATTAAGGATTAGAGCAGGGCAATATGACCAAAAATATTTATCACGATATACATTTGAAAATTTGCGATAACGATGTAACTGACGATATAATTGACACTAGACAAAATACTTTACAACTACACAACTTTATTAGTGCAAAAAAAAAACAACCCATCAATGTATTTTCACTTAAACAAGCAGCTGTTTTTTTAAGTGCATTAAAGTTATATAAAAATGTAACAGTGCAAATGTAAATTCCTTGCTGACAGTTTAACCAAAAGGCATTTCCAGTGGAAACTGGCCGACATATCCTCAGCGTAACCATGTATAATATCCACAAAACTTAAAAAGAGGTTATACGCACACAATACGGTAATATTATGTTGAAGCACAGTACGTATCACTCTGCGAGGCTCCTGCCTACGATAGCAGTAATGCTCCGACAATCCATCAAGCGGTGCGGCTTCGTAGCTTAGCAAAGTCGTACTGAAACATTTGACAGATTTTCGAGCGCCGTGTACCACACAAAATCGTTTCGAAGTCAGTAAACACAACCAGAATTCATACATAAGGCACACGGGATTATAAGGGACACTGTCAATTTTCAGAAAAATCAAAGGATTGATTTTAAGTGTGCCGTATTTTCCAAACAACACGGTAATAACGACGGCCCACTAGCATGCTCTACCATAAATAGTGCTTTGTTGTGTATCTGACGGACGAAAGCTAAACCAGTTCCACACCACTGAAGTTGCAGCATTTTTACAAACCAATTCTGGTTCATCCGTTTCATTCAACAATCCACTTTCACCCTTCTCATTCTCCGTCATCGCCATGCTTTTTCCGCCATGTGCGTATGAAAACAAAGGCACTGCTCATGCGTGTTTTACCCACATTCTATCGCAATATTTGATTTTTTTATCATTGCCCAACATTATACCAGTATTACCGTGAACGGTATGATATGGCCCAGCCCTATAAACGATTATCAACTCCTCTTTTGTTTCTTTAAAAAAAAAAGAAGAAGAAGGACACGGAGTACACATACTGAAGCACGTAGAGGCACAAAGATGACCTTGATAGGACGCAACAGATGAAGAAGACAGGAGGCTTCAGGGGACTTGGCGTCTGCCACTATGAGTCAGGAGACTGACTATGGCAATCGGGTTTCGAAGAGTGTCATTCCTCTGACGGGAAGAGGAACGGTCATGTTCTCTACAGTCAGCAAGGACGGGACAGCGGAAGAGCGATGGCTGATGCATCAGCTGTACAAGGTCAATCCACTTAAAACCTCGGACTTCAGATAAAATGTAAAGAACATTTTATGAAAGAAGTTGGATATATTTTAAAGATCCACAGGTTAAGAACAGTGGATAAAAGTGGACAAAGTGCAACACATTCTCAGGGAGATGGGAGATTTCTAAGCCCCATGTTTAGCATTATTGCTGTCTGGGCCTTAATCCAACCTGAGGCAGAGTTCATGTTTGTAAAGGGAAGGGAAGAGGAGGTCGTCCAAAAATCCCAGTTTACAGGACAAAAATAAGAAGAATGCGCCTCGACCAGATGTCTGAATTTGAACAAACTCTGTTTATGACCTTGTAAACGCTTCACCCGAATGATGAGGTGGCCCTCAAACACAGCAGCGACCTCTGACATCCTGCAGGAGCTCTGAAAGCAAAGGTGACAATGTGTTTTGAATGGCCGCTTTTTAAGCAGAGCTGCAAGAAAATACGGTGTTTCATTAAGGGGAAACCGAGCGCTGTGCGCAGCTAAGTGGTGCTGCAGTTTCCGAGAACTGTCTGTTTGACGTTTTGATTTGTTTTCTGAGGAAAAGCCTGCATTGTTTGCTCCAGTCCCACCTCTATTGTGTGTCCCAGACCTTGCGTTTCAGCAAATTCAACCAGGGCTCAACACAATAACAGTGTGAGGTCTTTGCTGCTGTACGCGTTCGGTCGCTCACATCAGCTGGGCCTCTGTTTTTCGCTCGTTCTCGGTAGTAGAGGTTTCTCTTCGGCTCTCAGTTTTCATTCAACCACGTCAGCGCGCCCCTCCCTCTCACCCTGAAATCCAAAAGGAAATGACTATCCAATTAGAGAAAGCGGAAGATGGTTCAAGGTCCCCTTTTCGTTCGGGTGAAACATGACACGATAAGAGGCTGAGGGGAAAACACTGCATTGTGGTCACTTTCACTTCCGCTTCAGGGATTTTTCAGCCACAGAGTTTTCTGCCTCCTCCCTCCACATGAATCATTTTCCTGTGACAATCTGTTCAAATGTACAGAAGATTAGCACATCCTCCTCTTAAACTTCACTGTTTCTCGCCTGCATGAGCACTGGATAGTAAATCCCTGGAAGCTCAAGTCTCGAGCTACAGGATGGCCTAATTTATCAAGCCTCCTTGAAAACCAGCACCGCTATCTCTGATGCCGCGGTGCTTGGAGCAGGTCACACAGACATGAGAGTGGACAAAAGCAAGTAGAAGAGACAGATTTCTGTGGGGTAATGACAGATAATAATGGGGCTCTAACATAGGCTCCACGGCTGGTTTAACCCTTCATTACAACACAGGGCTCTGAATCTAAAAGAACTCAGTTGACTCAAGCTACTCTGCAGAGATGATGGGGGAAAGACAAATAATGTGAACGTGAAAAACAAAACGAAAAATAAAAAGGTTCCAAATCTCTAAAAGTCAGTAAAACGATTTTTAGATTCTCATCTGTCACAACAGTGAGAGGAATCTTACAGCGGAGCCCTGATCTCAGCATGTGATACCACAAGTTTTGGCGATACCAAGTAAATACAGGGCCAGTATTGCCCATACCAATACCGATTCTTTTTAACCTTATGTATTGGAGAGCAGTGTGTCATGATTTATGAGATGACTCATTATTAATTTGCCAATTCTGAACTAATTTTCATGACAACTAAATCACTGTCATTTTTACTTTCCACAATAATTAACGAACACAACAAAACAAAAACACCCCTTTGAACCATTCAGCTGGGTTTTTCTGGATCTGGCAGGTAAATGTGACCTGTCTCTAAAGCACTTGGGGTCACTTCTATTAAAAAAAAGATACATGTGACAAACAACAAAATAGTACTGCTTAGTTTGTTCAGCTTTTTGGGTGTCTGGGCTCTCCCTTAGAGATAGTGAGGAGCTTCGTCATTTAAGATTCACATATATAATCTCTACTCACTGGAGAGATTATATCACTCAGCTGGCTTGGAAAGGAGCTGGAAAAGGTGGCCAGGGTGAGGGAGGTCTGTCGGAAATGCATGGACGGATATTCCATGCAGTGGTTGGCGTTTACAGTTACATTTGAGTCTTGATGTTTTAGTTTATTCAAAACTTCCACGACATCCTTTTGTGTCTTTTCAAATCTTCCTCTTAGGTTAGTATTCAGTTTTGTAGTACTTTCTTGCTTCCTGTTTTAATTCGTTTCAGCTGTGTCCCATGACCCTCCTGTGTCCACTTACCTTGATTACCTCACGTGTGAGATTTTAAACCCCGCCTTTTGTCCGTTTTTCCTCCCAGTGTGTTCCTGTCTACTTTGTTTGGAACCTGCTTTCCTTTTCCTGTGGACTTTTGTATTCTGTGGATTTTGTACCAGCCATAATAAAGGGCTTGCTTTTAGTTATCCTGCCTGTCTCAAAGCTTTTGGGTCCTATTGTTGCGACCCGTGACAGTGGCCATTGCTTAGTTCTGCCCCATCAGTACTGTACAGGCCTTCAACACAGTTTAAAACAATTCTGATGATGATTTGATTTGATTTTTTTTCACTCTTTTGGCACAATAGGGAGAATGAATTACAATTTTTACAAAGGTATGGCTGTACAGTTTATCCTTTATAGCGACAATTACTACATTAAGGATTGACAGGATGAGTGACATTTGACTTTTTAAGACATGCAACAACATGCTGAAGAGGGAGAGTTCTTGGGGTTTTAGAAAATAATGAAATATTTCTGATATTCTCACCTATCTTCCTTCTCCTTTTCACTCACACTGAAGCCAATAGTGTTAGAATTAACTGTATAACAGTAATGGTGTGACAGCACCAACTGAATGTGGAGCTCCTCTTTGTGGACCGAGCGATTGTATTATTAAGCGAAGACCTCTGGCACTGAACGCTCCGCTGCGTCCTATCATTGAAAAACGGATGACGTGTCAAAAGAGAGTCAGCGGTATGTTTTGACCCTGCAGGCTAACGTGGGACCACAAAAGGGTCTTTGGCGAAGATAACTCTAAATAGGGTCATAAATCAAGGTCTTAGCTCAACGAGATCAGCACATGCTGTAGTTATCAAATCCTAAAGATCCTCAAGCAGAGAAGTACAGTCTTAAACTGTCCTTCAAAGACAGATTGATACTGAAGAACAGGTGCACACAAAATTCTCAATAAGACTACAAATGCGATTAATATCTTTTAAATGCAATATCCAAAACTATAAACAGATCCTCTGATGTCAAAAGGGCTTTGAGGCTCATTTTTATGCTTCTTTGGTTTCAAGACAACCAGATTTTTCCAACAAAATCTAAAACCTATGGATTGTTATTATTATAGAAAACACAGATTTTGTTCAATAAGATAATCTTGATAAACACCACTTTCATGATTTTTCAACGATATCACCGGAGGTTAAACTCTAATGTTCGGATATAAACTAACAACAGCAAGGTCACATGACTGCAGGGTCAACACCACTAAGCCTATATGCTCGCCATGATGACAATGCATGTGCCTATCTTCTCGTTTGGGCACAAGTGAGATTTTATTGACATATTTCATGTCGTAAAACAAATGTTGGGTGAACTGTCTGCCTTCTTTTATACATCCAACCACAAACCCACTGAAAAAATGACTAAAGAGTTGAGAGAACCAGAAGTACAGTAATGATAACTTATTTCCAGCTTCTAGGACTCATTCTTATGTCACTGTCTTGCCACATCACAACAACCAAACCCAAAAATCATGTCCTCATTGACTGAGATACAGAAATGCTTCAATTACATCTCCTTCAGTTTTTCCTGAAACCAAATGCCCAGTGACTATCCTTGGGCCACGAGGTTACCATAGCAGCAGCTGTGTCTCAGTCACCCTGTGTGCCCTCCCGAGACCAATCCTGTACAGATTAGATATGACCATCAAACGGAGGAACTTGATCCTCAGAGGATTAGAGCCCAGAAGCAGAAACTATGTGACAAACTCGCAGCTTTCTGTTCGCTCCTGCGACTCCGGACTGTCCTCCAAAACTCCTCAGAGGATGTTTTGAAAATGCTCACATTGCCTCTAGCCCACATATGTGTTTTATGTCAGCTACAAAGGGGAAAAAAAGAAAAGAGGCAGTTAAGGCCAAAGAGGAGAGAACAGAAAAAAAAACGAAAAACAGCATCAAATTACTCTACAGCGTCTGCCAAATCCTGCAGGATGATGTCAGAGATGTTCAAACACATTTTTTAATACTGTAATAAGGCTTCATGGCCGCCAGCTATTTTAGATTATTAGCATTTAGACAGATCACATTCATTATGACATTTTAAAGAGCAGAGGTTTGCAGGGACGGCCGAGGGTCCGTCTGCAGTATCAGCCACCAGTCTGCTTCCTACGCAGAGCCCCTGAGGGCAGACATGAGTGCTGTTAAGAGTGTGTGCATGTGTGCATTTGTGGCGATATCAGTGACGTGGGATTATGTACACTCAATTTAGTCCCAAGAATGCAGCCATCAGGCCAAAATAATCTCCCACAAGGCCTCAGGGCACGTTTTAGAAAACAGGGTGGGACCACAGACAATTTAACACTTACAAAAATATCATTGGCATGACTGAAACACATCATTGAAAAATCTAAACATGTGGCCACATTCTGTGAATTTTCACGCTTTAATATAAATAATACAAAAGACGTGTGTGAATCCTCTCTGGGAACAAAGAAGCCTATTACATCCTCATCAATAAATCACGTATGGATGCGATGGTGAAACAGATAGCCTGTTTCCTCACTCAGGAGGGGGGATGAAGTGTGCAATTTAAAGGTATAATAACATTTTCTTTTTTAAGTTTACGTTTCACTGCATCGTGACTCTTATTTTTCCTCTCCCCCCAAATTGAGAGACAGCGTAAAGCAAGAAAAAAAAAGAGGAATAACTAGTAACATCTGCCTTTAGCAGTCTGCAAGTGTGACCTGAGTATATTCATTTTCTGTACCAGCCAAGAGCAGCGAGACAAAAACAGACACAGACAAAGCTCTCTACACTTCCCTTAAAGTGTAACCACAAACTCTCACCACATTCAGCAGACACAGACACACTCGAGGTAAATAAAGCCACAGACTACGTCAAGATGTGCTGCAGAAAACAAATGCAAATCATCAACAGACACAGCCATGTTGAGATTTTAGTTTACCCTCAGTATCCTCCTGCACCTAAAGCAGCTGTGTTCCTATCAGGGTACAAATAACAACAATTTCTTACCATACCCTGAACTGATTATGCTGTATAAGTGCATCATAAAGATCTATTATGGCTGCCACTACAACATATCCTACAGGCGGGTATTGGGTAGGCTCCACTATGCTGGGGTTAGCCCATAGATGGAAGTTATTATAAGAAGGATGTGCAGCACCAGGACCTGATATAATCTAAGCCTAATAGCTGACAAAGCCAAACAGGACTCAAAACAAGGGGCTCCTAACAGCAGGTACTCATCCAGGCAGAAATAACACAGGGCAGAACAATCCTGATCATAAAGGATCTCTACATGGGTAAGATGCCATTGAACTACTGGCCAATTACCTGCCTCTCCACAACGTGGAAGCTCCTCTCAGGCATTTCAGCCAACCTGAATAGGCATAAGTCTATACATGAACACAGCTCAGAAACACATTACAAATATCCCCATAGGGTCAAAGGTGGTTATCAGAACAGTACTAGGACTCTAAGGCCAGGCAGGCCAACCTGAGCACTGCCTCAATCACCTAAACCAGCCCAGCACTAACAGTAGATATGGATATAGATTCAGAAGTGGAGTGACCATCAGCCAGACATCGACTCACTGATCCATCTCACCAGCATCCACCAGCGTTGGAGCAACTGGAAATATATAATAGCAGAGATACAGTGCAGCTACAAGTACCTGGGTATCCCACAGGCCAAAAGGAACCCAGATACCCAACTGGAATAATAAGCTGGTCACAGGAGTAGATGGATACCACTGATGACAACATATGAAAACTGACAATGCACAGAGGTCTCCACATGAAGTCCAGCACTCTGAGGCTCTATGAGCAACTGAAAGAGGGAGAGCAAGAAATACAGGGACTTGGAGCATTCACAAATAACATCAGGATGAAGCAACTGGAGATAGACAGTGATGAGGAACAGGAGGAGGAACTCTCATGGATGACCAACCACCTGTGTGGGATATACAATCGACAGAGGAAGGACCCGAGATGAAGAAATCCTAATAAAGGACAGCTTAAAGGACAGCACAGAGAATCTGATGTCGCTGCACAAGATTAGACCCTAAGCAGCAGATCCAAAGAGGCAGAACTCTATCAAAACCAACAGGACCCAAGTTACAGACTGTGCAATGGTGCTCCAGAGACCATCCACAACATAGCAGCACAATGTAAGATGCAAGGTGAGACACATACACTGAGAAGCATAACTAAGTGGTTGGGAAACCAGACAGGAACATATGTGGTGCATATGGACTAGAAGTCCCCAACTCCTTATGGGAGACCACCAAAGGGGGTCGAAAACAACAGGGCTAAGTTCCAGTGGGACTCTGAGTTCCAGACAAACCTCATGAAGAAAGGAATGATACATCTAGGCTAGGCTTTTTTCAGTGTGGGATATCCCCATCATTCATGACAAAAAACAAACTTTGAGAAGCTGGAATAAGGAAATGTGGAGCATTTCACCCCCAGCAACCACCTCCAGCTTTAGGAATACAGAGTCATTCCTATACTACCAAAGAGACACCTGACCTAGGAGGGGACCAGGAACATCACAGATGCTTGAACCACTTCAGATTAGATTGTCTCAAATTAGCTCTACTTCCCTACTTCAGTCATTCCCAAGTTTAGTCCCTTGGGAATGACTGAACCTCTCACCTGTCTAAAGCTGAACTCAGACAATCTTCAATACAGGGAGTGCAGAATTATTAGGCAAATGAGTATTTTGTCCACATCATCCTCTTCATGCATGTTGTCTTACTCCAAGCTGTATAGGCTCGAAAGCCTACTACCAATTAAGCATATTAGGTGATGTGCAACTCTGTAATGAGAAGGGGTGTGGTCTAATGACATCAACACCCTATATCAGGTGTGCATAATTATTAGGCAACTTCCTTTCCTTTCCTGGGTCAAAAGAAGGACTTGACAGGCTCAGAAAAGTCAAAAATAGTGAGATATCTTGCAGAGGGATGCAGCAGTCTTAAAATTGCAAAGCTTCTGAAGCGTGATCATCGAACAATCAAGCGTTTCATTCAAAATAGTCAACAGGGTCGCAAGAAGGGTGTGGAAAAACCAAGGCGCAAAATAACTGCCCATGAACTGAGAAAAGTGAAGCGTGCAGCTGCCAAGATGCCACTTGCCACCAGTTTGGCCATATTTCAGAGCTGCAACATCACTGGAGTGCCCAAAAGCACAAGGTGTGCAATACTCAGAGACATGGCCAAGGTAAGAAAGGCTGAAAGACGACCACCACTGAACAAGACACAAGCTGAAACGTCAAGACTGGGCCAAGAAATATCTCAAGACTGGTTTTTCTAAGGTTTTATGGACTGATGAAATGAGAGTGAGTCTTGATGGGCCAGATGGATGGGCCCGTGGCTGGATTGGTAAAGGGCAGAGAGCTCCGGTCCGACTCAGACGCCAGCAAGGTGGAGGTGGAGTACTGGTTTGGGCTGGTATCATCAAAGATGAGCTTGTGGGGCCTTTTCGGGTTGAGGATGGAGTCAAGCTCAACTCCCAGTCCTACTGCCAGTTTCTGGAAGACACCTTCTTCAAGCAGTGGTACAGGAAGAAGTCTGCATCCTTCAAGAAAAACATGATTTTCATGCAGGACAATGCTCCATCACACGCGTCCAAGTACTCCACAGCGTGGCTGGCAAGAAAGAGTATAAAAGAAGAAAAACTAACGACATGGCCTCCTTGTTCACCTGATCTGAACCCCATTGAGAACCTGTGGTCCATCATCAAATGTGAGATTTACAAGGAGGGAAAACAGTACACCTCTCTGAACAGTGTCTGGGAGGCTGTGGTTGCTGCTGCACACAATGTTGATGGTGAACAGATCAAAACACTGACAGAATCCATGGATGGCAGGCTTTTGAGTGTCCTTGCAAAGAAAGGTGGCTATATTGGTCGCTGATTTGTTTTTGTTTTGTTTTTGAATGTCAGAAATGTATATTTGTGAATGTGGAGATGTTATACTGGTGTCACTGGTAAAAATAAATAATTGAAATGGGTATATATTTGTTTTTTGTTAAGTTGCCTAATAATTATGCACAGTAATAGTCACCTGCACACACAGATATCCCCCTAAAATAGCTAAAACTAAAAACTAACTAAAAACTACTTCCAAAAACATTCAGCTTTGATATTAATGAGTTTTTTGGGTTCATTGAGAACATGGTTGTTGTTCAATAATAAAATTATTCCTCAAAAATACAACTTGCCTAATAATTCTGCACTCCCTGTAGAAGCTGATTTCTCCTACATATATAAACAATCATGTTCCTTCTGTCTCTAATCAGGCACGGTGGCCATAAATAAGGGTAGGAACATAAACTGCCCAGTGATTTGACAGAATTGCCCTCGCTCTCAGTTATCTCTTAGATAACAGACAGTGTTATATCAGATGCAGATACAAATACAGCCTGAACCCTTAAACATGCACACATATGGCTTTTAGCTTTACCCACAAGGTCAGTTTCATAAGTAATAGCCCAGACACACAAATACAACACATCTCTGCAACTGTCTGTAGAAGCTTTACCGATCAAAGATGGTTTACACTTCAAAAGCTTTCTAAAAACAATGATAATAAACCACATTTTCTTAAATTACTATGATTTTCTATCAGTTATATTAACACCAGATTTCAATGCTTGTCTGCATTAAATACACATGCATTTGCTATTAAATGTAACCTTCCTGTTAAACCTCAATAATTTCATTGCATCCAATTGATTTGTTGGTGGAATGACCCAGTTTCCCCACATGAAAATTTCATCTTGAACAAACACGCATGTTCAACACATTGCTGGCAACACAAAATCACTGCACAGGATTAACACTCACACATCATGAAAACAAAAGGCACATCTAATCACACACACACACACACACACACACACACACAGAGTCCACAAGGCAATCTAGACATATAGCGCAGACGCCGTCTCCCCTCCCCCTCCCTTTTTCCTCCGTTTCTCCATCCAGCCACCAAATCCACTTAGAGGCCAGTGTGTGACTCGCTGATTGTTTTCTCTGTGGCAGCAGCTGCTCTGCCTCCCTCCTCTGCCTCGGTCACCTAATCAACTGTCAGTCAGCTGGAGAAGGACTGAAGAGGTCGGAGATTAAAATTTCCTTCAGTAATGAACACATCCAAGGTCTCTAATCCTTCAGAGCCCAGCCTACAGATGAATTTAAAGCAAGGATCCATCAGATTTTCGTGTCTTTTATTTATACAAATTATGTCAGAGATGTGGAAAGCAGACTCTGCAAAGACTATTCACCAAAAACAAACAAATAAATCAAATAAACAGAAAAATAATGCAATCAGCAAGGCTCACTAGGGCTGGGGTTTGCTTGGATATCCTGTGTTTTTCTGAGAGTAACAAAGGTGGAAGACCTAATCTACAAACAGGAAGTAGCAAGTGGCTTTAGCGATGATGCTGAAGAGCTTTTTTTTTTATTTGAATAAAAAAAACAAAAAAAACCTAACAGACAGCACAGAGTAACCTGGCACTTGATGTTTGGCTTTTGAAATTTCCGGGGTTTGTGGTGGGGGAGACAAACAAACTCAAAAAGCCTGAATGGAGGTTGCCAATATAGCATGTACTAATGAGGATGATTGTACGAGCATGAACCACATCTAACCTGTATCTGTGCTCATTTTTATTCAGTTCAGACACACAAACAAAAATGTTCATTTTATAATCCTGCTTTTATAGCGCTGAAACAATACGTCATGGGGTATTTTATATATTTGTTAAAAAATTTTAAAAAAGAAGCTACTTAAATATAAATATGCTTATTTTGATAAAAAGCGTATCTCAAGTAGGCCTGCAATGTGCAATAACAATATGACTTGATATAAGTAAACAAATATTAAAGATTTATCGTAAAAACTAATCTAAAACATTTAATTTACAGATAAAATATTACATGGTAACTTCCTCTGGTCTGTTTTTAGCCATCCAGCCACTTTCTGTAATCAGCTGTTCAGCTCTGGAGACATCAGTGTACAGAAATCTGTCGTCTCTTTAATATAATGAAACTAAACTGCACTCCTCTTTTGGAAAAATGAAGGAAAAAAAAAAAACACAAACTCAGCAACCATCTTTTTCTAGAAACTATGAAACAGGTTCTCAAAATAAAATCCACAAACCTCTGAGCAGTTTCAAGTAGGAACTATTTACTTTCTGTTGAACTAAACCCAGCTGAACACAACCCATCCCTTTAAAGTGTGCCAAGTGCGTCGCCTATTTGCACACTTTTTGCTTTAGTAAATACACAACTGACACAGACATGCTTAAGCACAATTTTACGCAACAAGGTCAAACGTTTGTTTAAGCTTGAGTGCGTGGCACATGCAAATCACATGACTTTTGTCATGTGATTATGTGCTAACCGGTGTTAGCCAGTAGATCTCATCAAGTTTGTGTAAAACTGACTAAACATCTTTTGTATTTGTTTGTTTGTTTTTTACATCTACATAATCAATGATAAATGCAATCCAACAGATTAAAAATATATTGTATAGTTAAGATACATGGTGTTGCAGCAGATGCAGATTCACATGGTCATTTTTCAAAATGCAGCTATGCAGGAAGATGACATCTGACACGTGATTGTGGACATATGTTATTAGTGTGAGTGTGTGTGTGGGTGTGTGTGTGTTTGCTGAGCGTGTTATGACTCAAAGACCCTTTATTCACCCCCATGTAGCCACAGCGGGCCAGCTTTCACACCCTCCTCAAACTAAATTAAACACCACTGTTTCCACCTTGATCTAAACTAGACACACACACACAGTCATGCATCTGTCCTGAGCTTGATTTGTACACACTCTCTTTCTCTGGTGGACTTTTAAGCGCCGTGACAACAGCCAACCACAACGCAGCTACTCCGAACCCTCGAGCCAATCACTAGTCTCCCTTCGTTTTTTGCCGCCCAATGAGAGCACTCCCTCCATGGATGGTTTTATACCAACGGCTTTCATCATTGTTCCAGATGAGATTGTAGCTCTGCTGCTGCTCGGCTCTCCTCTTCGCACCAAAGAGCATCTGCTGCCTGAGAGGAAACTGAGAGCTTTTCATTAGCGCCACAGCTGCAGACACGGCAGACTCCCTGATGAATTCATACTGTACGTTTCACAAAAAATATTAACTGTCGCTCCTTCTTCATCGTCTCTGCAAGCTGTTTATCACTCATCCTTGCTACGTTACACTGGTTTCCATCATTTACAGTGTTCATCATGCTTTACAATGTTACAATACATGAAAGTGTCCACTGCTCATTAGGAGAGCAGCACACCATTATATTTGTTAAGGATTCATCTATCAACTCGACATAATCAGTATCTTAAAGACAAAGACAACTAGCAAGCACTGACATTTTAGAAGCTGAAACCTGTGAATATTTTGGCAGTTTTTCAAAACAAAAAGGATTCACTGTGGAGCGAATAAAAACCATTTTCAATTTTTAATTGTCCAGAAAAAAGAGACAAAAATAACCCACATTTAAAGCTGCTGTCTTATATCTTTCTATCTGCTGATGCCATCATTTACTAATGGAGAAAGAGAAAAAAAAACAACCCAGACACAACTGGAGATTTCTTTAGGACAATGTGGAGGCGGATCTAAAAGCAGCACCTGAAGACAGTGAAAACATTTTTCATCACAATAACAGACATTTAGGTGAAAATCCATCTTACCTGATGCACCTCTGTGAAGCTCATCAGCAGTGTCGGGTTATTGTTACCAACTAGCTGCTTATTTGAAAACGAGCGAGCGAGTCTGGCTCCTAGCAACTGCTGCCTGACGGGGAAGGTTGAAGAGGTTACGCTGTCACAAGGACCACAAGCCTGAATGAATGAACAACGTGCAGCAGAGAGAGGAGGAGGAGAAAGTAGAAGAAGAAGAAGGACCGAGCTTTGACCGCCTGCACATCCAAACACTAACTAATTGCTTTATTAACATATAAATAAAAAAAGATGAAAATAAGACAAAGGAAAGGGGAAACACGGGCGGCCATGAAAACACAGCGGCTGCAGGCTTTTGTTGTTGCGGCCAGTGTTTAGAAGCCCAAACAAGACAGACACGAGCTAATGAAGAGCCTAATAGAGAGGACTAAGCTGCTTCATTGGTATGCCTTTATCAGTTATAGGTGGTCATCAAAGAATCAGTTGATTTTTTCCAAATGTTACAAAAAGGTACAAAATTCTCATCAAAATCTTCATCAAAGTCTTCAAAATAACCGTTCAGCTCTAGTTTCAACAACATTGACAAGTACATCTATCAGAAAAAATGATACTTGGATACTGTTAGTACAAATTACTATCAAATTAGATACTTTTTTGCAACAGTATTGATACCAACACTTCTGTGTTCACCTCCTCCAGCTTAAACGGAACTTCAGATAGCCCCTCCCCTCAATAGCAGCTGAACACACATCAATAGTAGCGCAACTAACATGACACTGATTTTTACATCTTTAAGAATTTCAAGAGGTCAGTAAAGCTCTCATGTCAGCAACATTGAAGTATTAAATCTCTATCATAAATATTACCTGCTCAGCATACACATTTAACCGTTAACCTTTTAAGTGTTAACAATTATCTGTTCAGTTACCATTAAGATGATCATTTTAGTCTCGTAAATGTCACAAAAATGGACAATATTCTCTTCAAAATTGTTCAAAGTCTTCAAAATAACCCATTCTGTTTGACCAAAGCCCCCAAATTCTCCCAAAGTCCTTTTACAAAGGATTTCCAGAGGTCAGTAAAGCTCTAGTTTCAACAACATTGAAGTACTAAATAGTTATCATAACTGTAAACCTGAGAGAGGACTAACAGAATAGGTGTTGTTGTGGTAGATTATGTAGCAGAAGAAGATGCACTGACTAGTTTTTGGACATCAAGTAGGATTTATGCTTCTGTGGTAAATCTCCACCGCAGGTGCGTCATAACCACCAACACTTTTAAAACTTTACACCATGACCGGACATGCACCTCCGCAGACATGGTGGGTACATTTCTAGGAAAGCTTTGACCAAATTCTTCTAATGCTGTTTGTGTGTAAAATAAAAAAGCTAAATCACATGTACATGGGACCTGTGAGACAATGTCACTTCCTGCACATGCAACACATGATTTGGTAACTTTGGGCTATTTACAGCAAACTCCAGTACAGGACGATGACTGAACACTGAGACAGAGACGCCGTACAAACTGCATCTATAGATCCCGTGACTAAGGCCACCGAACCACCGGATCCTACCTGCTATATTCGTATTGTGCCGTCCCAGTTTAGAGTCGTGCACCAAAGTAGGACAGGCTGCAGGACAGAGCAACTTTCAGACAACCTTGGCAGAATGACTACGCTTTTATAGCCACACAAAGGAAAGTGAGACGCAAGAAAAGAGGCATGGAAGAAAATGTGACCAAGAAGAAAATGAGGGCAAAAAGAAAGACTGTTAGGACAGGAATAGTTTACATTTTTTACACTGATCTCAGCAAGACACCTTTGACTGTTTTTCCTTTCAGAAACACAGAAAACCTGAATTTCTGACTAAGACTAAAAATCATGTCAGGGGTGTTAAACTCATTTCAGTTCATGGGCCTCACAGAGCCTGATTTAATTTTAAATGGGCCAATTCTGTGAAAGCATTGCACAATAACTTGCATTTTTAAAAGAACATTTTTCTCTAGTAGGAATGTGATCAGGACCAGTACTTACAGTACCTTTTGAACTGCTCAAAACACAAATCTACTTGTTTTTATTGTAGGGGTTTTTCTTAGTGTTCTCAGAAAAAATGACACTCAGATACTAACTGATCTTGAAATTTACTATCAGATTAGATACTAATTTGCAGGTATCGATACAAACAACTCTGTGATAACCGCCTCCATCTGAGCAGTCATCTGAAAGTCACATGGCCCCTCCCTTCACTAGCAGCTGAACACATCAACAGTAGTCAACAGTTAACTTGACACTGATACCCTGGTCTTTATGAAGAATTTCAAGATGTCACTAAATCTTTCCATTGTTTTAACAACATAGAAGTATTAAGCAGGCATCATAAATATGAATATATATTATGTGTATGTATATTAATATATTAATGTTAACTTGTCATTAAGGTAGCAGCCAGCAGCTATGGCTAATTATAGAATAATAACATTATTTGTGGGTTTAGACAACAATTGTTATGTTAATAGAAAATATTAATTAAAACAATAACACAATTATTTGTGTCTAAAGAGTACTATGTTTCTCTAAATCTCCCAGACTGAAGCTAAGGAAGGTCTACCAACAACTACACAGACACAGTGCCAGCCTGCCTTAACAGGTATTTGATCAGCAACAAAAATACAGTCACAAGTAGGGCTGCACGATTAATCGTTAGAAAATCGCGATCTCGATTCATACTTATGTGCGATCTCATTTCCAAATGACAACGATTTAAAAAAAAAAAAAAAAAAAAAAAAAAAAAAAAGACGATGACGATTGTACCGCATTTTGATCCGGGACGTACTCTGCATGAAAACAAGCGCTCACTCTTCCTGCTCAACAAATGACAAGGGCGGAGCCTTATACCACGTGATACAGAAGCTGTGCCGTGTGATGCTAAAATTAGCAGGGAAAAAAAACAACGGAGAGCACGTCAGGGATGACGAGAAAGTGACAGGAGGAAGAAAATCCGTCCCGGTCAACCACCCAAACATCAATAACGGGAACCTTATACAGCGCTTCCCTATACACGTCGAACTCCCGCAGGCACAAAGAAATTACGGAGGCTATCACTTATCACCTGACCAAAGATATGGCTCCCATCAACACTGTGCAAAACGAGGGATTTAGGAAAATGATCAACACCCTAGACAAACGCTACACAGTGCCGTCCCGCAACTATTTTTCTATTGTTGCGCTACCTGCTCTATACACGCAGCGTCGAGCAACGGTGGAGACGGAATTTCAAGCAGTACAACATTTTGCGGCAACGACAAAACGTGAGACATTTGTTGTTTTTATGTTTATTTATTGTTTTTATGTTCAGTCTAAACTGTTACGAAGTTGATGTGCAGTTAATAAGTGCAATAAATATTTATACTGGAAAAGAAAATCGTGAGAGAATCGTGATCTCAATTCTAAGCCAAAAAATCGTGATTCTCATTTTATGCAAAATCGTGCTGCCCTAGTCACAAGGCTGTGGCTAAATTTACATAAACCAGTACTGCTGTAATTTTCTTTTTTAAAAATGATTTCTCTTAATTTTGGCTTTTTTAACTCTGTGGTATTGAAAATAGCATTGAGTACTGAGTATTTCCCTGGGTGCAGGTTTTGATTTTGACATTATAGTGCTGTGACAAGCATGCTCTGTAAACCATCTTCTTAAAATGTTTACCTGGGGCATAATCAAGATTTTAAGAAGCAAAAACCATAATTCCAAGAGAAATACACCCGTTGCTCCACTCCCTGAAAAATATGACAGCATTAAGCGTTCTTTATTTTTTCCTCATTTAATGAATAGCTCATGTATAAAACAGATGAGGGACAGCCTGAGATGTCTTGAGATAAATAAGTGTGATTTCTTATCTTAGTTTTTTCACAGTCATTCAGTCTACATGTAGCTGCAGTTTTTTGGAATCGGTAGGAAATTTATGCAATGTTTGGTGACCAGAAGAAGCGTTGAGTGTTGAGAGAGCGGCAATCCAGCAGCAAGGATCCCGACTTCATCAAACTGAAAGCGCCACACCCAACTCTGGTCACAGACTGCTTTGTTCTGGCTCTGGCCACTACTGTCTCTTTCTCTCTCTCACACACTGCCAACAGCATACTGCAACAAAG
Source organism: Mchenga conophoros (assembly GCF_057382185.1). Lineage (NCBI taxonomy): Eukaryota > Metazoa > Chordata > Actinopteri > Cichliformes > Cichlidae > Mchenga > Mchenga conophoros. Next base: position 21,741,762 of record NC_140532.1, on the reverse strand, counting down.
CAGTGGCAGACAGCAGGTCACATGGTTGTCCTGCCTGCTTGTCGTACTGTGCATGTATTCAAATTCCTCTCGCATGTATATCGGCTGCCAGCTCCCTTCAGCAGGGCGTCATTTGGCTACGACTCCCGACCCGCAGCCGAGGCCGCAGTGACTGAAGCCAGACTCTGCAGCCTGCAAACTAACTGACAGAACGAATATGAAACAAGCACTTATTATAGATGGTAGTTCAGCATTTAGGGAAGTGACACAAGCGTGGAATAACGCAGCCCCCCTTCAGTCTGTAGGCACCATGTCAAAAACATTTAAAAAGCGAACCACTGACACACAAGTGAGATGTGACATTATCGACTGCCTCGGAACCCCAAAATGACACGGTGCTAATTGCAGAGGGGGGCAAGAGTTTTTCTTACTACTGATTTAACCTCACAGGCATTTTCACAGGCAGAGTCTGGCAGACTTTAGGGGAGAGTGGCTGGCTGAGCTAGATCTGTCAATCTGGGCAGCGACTCCATCAATCTGGTGTTAACACAGTGAGACAAACAGTGCAAGCATCAGCATCATGAGCAGAGCTAAAACACACGGCAGGGCCTAATACTGGCCACCTGAACTCACTCGAGGGCTTTAAGTGCATGTTCAACCATTTTCAGTTGCTGCTTATAACTTCATATGAGCATAATAATAATAATAATAATAATAATAATAATAACTGAAGGAATTTGAGATTTTTCAGCATTTCTGGATAACTTCCTCTGAGGTGCGTCCATTGTTTCCAAGAGCTGAGGTTTGGATTCTGGCTCCCCTCAGCTGCTTAACACATAAACTCAATAAAACAAACAAACAAAAAAAGATCAATGTGATATTTTATGGATGACTCCAAGGAAATGGCCTTTAGTCGCCCTACTAATCTACTCAAAAGCCATTTGAGCTCTAACACAGTGAACTTGCAATCTTAAGAAATGAATGGAACTAATGACTGACAGACCACTGTTCACTTAAATGTATGGTCTGGGGTCATGTGGATCATGTGAGCACTAAGCCACACAGAAGTGGACAAGGAAAGGGAGACAAACTGGAAATGTTCACAGGGAAATTCCACTTTCATACAATTTGGGTTTTATATCAGTTGTGATAACTCTGCTCGCTCCCAGTTGATAATCATGAAAGAGGGTAAATGGCACCAATATTAACACAGTCCTATAGGATTTGTTTATAGGTTTTATGTACCCAAACTGTCAATTGTGATGGATCTTTTCAGAGAACATGTTTCCATTTCATCTTTAAATGGCTCAACGCGCCTTTACAAAGTATGCAAACAGTTTTAGAGATAATTACAGCATTTGAGTGTACTCACTACAGGCATAATTTCCAAATAAAGTGGTTAAGATAATCTGTGAACCAGACTCATTTGACTACTTGCGTATTTCGCCCTGCTAAGCAAAAGCCATAAAGTACAGTAGAAAATGCTACTTTAAAGATACCACAATTATTTTCTTAACTGTATGTGACGTAAAAGACGTCCTTTACTTTTACATTTTAATGCTCGTTAGCGTTTTGGTTTTCTGGCATACAAATTCAGTGTTTTGATCGTTCTATTCACAGAAATAACAGCCAGCTGAAACTGTTGCACTTGGTAAATGATTTTAGGAGAATTAAGAGAGAGAAAATGATACATGTGTGCATATATACTTGAATATGCAGCAGTCTTTAATATAGGACTTTAGCACAAACTCAGACAGCAGTATCTTATCTCCTGTCCCAAATTGTTCTTTGTAGTGGTTCAGTCCACAGGGAGTAAACTAAAACTCATGATATAATTCATTGGAGGCTGCCAGCTGCATTATTAGGACAGGTCTTTACTGGAGCCAGGGACAAAGCAGTTTAGCTAAACGTAACGTGTAGCTGGCGAGGATCAGCTTGAGTTCTTGTGGTAAGTGACACTGTTTCCAGGTTCTTGGGCCAAGTCACATTCTCTGTGGTTAGTTTTTGCAGAACTGCCAAAAACCTGAAGTTCCTCCAATGGCTACTTGAAGCTGTTTCCAAAACTGAATAAATCCCATTGACTCCCAGGCTAAAATGCCAAACTTTAGAGGTGAAATAAACACTTTTACAGCCTGGTATAAAAATGGTTTTGGTCTGTTTAGCCAATTTCACTCACTGTGACTGTTGGGTAAAGCTTAAAATTGTAAATTATTATGGGCAGTCCACTGTTGGTGATCGATGGGTGACAGTAGATAAAAACACTGAGCTGCTTGGTTTCTCTGATACGCAGGTTTTGTTTTAAACCTGTTTCTACACAAGCCTTATTTAGCATCCTATTAATCAGCCTTAGCTGTCCCCAGGTCTACCCTCTCATGCAGTAGTTGACAACACGCTGACCACACACAGCTTTTAAAGTCAGAGTTCCACCGAAAATTCCTCGTTATATACCATAAATATACTGCCTTCAGAAACTAGTAGAGACATATAAGGGTAAGAGACAGGGTCTTAATCTGCAGAGGGAGTCTCACTGCTGGCTGATTTAAAAGGAATCCTTCAACATGTATCAACGCCTAAACTCGCTCACTTAATGATCCTCGTTCCCTGTCAAAGTCTCTCTTGCTGCCTCTCCATCTGTAACCAGCTAGGCAGGATGGAGGGGAGAGGTGCCGCTGGCTGCTCTTTGCCCCCGGGCAGTGCCAGGGGACTGATCCATGCCCTCACCGGCTGCTACCTACTGTAAGAACCACAATCAAGTGTGCCTATTCTCTATGTCAAAATAAGCCCACCAATAAAACCAAGACGTGTTTATTTCCACAAGGCGAATACTCGTTAAATGGTGCCTAAAGCAGTGACAGCCATAGCATGAGGTTAATGAATAATACAAAGGAGATGTGAGAAGCGATAATGGATGCAGAAATCCACGGAGAGCCGGGCTTTGAGCAGCTGTAGGAATAACAAACAGCGGAGCCCCCACCAAGAAACAAGCCATGTTGGAATCAAAAGGACTTCTGCTATCATGCTAACAATCTGCACCACTGACACTTTTTATACTGCAGTAAATCCTTTCAAGAAGCTTCTGGAGAAAACAAAAGTGAAAGGTATTTTAATCTCATCAGACAGCTGCACAAAAGAGAGGTAGGAATTCTCACCGGCTGTCTCTTTGGTTTGGACGCAGCTCCTTTGAATGTTTTTCTCTAAATAACACCTAACAAGTAAAATGCGCTCGTGAATTAACCCCACCTGCAGATGACGGACGTAATAAAGGGATAAACGTGTCTGTGTGGGGATTATTTGTTGGATTCAGGAGTTTGTGAGAAGGACTTCAATCAATGAAATGAAGCACTTAAAGACTCTGTATCTGACAGCATCCACGCTCTTAACAAGCCAGCTTCTGTCTTCACGGTGCACATGTGTGACAGAGGTCAGCAGGTCACAAGGCGGCCTCAACTAACAGCAGAAGTGTGACAGCAATCGTGTTTGACTGAGTGATCCAGCCGGCTGGAGAAAATGTGCGACTGTTTATTTTAATGCACCCGTGTGCTGGTGTATGTAAAAATGAGTTTGTTAGGAGCAAATTGAAGGACACAGCAACATCAGATGCACGAGACTACAAGCTAAACCACCACTGATAACAGGATTTACACAATCAATACTCTGCCAGTGCTACATTGTATCTTCCTTCAAATCATTTTGGGAATAAGACAGATTAGCGAAGGCATTAAAGAAAGCCAAGACAGTCTTCTTTATATAACATTTTAAAATGTCTTTAATCTCGTGGCATGAGTATGTCGAATCTAAAATGAAAACGTCAGCGTCTTCCAGCATACACTCCTTCATCAGGCAGTGAAACAGATTTCGTAAAAGCACCGGGTCTATTCTAGTGGTGTTCCACCAACACATTGTGGCAACAGTGGATGCACCACCAAGAGGAGGTCTCTTCTAAACATGGATCGAGTGTAGGAGTTTAAGAGGGGGTTAACACAACAACTAAAGCTTTTATTCTAGAAAATAGATAAGAAATGAAGCTTTATAAACTCCTTTTAAGAAGACCAACAAATATGTTGGTCTCTACTACATTTGTGCAGTGTTGGCAAGGATTTCCCTTGCTGCCTTAGGTTTGTTGTAGATGGCTGCGCATAACTGGAGAACCCCAAATGAGATAATGCTTCAGGTTCAGATACAGATGTGCAATCTGCTGACAATACGAAACTGCAAAAATGATGGGGGATAAACAAGCATGTTTCTGCATGTTTGCATGTGTTGGAGTCCCGACTTCAGGTCAGGAGATGAGGCTTGAGGTGAGGAGGAAGAGGATAAGATTTTATTCAGTTGGTGGTCAAGTTGTCTATTTTCTCTATGTGTTTTAATTTTTTTGTTCTCCGATGATAAAATATAGATATGATTTTTCATAACTTGAGTTTACAGGTGCACGCAAATGCCTCAGAGTTCAACATGGGAGTCTATGAAGACTGACACACTTTCGATCTAATCAGGCTAACTTTTTTAACATTTTCTGGACAACAGTTGAGGCCTCGGACAAAACCACAACATGTATTTCTTGCTTTGAACAGACAGCTTTGGTTCTTTCTGGGATAGCGCTATATCTTTTATATTATGAATTTATATCTAACAGATGAAAAAAAACACATTACTTTTTATGTTCATCAGAATCTAATAGTAAATGCAAAACGTCAAACTGTGCACAGACATGCCTCGGTGCTCCACAATGCATCGCAGTGACTGTTTTTTGAACAATGTCTGTGAAGGTTTGTTTCCTCTCACACCACAACCACCACAGTCCATGTGGGTGACACCTAAAATAAAACTGTGAGAAATCTCATACTATAGTTGAAGCAGACAATAGAGGGGTCTAAATACAACGAACACATAAATAAATATGGAATAGTTATCAATTTAAGGCCTTCATATTTTCATTTACATTTGACTGATCAGGGTTAGAAAATGTGAGGGCAAAGCATAACAAAAAAAAAAAAGGTGCATAAACGAGCCATGGCCATGGTAAATAAAATAAAACTAGTGACAACTGAAATCTGACTAGTTAACTGCAGTATCTTTTCAAAATCTTTTTGTCAGCGTGAATCCAAAGATAGATGCCTCACACACACACGCATGCACACACACCATTCACACCATTGTGAATGGCTCTATAAATACACCAGCTTAGAGATGCACATAGCTGCTGACATGCTATATGTGGCCTTAACCTCATCCTGATATTGTTTTACATGAAGCCTTGAGTATTGCTGCAGCAGGTTCAAGAATGAGTCAGCACCTCATGCAAGGACAAAGAGGGTCCAGATTGTTCACACAGAAGCTATTTCTCTTCATAAATGTAGTTGTTCACGGACTTAAATCCATTTGAACTGAATTAACTCGTTGTGCTTAAGCTATCAGTCAAACTGTCTGATCAACAGTCTTTTAACGTGCTTATTTATGACAATAACAATAACCAATTTTACGCTGCAGCTGCACAGATTTGACCCGTTTCTTCTTTAAAAATTCAGACACTTGGCTTGGTAAATATTCCCTATTCATACTACCGTATAAGCCTCTCTTTTCTAACCCTTCCTTCACACCTTTCCATTTGCTTTCCTGTTTCACATCAACCAAACAAACTGCAGATGTGAGAGCAATGAACCACAAGACTATGATTTATCCATTTTGCATTAAAAAGTCAAGAAAAACCCAAATCTAGACACATTGGTCCAGAGCCTCAAAACAGCTGTAGAAAATAGATTAAAGACTTCCACTGTTTATGAATTATTGAAATGACTGGTATTGCTCTTTTAGTGCCTTGAGTGCTCTGAATGTGTTGTAGTGTTTATATTAACTTGTGAGGAAAAATAGCCTCAATGGCTGCTCTTCCGCTTTCACAAATGTCTTCATCTGCGACAGATTTAAAAACGAAACATCTCTGGGCCGCTTTGGAGCTCCTTCGGCGCACTCACGAGCCCATTCGCCAGCCAGCTGTCAAAGCAATGTTTTCAGTTCTGCTCTCAAGGGCCTCGCCACTTACATAATGACTTGCATGAAATGTTAACGTCAGCAAAGTTGACACTGCAAAAAAGCAGCATGTTCCTTATCCCGAACCGGCAACGGGGAGAGTGAAACCAGACAGTTGAGCTCAAGAGCACCCGGAGGTGGTGAGAAGTGTTTGTCTCTCCTTGCCTGTCAAAGACGTCCACCCAAAAGTGCTGTTATCTGTTTTCGTGAAAGTGCCATCACTGTGGCATTTCATGCAGATTGCCACAGGGAGCGGAGGAGGAGGGTAGAAGTAGTACTGGGGCTTTTGGAGCTAGTGGATGGAGACGTTGATGGCACCGGTGGTCTGACTGAGGCCAAGCAGGCATGTTTTAACCTGTCAGCTGGTTTGAAATCACCTCATTTTGACTCAGACTCTCACTCAAGCATTATTTTATTTTCATCCTCAGCCCGACTTAACATCACAAAATGGCTTGTACTTTTTGGTATTACATCACACCAATATTTCCTCTACCTGCTCTCTCATTCCAATCTGTAACAGGCTTACAGCTTAAAATCCCTCTTTGGTGTTGACAGCTCTACTTTTGTCGACAAGAGTTGTGTCAGACTTGTTGATCTGATGGATGTGTGTCAAATTAGTGCATTCTTTAGTCACTAAATTGCATTAAAAAGTTGAATTACCTACGTTTCGAAATCAAACCATTCGGAATCTACGATCAGGCCGGAATCAAAGTATGTTTAGACTGAAGGTAAAGCAGAACACTGCTCTAAGTGCACGCTGATCAACAGGACATAATACAGGATCTATACTGAGCCTCGTCCACAGCAGCTGAACATCATCCTGCCCTGCTGTAAAAGAAAAAAAAAAGCAGCCATGCCCCATCAGCAGCAGCAGCGTGATGTCAGCAAGCTGAGAGGCTCGCGCTTGACGAAAAAAAAATTTCACCACCGAGCGTCATGGAGCTCACAGAGCGCGTTAGCAGGGAGGTAGATGACACAAAAACAAAGCCCCGCAGCTGCAGCTCCAGCAGCCCGTCCTCTGCGACACAGAGCCCGCCCGGGTCAGCGCCTTGTCCGTTTACACCAGTGCGTCACGTTTATCTGCTGCACCCCGCCAGATGTGGAGTCTCGCATCCACCAGCCAACATCTGTAACCGTACCCGCACATTTACTGCATTATGTAAGAAAACAGGGTGACATTCATCCGAGGCGGTGGCAACGGTGGAAGAGAGTGACGTGAGAAAGGTGTAGGGTGTGTGTAGGCATCATAAGGTGGAGGGTATTTTTGAATGACGGTGTGGGTTAAGGTGTCCTGGTGAAACATCTGAACTGGGGTGGCGGGGTGGGGGGTGGACAGGAGGCTGCAGCCGATGAGCTGACTGATCGGGGCAAACAGCAGCTCCGCAGGACGGAGGTTTGGCATTCCTCACCCCGGTGTCTGCTCTTACTGACAGCGGGAGCTGAACAACACAGAGCTGAAAGAAAGGAGAAAAGGAAGGCTTACCTCCTCCACCGTGCCTTCAGTCTGAGCACAGCCCTCCGCCACAGACTGTCCTTTTTGAAGAGGAAGAGCAGACCTCCTCACCAAAAACACCCGTGCTGATTTTTTTTTTTTTACCGCAGGGAAAAAGCCGCCGTCGTTAACAGAGCGCGTATCCGGCTGCTCAAATCTCCAAAATGTGCCGCAGATAAGATCCGGTCCCTCTGTCCGTGTCGTACTCCCGGCAGCTTCTGTTTTGGGTGCTCCCGTCACGTCTGCCCTCCTCCCACAGCAGCTCCTCCAGCTCCTCTGTGCTCTCTTCTCGCTCTCTCTCCCTTTTTTTCCTCTACGAGCCGCGGTGCTGTTACCGCGCGTGGACTCGCGCTTGCGCGTTCACGTACACCGTAGGATGGGCGCTTTATAGCAGTGATGCTGGTGGGTGGAGGTGGGAGACTGCTGTGAACCAACAGCGATTGTTTTCACGTCAAGACCTGAGCAATAAAAGTAGTTTTTGTTAGTTAGTTTTTTTCTGAGAGGAATTAACGTGTTGGCTCTGAGAGTGTCACTCAGATCATGACGTGCTGAGGGGTGTGGCCAATACTGACACACCCAATATACACACACAGGAAGATGCATAAATTGGAGTAAAATATCTTTGTACTTCTGGAAGATTTACGACTGAATTTAGTGGAGGTTTTTACAGTATGGTGTTTTGCATTAAGCCAGTTATAAAATGACCAATATACAAATCAGTACTACCTGCAGAATCAAGTACTTATTTTGAAGATGAAATCCAAGCCAAGGCTTACCTTATTTATTTAATACAGATCACTGAAATGACACAGAAAGCTTAATTTTACTGTCTGTTTTCTATTATTGTTTTATAGATGCAATCATGTAATTCTTATCGACGCGTCAGATTAAAAATCTTTTGTTTTTCCAAGACTGACTGGGCCAAAAGGGCAGCAGAGAAATAACCATTAAAAATGAAGAAAGAAACAAACACAATTGACTCACAATACAAGCAAGTGAACGCAGGTCTATGTCTGGGCCTTGATGTGCTTCCAGCTTCCCAGTGTGTCCTTAGTAGAACTGACTTTACTGACATGTTTCTATTATTTTGTGCATGATTAAAATATGCCACCAAAGATCTATTAGACAACGAGGCTGAATGTGTTGTGGATATCTTACATCCTTCTATGTGGGATAAACCAAATGTTGAGTGTGGAAAAAAACAAACAAACCCAAGGGCTGTCAGGGACTTTTTATAGTGTAGCATGAGTGTATCATTGATTTAATTACCACTTGCTGTCAGAGACATGTTACCAAGAGACCTAATTATGTGCAGACATTCTTGTGTGATGCCAGGATGGATTCACATCTCTCACGACCTGTTCTGTGACATCTCAGGCACTTCCAGTGTTGTCTTTGGGCTGTTTAGAGAGCCTCAGCGACGTCTCCGATGTCTGTCAGTCTACCACTTTGGGCCAAGACAAAACATCTCGGCATCAGTTTGATGGCTGGCCGCAAGCATTAATGATCCCCAGAGGATGAAGCCTAATGACTTTGTTGATCCCTAATACTTTTTTGAGCAGAAACCCCTGTGTGCTTTTCTTTTTGGTTAAAAGTTAAGTGTCTTAACTAGTAAATGATTTCCTTGATGATGATATTTATTGGCTGCACATATGTTGTACTCAGGGACAGTTTAAAATATGGGTGTGGACACCAAGGCATCAAACACTGATTTTGAACTACAACTCACAATGAAAGCTGAAGGCAGGGGCGCCACCAAGGGGGGGGGGGCAAGGGGGCACTGCCCTCCAAATTTGCTGACATTACCGGTAAGTTACTCCATTCTGGGAAAGTGAATCTTAAGCTACTTCCACTATGAAAAAATTCCAGAGGCACCCCTGGCTGGAAGCAGTTTTTTTTTTTTTGGGGGGGGGGGCAAAAACTGATCATAAAATAGTGTGATGTGATATTATCAGTCATAGGAGTCGAGCATAAGGCCTGGGGCCAGAATCAGCACAGCAGTGAATCCAATACATTTTGGAGTTTTAACTGTAAAAGTTTTACAACTTTTCCTACTGGTAAAGTAATAGATAAACAATGAACTGATAGAAAAGTTGCTTTTCCCCCCGCTGTTTTATTTGTGTTTTTTTTTTTACAGTGGGTCAAAAAGAGGATATTGTCTGTGAATTAATAAAAACTTTGCTTTATAATAGGACAGTCTGGGCGATGAGCTACCAGAACGTTTCGCTGTAATTTAACACATTTATTTCCTTAAGCCCAATGAGCGGCTTCTTTCATTTACTACAGCAACACTTATTAAAATTGAACATCTTTCTTATATTATGCTATATTATATATTTTAATATAAAGCTCCTTGAGGTGACTTGTTGTGAGTTGATGCTATATAAATAAAACTGAAGTGAATAAAATATTAAGATGTAACAGGGAGTAAAAGTGTAATTTGATTTCTTTACACTGACAGAAAACAGATTTTCACTGCTTAAGATCAAAGTGGGCTGTATGTGGCCTACAGTGTAGAATCAGTTTGACGTCCCTAGTCTTCACTGGAAAGTTTAGTTAGCAAGATACAGCCATAAACTGCACAGACACAATACCAAGGAGCACACTGATTAAATACTAGGATTTCACTCACCTCAAACTTCCGTTGAGTTAGTATAGAGGGGAAAGTTATCTAATGGGGGGTGAGGACTGTTTTTGTAGCAGGTTGTGCTCATGCTTTTGAATGCTCTAAAGCTGGAAATTTCAACATAGCAGTCTTGACCTCAAGTGGCCACTAGAGGAACTGCAGATTTTGGGACTTCGTTTTTGTTGTTGTGTTTTTAGGCTGTTACTTGGTTGTACCTACATTATTTCGTATAATACTTTTCTTTTAAATGTAAAAACAAACAAAATGTGTTTACTGCTAAATGATAAAGAAAATAATTAAGTTAGTGGTTGGAACAGATGAAAGGGCAAAGAAGCGATGCAACTGTGACACCGGTAACAGCGGCATTTTTTCATTTCCTTTTTTTTAAACTTAATGTGTGAAAAATGTCACAATAATTAAGCAAAGACAGAGAAAGAAACTACAGGTTTTTATCAAAGTCACAGATCACCATGCTTTATCATAATCATCTGATCTCCTTTTCCTTCCCTGATAAACATTTTGATTTTCTAAGCCTTTGTAAATCTTTTCAAACTAATCCTCACAGCACAGAACACAGAAAAACCTGTGCTTTCCAAAACACCTGTGCACATGTGGACAGAGCCATACCTCAAAAAACACCTAAAACTCTCAACATAGTGGCATCAGTTTAAGGAAATGCATGTGTCTGTTATCAGTTACATATGTTTCTGTTTATATTACCTCTCTTATATTACCTAAACCTCTGTAATGCACGCTGAAAAGCTAAACTGTATCTGGTAACCTCAGTACATGGATCCAAAGTTGCAGTGAATTTGGAGGATTTGTAATTTGTTGAAGCTTTTAATAACAACAAACTGATCAAGTATTGGTCCCTGGTCGCAGCCGTTGGAATCAAACAATAAATTATTGTCAGAGTTATAAAAAACTCGGAGTATACCGGAGCATTTCTGCTACGTCATTATAAGAATTAATCACAGGTTTTTTTCTTCTTTGAGGCGTGTGATGACAGCGGGCTGGCTGTAAGTCAATACTGGCTTCACACAACACACCTTTGTGTCATGATGGATTTGTCATTGGAAAGGTCACTGTCGTTTCATTTTCGTTTCCACCGCAGGGGTGTTCAGTGAAATGTAACTCCTTTTGAGGTACGGACACACCACACACAGTAAATCTTTGAGAAATCTTATGAGAGAAGATTTAGCAGCCGATCTCAGATAAACTGCTCCAGCGCTGCTTACTCTTGACAGATAATACCTTTGCTGGCAGGGAACTAACTCTCTTTACATTCAATATGTGTGTGTGTGTGTGTGTGTGTGTGTGTGTGTGTGTGTGTGTGTGTGTGTGTGTGTGTGTGTGTGTGTGTGAGGGAAGAAAGACAGATCACATGCACTTCTGTAGCGGGTTTGAAAACATCCCACCTGTTTTTCACAGGATCGGTTTCCAGCCCGGTGACATATTTACCAGCCAGACATGTTGAAAAGGAAATCCTCCCCTCGGCCCTGAAAGCTGGAATCCTACTCCGTGTCGTGGGGCCCTCTGCTCACGCATTCAGGCTAGCGTCATTAAATTAGAGGATCAGGAGCTGAGCGAAGAGACCGGGGTGATGGAGACAGTCGACTAGAAACGTTTAAATGGAGGGGAGTTTAGCCAGGAGGCCGACAGGGCTCTACTGACATGAGAAACCTGAGATAGGATGAAGAAAAAAATCAGTATCCTCGGGAACAGAGGAGACAGTAACAAAGACACCTCTTGCTATTTGACACTTGGAAATTTTTCTATTTAAAACAGGGTGAAAATTGGCCCCGTCTCACAGTGGCAACATCTGTATACCAGCATGAACACACACAAAGCAAATAACATATATATTTTAGTTCAAACTAATGTTTTTTATATAAAATTTATAAAAGACGGGAATCCACTCTGTTTGGGTTTCCATTAAAGTCCTATTTTTACAGCCAACCTGATGATTTTTTTTTATTTCTTTTGCACTTTTACATCTGACTGAAATAAGACTGAAAGTGCTGAGTTGTGGTGGCCACAAAGAATGACGTAAATGTTGTTAAATATTCTGTCTGGTGAACAATTATTTCCCATACAGTATATCTCAAATGTGTTCTGGGGAAATCTTCCAGTCTCACACCCACCTGATATGACACACTGTCTAATACCTGTCTCAATTCCCAGCCGTGCAAATAAGTCGGGCACCCCGTCTTTGCATAATCTCCTTTTAATTTTTTCTTTGTGTCACAGTTAATAATATCTCATGATGTGACTTTTATGACTCATGAAACTAAAAAAAAACACTGCCGGTCTTTACCTCATACTTTTTCTGGGAAATTCGTGGATGGAAGCATAACTGGATGAAAAACACGAGATGAATCAAGTTAATCACAAAATAATCCCTGGTTGTACTGAAGCACAACGGAGAGAGAAGGAAAGAAACTACAAGCTTTCTTTAACAACATGGTTCACCATGCTTTACCCAGATGATCCACTTTTACTTTTCTACACCGAAAACAATCATAAAAATAATCAATAGCATTAGCCTGTTAAGTTTCCACAGAAATCTTCTCAAAGTAATTCTTGCATCTTTGAAATGAAGATAAAAGTTTGACAACAGAAAATGGGTTATTAAAATAAAAATAAACAATTTTAACTTCTGTTTTCAGGGTTTTTTTTTCAATCTTTAACTTATTAAACTAATAATATTATTTATTCATACTTAAACATTTTATTTTATATACCTGTACACGACTTCTCTAATAACTAGGGTGGTGAATATAGAAAATGTTTGCTAGCTACCTTTGCTAATATTAGCCTGCTCACTAAAATGTTTTAGCTAAGATTTAATACAGCGATATACGACAATACATGTAAGTTGCAACAGACCATATACACCAGCCACTTTGTTAGTTAAACCTTGTACTAGTACCAGGTTGGACACATTTTACCTTCAGGAGAGACATAACTCTTTTTGGCACAGATTCAGTAGGAAAGCATTCCTCTGAGATTTGAGTTCATGTTCACACAATAGCATAAAAATGCTGAAGGTTTGCTCTCTGCACCGCCGTAATGCACATATCTTATCCAAATATCCAAATTCTGGCCCTACCATCTAAATGTCGCAGCAGAAATCAAAATCGAGACTTGTCAGATCAGAAAAGGTTTTTATGGTCTTCTGTTGTTAAATTTTATGAGCCTGTGTGAATTGTAGCCTCAGTTTCTTCTTGTTTCCTGACAGGAGTGGTACTTGATGTTGTTTTCTACTGCTGTAGTGCACGCGCTTTAAGCTTATGTTAAGATCTTCAGAAGTACTGACTGATGGAGTTTTATGACAAATGTTTGGCTAGCTTTTAGCTACCTGTGTTTTTATTTAAGCTAGCTGCACTGTTCTCTGTATTGCTTTGTGCCAAATGACTTACACAAAGTTTAAATCTTTGTTACCAGTTCTTTACACTTACATTGTAACTTATTTTACTAATACTTCTAGACATATTGATTTATGTTTATGACTTGTCTGATAAGCTTTTAATTTTGTAGTACTTTCCCAAATGGCGAATCTTTTTCTGGAATGAATGAAAAATTCCCACAATCTTAGATACACCTGTCTCACACCTGCCTCAGTCCTGACTCCTTGGGCATCCCACCATTTCAAAATCCCTTACGAATTTTGCACCGTGTGACTGTTTCCGGATTATGTCTGATGATCAGTGCTTCATGACTCATGAGATTAAGAACAAAAATAGAACAGAGCTGAAAGGTAGATTCAGAGGGCCACCATGTTTCCTGATGTCTGGGAAATGTGGGGAATAAACCACATGCAGATATTTTGGAAGATCTAGAAAATCTGTCACCAAATACACTAAGAGATGTGATGTGATAGTAGTGGAGTGGACCTAATTGCAAAATGCAGAGACAGTCGAGACAAAAACAAGTCTTTGTTGGCAAAAAGAGCTAAAATTAAAGATATAGATCAAAACAGAACATGGGAGCTGAAAACAAAAAGAGATCAAGCATAACAAAAGACCAAAGGAAAAAAATTATTTACACAAATTATGTTTTTCCTTGTTTGTCTGTTTGTGACAGCATGATTTTAATTTTACTGGATAAACTAAATAATACATAAAATTAAATATACAACAAAGACTAAAAAGATTAATTGCCACAGTTCAGGATAAAGTATTTTATTTGGATGTCCAAACTCACTGACAATGTGTCACACATAAAAAAGCTATAGAAAAAGTATAAGTATACCTGATCAATGTTTATTGACCACAGGACTGCTGAGCTGAATTGTGAACAATGATATTCTTTTAGGCCATGAAATTAACCCACAGTGTATTTATTAGCTTTTTAAGGTGACTTTGTAGGCCATAATAATGAGAAGAAATGTCATCAAAGTCAAAGAATGGGAACATAAAAATCTGTTCATATGGTTTGGGTTTTTTCTCTTGGCATGAGTTAAGGATAGATGCAGAGCTGTAAATGGACTGGTTCTTATATGGTACTTTTCTAGTCGAGCACTCAAAGCACTTTATATAACATGCCTCATTTGCCCATTCATACAAGCTCTTTTCTATGTTTTTTCTACCTAAGCGCTTTGTATCTAATATTAACACTCTGATAGATGAATTGGAGAGCAACTTGGGGTTCAGTATCTTACCCAAGGATACACACAGGCTGGAACCGAACCACCAACCCTCCGACTGGTAAAGGCTCATTTAAACAGACTTTTAAACTGAGGAAACTAACACAGATACACTGTAGACTTCAGTTATATCGTATTTCTTTCAGTCCTTTAACTAATACTGTTTATTATGTTTTTGTCTACATTTTGTAGTAGTTTCACAAGGACAGCAAATTTTAAAAGTGTGTATCTGAGCAACATTGTAGTGTATATCACAGCACAGCAGGTGTTGATGCTTTAAAAGATGATGACCTGGAATTGGCTGCAGTTCTATACGTTTGCTAGCTGAATCCGTGTTGCCAACTCCTCAGTAAGGCAAATCGCTATTGGCTGTCCTAAAAGTCGGTAGAAGTCGCCAAATGACGTCATCGCCTAATTGCAATAATTGGTCATGCTAATGTAATTGTAACCTACATTGCTGGAGAGAGAAATAACATCATGGAAGAGACACAGAGTGAGTAAAAAACGTTCTAAATGCAGTTAGAATGTATTTAGAACTACAAATTAAATTTATTTTAGCAATTATTGTTTTTTAATGTCACAATTCCAACCCTGCTCCTCTACCCGGGCCTGGACCGGCAGAAGGGACCTGAAATTGGCACTCTGGTGGAGTTACTGTGTGTGTGTGTGTGTTTATAAGTAGTTTTAAACCTTGTGATCCACAAAACAGCATAACAGTAAAAGAATAATTGAGTGCGTTACAATATACAAGAATGGACATAAGGGGCTTCTTTCAAAGAAGATGTTAGATGGTAGGTGTTATTTTATATATTATGCTTTGTATGTTGTTCAATATATTTCTATGCAAAACAAGAGGAATTTCAATACACAGCAGTATATTCACAGTTTAAACCAGATATTTACATACACTTTATGGAAAACACAAGAACATTTTTTTACTGTACAACATCAATTTAGAGTAAACTTGTTTTGTTTTGGATAAGTAAATATTGAAATATCTTTTGAATTAGTCAAATGTCAGAATAAAGAGAGACAGAGCTGTCTATTTTTTATCACTTTCATCAAATTTAGGAGCACATATACACTAAGTTTATTGTTAATTAATAAGAAAACTCCAGACGATTCTATTCTGAGCTGAAGAAGCTTCTGATAGGTTAGTAGAGTCCATGTGAGTAAATTGGTGGCACAGCTGTGGATGCATATAAGGCAAAACACAGAGCCTGTTTCTGTGACATGGGAACATCAAGAGATGTCAACCAAAACACCAGGAAAAGAATTGTGGAGCTCCATAAGTGTGGCTCAAGTTTGAATACAATTTGGTGCCATTTGCAATTAAAAAACACAGACAATTTCTCTCTTTACTCTTAAAGTTAACAAATATGTTTTTATATTTATCAATCTAAAAAGAATAAACATTTAGTCTGATTTGATGTTACAATTAAAAAAGTGTTTGTGTTTTGATCTGAAGAGTACATAAATATCTGGTTTCAACTGTAGATTTGATGATGTTGGTGTTTGGCTTGATTGTCAGCACAAAGAGGGAGAGAGGAGCAGAGAGGGAGATGGAGAATGAGGACAGAACAGAGAGGGAACAAGAGCAGGTGAGACACACATGTTAGTCAAATGGTTGTTTACCAAAAGTATCACCGTATCATAGGTCCTCATGTATCTCGTACCTAGTGTTTCTTATATAAACCTTTCTCAATCTAAATATTGTACTTTGGTAGAATTAAAAAATAAGTGTAGTGCAGGTCTATGATGATTTTTAGTGCTACTATCATCTAGTTCTGATTCTTGTTCTGTCTTCAGTCCTCAGTAGTCCTGATTTTGAACTGTTGTAGTCCTGTTTTAATTCCAGATCAGTTCTGGGTCTGGCTGAATTGTGGTTTAGTCCTCGTGTCTTGATACAGCCCCGACTTTGTTCTGCCTTGCTACTTAATTAAAAACCTAGTTTAAGGTGTCCTTCACATGTGATATATTTTTTCCCTATATGAAGTCATTCTTTTTTGAACAAAACTCAAAACAGAGCCTATTAATCTTTCAGTCATTTCTAACCCCCCCCCCCCCCCCAATCCCACATGCATACTACCCTTTAGGGCTAAGCCCCGGGTGTATCAAATGTCTGCCTCCGCCTCTGCTTCACAGTCTCCTATTTCACCTGAGTGCTGACACTAAAATGCCACTACACCAATTTTTATAAGAGACAATAAAAATCCCTTTGGAGCAGACTCCTTTAGTGATACCGTACAATTAAAGGCAAAAAGAGGGAACTTGATAGCTCAGAGCTGCCACTCAGCCAAGAGCTGGTTTGTCAAAACAATGTCAAAACAGATTGTCAGGAGAGACTCCTCCCAAAAAGTCACAGCGTGGTTGCTTTGGATTCAGCTCAGATGTCAGAAATTTGAAAAACAGAGCAATTGCAATAAGGTCTTTTCAGATGAATGAACAGGGTGCCATCATTTGTTTGTTTATTGAGATGTTGTGAGTGGTTGTAACTTTCTACTTTCCTGTGGCAATCCCCTGAGTGCAATGTGATGATGTGATTATATCTGATAACCTGGCAGACGTTCACCAAGCTGGGCTGTGCAATAGAGAGAAAAACCTCAAACAGGAAAAAAGGTTTCTCCTAACACGCTACGGTGCTGTGTACACGATCAGCTACAATCTCTGCTTTTACTGATCAGATCTGTAGAAGTAAATGAATTCCCCCCCTGGAAAAACAAAACTTTAGGTGTGTTTAGTATTTCTTTAGGGCTTTCAAGCTTTCATGGACTTTCTAAAAATGGAAACTTGACTGATAACATACAGTGAGCTGACTCATCGCACTGACAATAAACGTAGCAGGCTTGGGGGGATTTTTCGTGACTAAAGCTGATTTTTATCTGTCCAGTTGAGTGAAAAATCCCAAAAATAGTTTTTGAATAGATTGCACTTGTTCCTGCAGTACATGCACATTCACTTAAGGCGTCACAGACCTTTAACCTGGATTGTGGATGGCACAGTGAACTGTGTTCAAAGACAAGGATTTCTGGACGTGTTCCTGAAGCCATGCAGTGATTTCCACGACAGGATCCTGCCTGTTTTCAAGGATGGCATGCACGGATATCCATCACTGATTTTCACTCTTGTCCCTTGTGTACAGAAATTGCTCCAGAATCTCAGAATACTGTGATATTATCTACTGTAGATGATGAGATATTCAAAGTCTAGACATTTTTATGCTGAGGTGCACTTTTCTGAAACTGTTGCACAATTCGTAGATACATTTTTTTGAAGACTGAGGAACCTCTTCTGAAAACCTGACCTGACCTGTTGTCAGTTAACCTAACTGGTTTCAAAATGTTCCTTCAGCTGTTTCTTTTAAATACCACTTACTTTTCTAGCTTTCCCCCCCTTTGTCTCAGAGTTTTTGAGATGTGTTGTTTAAAATGAGCTTATATTTCTTATTAATGTCAGTTTAAACAGCATTTGATGTGTATACTGTGAATAAACCCGGTTCACGAGATTTGCAAATCAATGATTTCTATTTTTATTTACATTTTACACAACGTCCTGTTTTGTTTCTTGTTTTTTTTTTTTTTGGGGGGGGGGGGGGGGGGATTCTGCAATTCTGTTACTGGTCTATTACTTTAGTTTGTCACTCCCCAACATTATAGCTCTTCTCAAGAGCCACAGCTTCTTGAAGTTGCACATAGGAGGAAAGATGATGGCGTCACAAGATTCCTGAGCTAATCTTACCTAATAGGACATCATTTTTTCTAACACACTGCTGTGTTTACTTTCACACAAAGTAAACACCTGCTAAAAAAAGCCATTTTCTGCATGTTCCCTCTTTATGCTCTCTGTGAAAGTCTTCTCCGCTTCCCCTTGTCTATAAACGACTGCTTTTCCTTCCTTTACCTGCCTCCTTTTAATATACATCTGAATGATTGACCTGTCAAACCTAATATGGGTTTTCCACCGATGACATCGATGGCTGCTCTCTTCGTCACTTCAAGGGATGTTGTGTCTCACTCTGCTTTCCTTTTGTAGTTTTCTGGCATGACTGCTTTTCTGCATTATCTAACATGTTAGGCCACTTAGGGACTCCAGGTGGAAACATATGTATGATTATAATCGGGTGCAAAGCAACATCTGGTTTTCATCACAGAAGGATTTGGTGTACTTGTACACTGTCCCAATAAAATAAACTCACAGTAAACCAAATGAATGATGCACTAATACCTTGAAATACCAGTTTATACTTCAGAGATTTAATTTCACTTCAGTGCCTTGTAGTACGGTGAGTTGAACCACTGGTTCAGTTTATCCCACAGCAGCAGCAACACAGTGTGTTGGCCACCACCAGCACCAGCATGTACTGTAAATAGTTTCAGTCACATTTGCTTTGATGTAGCAGTCATAAAATCTGATGGGCTACAGCTTTTAAGGTAACTGGTGCTTATCATATACCAGCTAAACCCACTGGTCTGTACTGGCCCTCTTGCTCTTCAGCTTATTCAAGTGTTATAAAGGATTTAGAAGCTACTGAGCACATGAGCTGCCAGGGTGAATCTCAGGTTGTTGTTTTATGCAGCACCGCCATCTACTGTTCAAACCAATGAATTAGCAGATAATGTTGACTATTGTCTCCATCTTCCACAAATTAAACATTATACACCCCTTCATGTTTACCGGGCCAACTATACATTACACCTACAGGAGCTGGTTGGCTATGGAAACCTATCCCATGAAGCTCCTGGCTCTCACTTTCTGTGCTGGTGCCTTTGTTACCAAGTCAGCAAAGCTTTGGTTATGTTGGTGACTTTTACGCACCGTGCGTAGACAGATGATTATGTGAGAAAATCCCAGCAGATCCCAACAACGGTACCATGTTCAAGGTCACTTCAAACTACTTTCTGTCAGTTTCTGATGCTCAGTTTGAACTTCAGCAGGTCGTCTTGACCTAAATCATAATAGACATTAGCAAGAGTGCTGCACTGCAAGCAATTAAAAACTGATTTCTTAGACATTAAATTAAAAAAGAAAATTGCAAGGCCAATAAAAAGAGTTTAAAATAGACAATAATATTAAAAACAGCAAGAGGAAATAAATCAAAGCGATACCGACACAGTTAGACCTCATTTTAATGAGCAGTGGTGTGTTTTAGTGTGGTGAGGTCAGCGTATGCACAAGGACGATTAATTACATCTCTAAATGATGTGGTTAATTGTCTCCTAGAAAATTTTAGATCCACTGCAGAAATATTAATCTTCAACCAATTTGATTTGAGCGTGTGCAGGAGAGTGCTGATCATTTTTGGGTAAAGAAAAACCGTGAAGGTGTACTTTTGGTCAAGATTTTAACACTAACCAAGGAAAAATAATGAGGCCCATGAAAGTGTAAGCAATCTCTGTAAGCCAAAAACTGTTCTGAACTCATAGAAGTCTTTTCTATTCTTAAATCTTCAGGATGTCAAAGAGAGATGATATCCCCAATATGGTTCTGTTTCTTTTCTCTTTTTTTCTTTTGCATTAATTTATTTATATTATGATAAAAATTAAATGAAATCCACAGTTTAAGACTGTAAAAAGTTCAGTAAAGGCATTTATTATCTACAGTCAGTGAGCAATGCTGTTAAATAACCAAAATAATCATGCAGTAAAGAAGCAGCCCTGCTAAACAGAAACCTGGAGAAATAAAAATAAAATGCATTTCTAAATAGTGACACTAGAAGGCGCCACTGCTCAGTGTGTCTGGTAATGACAAAGACTGGACGCTCACAATAAGCAGACATGCTGTGGCCTACTTAGTGCTGACTCTTGGGGCAGCTAATTGTGCAACTCTAAATTCAGGCTGGCTTTGCTGATCTCTGCAGACAAAGGATTGTGGGTAACAGCCTCTGCTGTGCATTGTGTCCAAGAAGCCATACAGTAACATGAGTGCGCGCAGGTTTTGTCCGAGGAGGAGAGACACCTGATCCTGACACACAGTGAGCTTGTATGAGAGTCGGCAGACAGTGAAAGTGTACATGAGAGGATGAACACTGTTTCAAAGGAAACCTTCAGTTCTACATGTCTCTGAAGTCCTGTTTGCACACATCTACACGTCTGTGAAGTCTGCATCACTAACAGGGAGGGTGATGGGTTTAAACTTTGTGATAACAGTGACAGTAAGAGCTTTTACTGTCTTTCTCTTCACCTACTCTGCTCAATTCAAGGCTGCTGTGTCAATGCTGAAGCAGGACTAGAGGGAGGGAGAGATTACCCTTTCCTTGGCCTTCACTCTCACCATGAAAGTGCTCAATAAAACCACGACGTCAGCAAGCTGTCTGTAGGGAGGTGCAATGTTTAAGAAATCATTTTTATTCAGATTTTAACAATTTAGTGGTAAAACTGCAAAAATAAGGCCATCCATCCGCTTCCGCTTATCCTTTTCAGGGTCGCGGGGGGCTCTCGAGCCTATCCCAGCTGTCATAGGGTGAGAGGCGGGGTACACCCTGGACAGGTCGCCAGTCTGTCGCAGGGCCAACACACAGAGACAGACAACCATTTGCGCTCACATTCACTCCCGCATTCACACCTATGGGCAATTTGGATTAATCAATTAACCTATCCCCACTAACTGCATGTCTTTGGATGGTGGGAGGAAGCTGGAGTACTGGGGGAGAACCCACGCAAACACGGGGAGAACATGCAAACTCCACACAGAAAGACCCCGGCCTGATGGTGGAATTGAACTCGGGACCTTCTTGCTGTGCGACAACAGTGCTAGATTAATCCAAGATTAATCCATTATAATGGGCAGCAGATAGGACAGACAACTGTTTTCACGACTTTGAACTCCAGTCAGCGTAGTGAAAACTGTTCTCTCACTTATTTACTGAAAGTTGATTCGCAGTCGATTACAAGCTACAGATGCAACTTTCTCTATGCACGTGTTTCCAGAATAGTTGACTTGGTGATAGAGTAACATTTTTAATCCAGCAATAGTTTGTTCTCAAGGCAAAGTTAAAATAAATAAATAACCATCAGCAACATACATCGATATGATTAAGTTCTTCTGGATTATATTATGGGATATCCTTGCTGTAAAAAGGCAGTTTAAGCCTGTGGACCTTTACTGACCAAGATTTAACCCATCAGCAAAACTTCTGACATCCAACAACAGGGCAAAGGTCTTATGGGAGAGGTGATTGACATGGAGGAGAAGATAGATGAGGAATCCCAGCTGACATTAGCATCACAAGGAAAGTAGACTGAGAAGTACCAGGGACTGAAGGACTAACTAGACAAGATGTGGAAGGTGAAATCCAAAGTAGCCCAGTGGTAATGCAAGCGTTAGGAGCCGCTATTGTCATCAGCATGTTTATATTAAATTCAGCAGAAAGCAGAACCCAAGAAACAACCAGCAGAACTCAAAACAGACATGAGCTAAAGTTAACAGTCAACACAAGTTTACCAGCTTTATATACACAGGATGTAATCAGGGAAAATGGAAACATAGGGGTAACAAGGAACAGTGGAAACTAACCAATGCCACTGACAAAAAAAACTAAAACTTATAGCAAAGCACAAGAGATTGAGGACTCACCAAAATAAAATAGGAAGTAACTGAACAGGAAAAAACAACCAAGTAGACTTGACAAAACATAGTAAACATAGTAGAATGAACTGAAACACGAGGAATTCAGTATAAACTGCAACTCAAGTCAAGTAACTAGATTTCATAAAGCAGCAATAACTAAAACTAAACTTAGAATACAATCATAACTAAAGCTTTTTTTGTACTACATACAAAGAATACAAAATTTAAAGGGAACGAGGGGTGGCTGTAGCTCATGAGGTGGCACAGGTCAGCTATTAATCAGAAGGTTGGTAGTTTGAACTCTGGCTCTGCTCCAGCCTGCATGCCCCAAGTTACTCTCTGATGCATCCATTGGAGAATGAGTCCATTTACTGTTTAACGCCATAAACACGGGAATCAACAGGAATAAAGAATAACTAAGAACAATGAAACACATGTCAGAACCAAATATTAAGTACAGACATAAAACCCAGGGTCAATGATGCACGTGTCAGATTACAAAGCAAAATACACATCAGGTGATGAACGCTACTTAACCTGTTTTTAATAATCGTTATCAGTATTATATAAAGTCCTTAACTTTATATAATGATGGCCTGGATTGTTTGTCACCTTTTAGACCCAAGTGCTTTTTTCTAGTCTTTCAGATGCATTAAAAGCTTCTTTAGCTTTTTCATTTATTAGGATTTATGTGGATTTACAGTTAAAATCAATATGGGATTAAAGCAAATTCAGTCTTAGGCCAACACAGCTGGACATAATGTATTCTGCATGAATGTTGTAATGGATACTTTAAACTGCTATGAAATGGGAGATGGCAATTACACAATGAATGATATGTTCATATTTGCTAAATGGGGAAATGCTACGTTTAGACTGGATAAGAGATGGTCGATCAGGACGTGATGGTTGTGGCATTCCTTGTTGTGATCGATATGTGGCAGTCACACTCTAATGAAGATATAATATTGTTGAACCTCCAGACATTTATCAGTTGAGTCTGCAGCTTGAGACAGCTTTATAGTGATGTTTGTATCTTTTAGGCTGTCATCCTGCAGCTTTTCAGCTTTTTAGTCACTGTTGCTACTCTCGTGGCTGCCTTTGGGTTGCAGCAAGAGAGCAGTTTTGGAGAACAGGCTCTAAAATAAGTTACGTATGTCCCATTTTATTCCCTGGCCTACCAAAAAAGATCTATCAGAATGTGCATGGAAAGTTTTAGAAAAGGGGGCCTTGGAACTTGGAAGTGTTTTAGTTTTGCATCGGCATCCTGGAGCTACAGTATTTGGACATTTTTTGCCAGCACAAAAACGAACATTTAAGTCATTATCTTGATGTTCTTCAGTAATGCCACACATTAATGCAAATCCACACAACAAGATCCAGGAATTCATAAACACACTCCTGTGCACAGTGAATTTTCAGCCTTGGAGGTTCACGGTCTCGGACAGTTCTTGTTTTGATCTGCAAATCATGCAAAGCTACTCTACAAGAGTCCTAGATAATAAATATAAGGTTTATGAGCCTAAACTTAGACAGTTAGTCCCTTAAAGTACTGAGAAAAAAAAGATCACTTAATGTGACAGAAAGGGCCGGAACAGCTGATAAAAAGTGTATTTTTTGTCTGCAGTGGTGAGAGTAGAGAAGCACAGAAAAGTAGATTTTATTAGAACATCCGATCTGCATCAGTTTAAATGCTTTCTGAAGGGATTAGCTGTCCACTGTCTGACTTTAACTCGCTACCCAGTGCTGGAAACCGAGATGGGAGGACGCAGGTACATGGGCAGCTTCTGAGAAGTGCTGTGAGTGCAGCTGATGCTGTAACCACTTACTTGCCTCCATCTGAGGTGACTTTACGTAAAGCCAACATAAGATTAAGGCCAGGAGGGGACAGCCTGCCTCTTGACGTTTAGTGCAGGGGATTAGTGACACAGCTTTATTTTAACATGCGAGCTGCTGTCGGCCATGGAAGAGCACGAGCACTTTTGCAGCTCAGGCCCACCACAGCTGAAAATAGTCCTCTTGATCAACTGACCTGAGAGCTGGTAGCGATTTTTGGTGAGGAGTCAACAGTGATCTGTAGGATATAAGTGTATGTGACAGTGGCTGTCTGAAACTACTGACAGCTGATTAAAAAACACAAACAAAAACAAACTTTCACTTGCTCAGATCAGCCTCATCACTGCACTGTCTCGGTGTTCACGAAGGTTTCACACATTAAAAAGCTCTTCTTGCCTCCTGTCTGTTTTCTCTGCAGCGTTTCTTTGCTTATACTATTACAGCAAGTCAGTGCATTTAGGCATGTGGACACAGTCAAGGGAACCTGCTGAGGGTCAAACAGCATCAGAATGAGGAAGAAAGGCAATTTAAGTGACCGACTGTGGCTCTGGTCCAAATATTTCAGAAACTGCTGATCTGTGCTGGGTCTTTCCAGCACAATCATCTCTGGTTTTTACAGAGAAACATCCAGTGAGCGGCTGTTCTTTGAGTGGCTGCTTCTAGACGACAGAAAGGCGCCATTAAGTCAAATAACCACTTGTTACAACTAAAATGTGCAAAAGATTCAAACCAATTTTATTTATATAGCACCAAATCACAACAACAGTTGCCTCAAGATAAAATCCACCTTTCTCATACCAACAATGAGCTAAATTTATCAAATTCAGTCAAATTCAGGTTTTACGCACTATAACTTTAAACTAGTGACTGGTGTTTTTCCCCATAGATTTTTCTATCATTTCTATCATATCTTCAGTAAACATCCATGTTTTGTATGGCCTATTTTAACATCTCTGCAAGCAAAATGTGTGTTTCTTTGAAGGAAAGAAAACAGGAAGCATGTTTCAGTTAACAACCTTTATTGATTCCCCCTGCATGAAATACAAGTGCGGATTGTCATTGGATGGTTGCCAACTAGTTAGAACAAAAAGTAAAACCCTAAAACTATCACCATAGAGAAATATACATAAAAATATACCTCTGGAAAACTTCATATAGACATTTCCTAACAGCTTATAGTCAGGGCTCAATCAGTAGCAATAAAGACTGGTATGATGTGAACACAGAAGAAAAAACAAAACAAAAACAAGGCCCTGCCCCATCTCACCCAGACACTGGACAGACGGTCATGTTACAGGAAGTATGGCTGACGTGGGGAATGTAGGTTAATATTGCTTTACATAAACACAAGCTAGGTTCAGATTAGCTGGATTTGAACTGACTGCAGACAAACTGAATTCTTTGGCGTTTTATTCAGAGTACTTAAAACCATAAAACCAAAGTCTGAAATGGAAAAAAAGAAATAAAAACTAAAAGCGCCTGCCTTTTAACCGTTCTTGCATATAGGATAAGCACCTGAAGAGTCCCTGCTTGTACCCCGATGGCGAGCTAACGTTCCTCTCACACAACATGCGTCTGAAACTGGGGTGAAAAATGGACACATTCCTTCAATAAGACTTGAGTGTAAGAAGCATTCGCACTCTCATCTTGAGGCACTGAAAACCCAGTTTCGATCAACACTTTAGGCGGTGCTGAAGAATCTGCGGGACTGAACGAGCGTCATTTCCGGCCTCTCATTGCACCTTTATCATATTTGAGTCACAAAGCCGATTGTTCTGTTCTCAAAATGTGACATCTCCAGATCAGAAATGCCTGACACGAGTCTGCTCAGCTTGTTTGACAATTACGTCTTAAAAAAAACGCACAAATTATGGCTGCTCGTCACGTTCTATGAAAACCAGGACGCTCAGACTTAAATGTCATCGCAAATTGTGAGGATCTGCTTCTGTGAAGTGAAGCCGTCTCTTTTTCCAGCTTCTTAGCAACTCACTGACATAATTAGTGGGCGGGGGAGAGGTGAAGGCGATGGCATTGAACAGGCTCGCTGCTTCTTACTGCAAACACTAACAGAGTGTTTCCACATTTGTAGCTAAATCGTTTAGAGCAGGAAAAAAAAAAAAAAGAAGTGTGAGTGACGTGCTGGAATGATGCCTCGACACATTTGAGGAAGATTAAAGAAACGTTTACATGTGTTTAATGCTAAATGTAACAGATCATCGTGTATATTATAAAGTAAAACCATACCACACCCCAGGCTTCCCCCATCAACACAGCTTTAAGATAAACAGCACACAAAAACACAAAGTCTCCTTTCTGCAACGTTACAAGCTGTCAGGAGAGATATGTTGAACTTTAACATTCTCCTGGATGTCCAGCAGTTGGTTGTCCTGTCAACCGCAGCATAAACAATGTGGCCGAGAGAGGAAGCAGGAAAGAAAAAAAAAAAGAAAAGAAAAAATCCCCACGTTGCATGTGACAACTTAGTTCAAGCTATGCTGCTTCTTCACAATACGGTTATCTTCAGAGAAGGGGAGATAGGAGGGTGAAGCAGCAGTGTCTGCGCTCTCTCGCACAGACACGCTGCCGCTCCTGAACACCTCCTTAAAATAAGTCTAAGGAAAAAAAAAACGAAGAAAAAAAAAAGTGACACCTCGTAGAGGAGGGGGAGGAGAGGTGTGTCAGAGGGAAAGTTGAGGCAGGTTCGATTGTTTGAAGAGGAAATAAAAACGGTGGAAAGGAGAGGAGAGGGGGGTGAGGGTGGGAAAGGGAGGCGTCAGGGATAATGTGACAGTCACTCCTCGTCAGAGCTGCTGCTGTTCTCCAGAGAGTAAACCATGAAGGCCAAATCAGGCCGGGCAGGTACCATGGGGTTACCCGGCTTCACCATCTCGAAGCCCATGTAGTGGAACGTCTTGATGATGGACACTGGAGAGGAAATGAGGGAGAACGCTCAGTGTATTTGTTGAGGTAACATTTAAGCCCTAAAAACTGCAACCAAATCAATTTTGTGCCAACTCCACGTCTCAGAATGTGAAGCTAAACATCTCATTTTTTTTCCCCTATGTCTATATCTATTTATCTATCTTATTTCAATAGCAACACTGCTCCATTTAAAGATCTGACACAGGAACACTGGATATTCTATCCATTTTTCTGATAATTCACTGGAGAAAACCTCAAAAAAGTAGTTTTTGTATCTTTTAAGGAGCTGGGATATACTGCTCAAACCAACATATGATAAGGTCTCCTTTTTATTTACACTGAGACTCACACCAGCCTCATATTCTAGCTCAGATTCCTTCTTTAATACTTTTCTAATATAGGAAAATATAATGGAACTGCAAATATTAAATGATCTGAGTTGGAGTGTTAACCTTGACTCTAAGTGGTCCAGTCTTTGTGCATAAGCACCTCTCAGTAAATGATGATTTCATTTATTTAGGCCAAAAAGTCATCCAGACTCACCTGGCCCTGTGTGAAAAAGTAATTGTCCCCTAATCCTAATAACCGGCTGTGCCACCCTTGGCAACAAAAACTGTAATCAAGCGTTTGTGATAACTGGCAATGAGTCTTTTATGGCGCTGTGGAGGAATTTTCTCCCACTGATGTTTGCAGAATTGTTTCGGATCCACCACACTGAGTGGCCTGTTTAAGATCATACCAAAGCATAGGGGGCTTTTTTTCCCCCTTAATAAATGAAACCATTTAAAAATGTTGTATTTACTCTTGTTATCTTTGTCCAAACGTGTAACTGTTAAGAATACACAAAAAACTAGTAGCACTGATAGCGTATGAATACTAGCACTGTATTTATACACTCTTACTATTGGCTGTAGACCTGGATAAGGTCTCTGCATCAGTATACAGTGGTTGGCAAAGGCAAATCGTGCTTCAGAAAGAACAAGGGAAGTGCATTTTAAAATAACAGGAGCTCTTACATCGATCCTCTCTGTTTTTATGGAACCACAGGAAGACGTAGTTAACTTTGAGCTTCTCTTCTGCAAACTCAAGCAGCACGGTGAGCCTGTGGATGACATGAACACAGAGATACAGAGTCAGCCGCTAAGCGAGGGAAGAGACGAGCGGGGATGACGCACAGAGTATTTTTCCCCCCCTCTTTTATATAAGCACTGCAACTTTACATAATAATGCAGTGGCAGCTGCAAAGCTGGCTGTTTTTAGGACTGGCAGGGTGCCTGCACCAGGCAAGGTTACTCTGTCCCACCATTGATTACAGACAAACACAAAGCCAGGCTCTAAAAGCAGAAACTTATTAGCACAGCCTTTTAATTTGTAATAGATTTGAAGCACCATGATAAATAGCTTCTCATAAACAACTTACATCCTGGCATAAAACCTGCTCTGGTGGAGAACACTGGGACAGTATGTCAACATTTCTAAAACTAGACCAACATAAGAAATGTCCCATTTAAGCAGCTTTATGACCCAGAACTCCAGAAGAAGAAGAGCTTGTGTTTTGCTCGTTTTTCTGCTGGACTCAGTAAAATATGAAAGATTCACAAAAGCCATTTCTGTCTTAACAGTGTCCAGTTTTTTCATGTCACGACTTTGTATTCAGTAAGCAAGAAAAATTGTTTCGAAAATGCCAGAAAATGTACTCTAACACAAACAATGACAGGTTAATGAAACTAATCTTGTAGTTTCCAACAATAACTAACAATTCAAATATAACAAATGTAGAAAAATGTGTCCTGTGAGGGACCCAAACTCTCCTCTCTCCAGCCTCCAAACTTAAACCTGAACTTCCATTGAAACTAAAAGTGGAATAGGAAGAGGCAAAAACAATGTTTTGCATTATGCTTAAAATGCTTCTACACATCTGAGGCAAAGCTGAAAATGACTCAGAAATTTCTTCCTGATGAGACAGTTTAGAGTTTTAACAACAGCAAATAAAAAGCAGGGTGGCTTCTTATTAAACCACAATAAAATGAGGAAAGTTGGAACTTAAAAGATCGTCTTATAAACTCTGTTCTCCTTTATTAAAGTCACATTTTATTGTCAAAGAACAGTGTTGGTCAGGTCTGGCATTTTGTGCTTTTCTAACAATATCCCTCTTGAACTTACCCCTCCTTGCTGCCCTCCACCAAAGGTCCAGCAGGAATCTCCAGAAAGAGGCTGTCTCCTGATAGAGCTGTATCCCAGGCGGCTGAGCGGCGCTCGCTCAGCTGGTAGTGGAAGCGGAGCAGAGTAGAGCTCCCACTCACTGAAGAGGCCTGAGTCACAGTTAACTTTTCATCCTGGAGGCACAGGGAGGAAGAAGAGATTTAGAATAGATCCTAATCCAGCTTTGTGAAACCAGAGTGAGATGCTATATGATACACTTTCTAAGGACAATAAACACAAACACCACCCCCACCCGGTTCCTCCATAAAGGGGCATATTTTCAAGCTCCTACTCTGTTTTTTTGGGAATCTGAGTTCTAGCAGGAATATCACATCCACGCGTACACATCTTTATCCTGGCTGTGCATGCCAACGTTTTGAAAGTTTGAGGGGTGAACGAAAGCTGAAACATCAAACTGCAGCACACGCCTCCAGCTGTGGTGTCACTTTTGGTGCGAGGGTGAAGCAGCAAGTGTAAACATGCCAGGAGGCTGAAAGCTTGGCAAAAGTCTGAAGAAGACTTCTCTCTGTCTGAGAACTGTGCTGAAATGAAACCAGTTAAAGAGGAAGTGGTTAAAGAAGCAGCAGACAAGTGTGATCTTCTGTGAACTAGCAAACCATTTGTCTTTACCAACAAGTTAGTGGCGCACAGATCTTTGTTTCATGAAACTGAAACTAAACCAAAGCATGGCAAACAGCAAAGGTAAAGTCTTGGTTCGTTTTTTAATAGCTGCCCTTCACAAGATGCTGTCCATTTCAGGACCTTTGATCAGCAGCATCACTCTAAATAGTCATGCATGACTCTCGTGTGCCGAAATAGAAGTGAAAGTGTGAACGCGTTCAGCATTCTGTGCTGTTGCTGAAGCAGTAATATTAGAAAGGGCTGCACACTCTGCACAGATGAAGATGTTAATGACAGTTTGTGACTGATCTGCCTGATCCTAAAGCTCTAATCCTCCTGAGAGTCAGTCACATGTTTGGGGAGCAACCTGACATACACACAAACACTGTTGTTTCCTCTCTATTGTTTGTGAGTTTGTGTGCAACCCCACCCAAGAAGTTCACAAATATGAGACAGCTATAAAAGTATACATTTTCACTTGGGTGCTTTTTTGTGTTCTGCATGGCAAACATACCATTTGAGCATGTCCGGGGGAGAGAGGACTACAATAATTTTGTTAAATCCACTGCAGGTGCAGACGAGCAGATTAAAGGATTTTTTTTTAGCTTTAAATAAAACAACTTTGGGAAATGAGGGTATAACTCGTTAGACAGGCGCTCCTGTGTTTGGCGCTCCTGTGTTTGGCTCAGTGAGTCAGAAATGACCTTGAGCGGTGAAGCACTTAACAGTTATGACAGAAAAGCTTATAGTGAATTACAGCAACACGTGCCAACCCTTTCCCCCAGTGTTTACCCCCTAAACCCCATTCAGTTTTATTAAACCCAATTTAATCTGAAATAAAGACCCTGATGACTAATGTAGGACTCTCACCACAGCAGCATTAAGAGGCTGATATTTTGCATGCATTATGGCAGCGGTCCCCAACCTTTTTTGCGCCACAGACCGATTTATGCCCGACAATATTTTCACGGACCGGCCTTTAAGGTGTCGCGGAAAAATACAACAAAATAAAACTAGTACCGGTACTGAAAAAAAAGATGATTTATTCATAACACACGTGAAAAGACCCAGGAAAACAGAGTTAACGATAAAAACGATAACAAAATAACGCTGAAAACCGATAAAAACCCTGAAAACCACACATTTCACACCTGAGCCTCAACTCTCGCGGCCCGGTACCAAACGACTCACGGACTGGTACCGGTCCGAGGCCCGGGGGTTGGGGACCGCTGCATTATGGCACCACTTTGCATGTGTGTTGGTTAGAGTGGCCACACGTGGAGAAGATGATTTACAAAATTGGACTATAGCTCTGTGTGAAATATTGAGGACCTTCACCTTGTGCAGTAGCACGCCGAGAGAGTGATCCCTGACCGTCCCTCGCCCACCCGGGATCTTCAGCTGTGGGTGAGGGGCATCAGGAGCACCACAGAGGCCCCGGAGCCTGAGGGATGGAGCATGGCATCAGAGACCCCCCTAACCAGGAACTGCAGAGAGAAGCATGGAGAAACATTTTTCAATACTCGTGTAAATTTAAAAAAAACAAAAACAAAAAAAAATTTTGTATAAATTTATACAACTGCCACAAAATAGTGAGAAGGAAATGTTTTCAAGACATATGTTTCCTGCCTTAAAGTTCTTGTTTACTGTGACTGTACTTCACAGAAACTTAAATGAAGAGCTGCAAACCTGCCAAACTAAACTGGATGGAAACGATTGGCGCTCTTCGATCTACCCTTATACCTGACAGAGCAAAACAGAAACCATCAGCGAATGAGGAGAAACCAGAGTGCATTATTAAAATCTGCAGAGTGACTAATCACCAAGACCACAGCTAGATAAATGAAGTTTTATGGGAATGCTTTCACGCACTTACAACACTGCAGGGCATCTCTAACTCAGACAGACAGAAGTGAAACTTGGGCACTCATGACTAATGGCTAATGATCCACTGCTGATGTAAACCTCTTAGCTTGTTACTTCACACACACACACCTTATTTTAACTTCATTAAGCATGTTCATATAACTAGCAACTATGAAGCACCTGTAGCAACAAGCTCGCAGAATGAGATTTAGCACGATACTGCCCGCTCGTTTGTTGGATCCATTTAAAGCCAGGGATGTCAAACCTGCTGCCCAGGGGCGAGAAGTGGTTACTGGAAAGCCTTGTGAAGTGTGATTCAGCATTTAATTACTCAACACGCTTAGTAGACACACTGGAATGTGGAAAACCTGACACTGCTGACATTTATTAATTTTTTTAAAAACGTATTCTACCTCAGAGATGTTAGGCTCATTAAAAATGAGGACGCTTCATTCCAACTTCTGATCAGATATCAGTGTAAAAATCCATCAGCTATAATCTTCACTGTGAAGAATTATGCCTGATGCTGCTATAAACATTGCTTTACTAACTTTACAAATTAAAAGCTAAAGAAATAATAAAATATAGCAGAATAATGAGTTGAACAGGCCTGATATAAATGTGGTAACATTTTTGCATTTGTCTCACTTACAGCAACCAAATATTAGCAACGCTTTTGTCTTTTCCTGAGGCTCCTCACACAGTCGGTATAAATGAAATCAGCTTGTGACAGGTCATGTTACTGCAAGCACAACAAGCATTTCCCAACAAGTGTCACCAGTGTCCTTCTACTGTACTTCACGCTGTTATAATGAGCTACTTCAAGGTCATCTGATATTTGCTGTGCTAGTTTCTCTTCATTCAGTAAGGCCTCAGTCACACAGGCATAGAGTCTGGTCTGCAGCACCCTGGCAACCAGTGGTTGCTATGGAAGAATGAATTCTGACATGTGATTACTGGAGGTTGCTAGCAGTTTCTGGGTGCAACTAGTTGTAAAGATGGTGCTTCGCCAGAAACCCAGAACTGAACTTTGCCTTTATACAGTTTTCCCCATATAGGTTCTCATGCATGTGGCCAAATAAAGTAAGTTTTAACATTTCTTTGAGGTTTGGAAAAAAGAGAAACTTAAATTACATAATTAAACATAGCTTAACAGAAACTCCTACAGTCGTTTTTGTATATTTGCATCAAACTCAGAAGCAGAAACAGCCTGACTGCAACACTGTGGCCTTTAACCTGAGACTCAGTGGTCTGCATGGTTATATATAGAAAGTTCTTCACTGCTTCAAACCTGTTACCACAATTCAAAGTAGAGCAGGGCGATATGACCAAAAGTATTTATCACGATATACATTTGAAAATTTGCGATAACGATATAACTGACACTACAGGGAGTGCAGAATTATTAGGCAAGTTGTATTTTTGAGGAATAATTTTATTATTGAACAACAACCATGTTCTCAATGAACCCAAAAAACTCATTAATATCAAAGCTGAATGTTTTTGGAAGTAGTTTTTAGTTTGTTTTTAGTTTTAGCTATTTTAGGGGGATATCTGTGTGTGCAGGTGACTATTACTGTGCATAATTATTAGGCAACTTAACAAAAAACAAATATATACCCATTTCAATTATTTATTTTTACCAGTGAAACCAATATAACATCTCCACATTCACAAATATACATTTCTGACATTCAAAAACAAAACAAAAACAAATCAGCGACCAATATAGCCACCTTCCTTTGCACAACACTCAGAAGCCTGCCATCCATGGATTCTGTCAGTGTTTTGATCTGTTCACCATCAACATTGCGTGCAGCAGCAACCACAGCCTCCCAGACACTGTTCAGAGAGGTGTACTGTTTTCCCTCCTTGTAAATCTCACATTTGATGATGGACCACAGGTTCTCAATGGGGTTCAGATCAGGTGAACAAGGAGGCCATGTCATTAGTTTTTCTTCTTTTATACCCTTTCTTGCCAGCCACGCTGTGGAGTACTTGGACGCGTGTGATGGAGCATTGTCCTGCATGAAAATCATGTTTTTCTTGAAGGATGCAGACTTCTTCCTGTACCACTGATTGAAGAAGGTGTCTTCCAGAAACTGGCAGTAGGACTGGGAGTTGAGCTTGACTCCATCCTCAACCCGAAAAGGCCCCACAAGCTCATCTTTGATGATACCAGCCCAAACCAGTACTCCACCTCCACCTTGCTGGCGTCTGAGTCGGACTTTCAGCCTTTCTTACCTCGGCCATGTCTCTGAGTATTGCACACCTTGTGCTTTTGGGCACTCCAGTGATGTTGCAGCTCTGAAATATGGCCAAACTGGTGGCAAGTGGCATCTTGGCAGCTGCACGCTTGACTTTTCTCAGTTCATGGACAGTTATTTTGCGCCTTGGTTTTTCCACACGCTTCTTGCGACCCTGTTGACTATTTTGAATGAAACGCTTGATTGTTTGATGATCACGCTTCAGAAGCGCTGCAATTTTGAGACTGCTGCATCCCTCTGCAAGATATCTCACTATTTTTGACTTTTCTGAGCCTGTCAAGTCCTTCTTTTGACCCATTTTGCCAATGGAAAGGAAGTTGCCTAATAATTATGCACACCTGATATAGGGTGTTGATGTCATTAGACCACACCCCTTCTCATTACAGAGATGCACATCACCTAATATGCTTAATTGGTAGTAGGCTTTTGAGCCTATACAGCTTGGAGTAAGACAACATGCATGAAGAGGATGATGTGGACAAAATACTCATTTGCCTAATAATTCTGCACTCCCTGTACACAAAATACTTTACAACTCCACAACTTTATTAGTGCAAAAAAAACCAAACAAAACCCATGAATGTATTTTCACTTACACAAGCAGCTTTTTTTAAGTGCATTAAAGTTATATAAAAAATTTGCAGTGCAAATGTAAATTCCTTGTTGACAGTTTAACCAAAAGGCATTTCCAGTGGAAATTGTCCAACATATCCTCAGCATAACCATGTATAATATCCACAAAACTTAAAAAGAGGTTATACACATACAATACGGTAATATTATGTTGAAGCACAGTACGTATCACTCCGCGAGGCTCCTGCCTACGATAGCCGTAATGCTCCGACAATCCATCAAGCGGTGCGGCTTCGTAGCTTAGCAAAGTCGTACTGAAACATTTGACAAATTTCCGAGCGCCGTGTACGACATAAAATCGTTTCGAGGTCAGTAAACACAATCAGAATTCATACATAAGGCACACGGGATTATAAGGGGCACTGTCGATTTTCAGAAAACTCAAAGGATTGATTTTAAGTGTGCCATATTTTCCAAAAAATACGGTAATAACAACGGCCCACTAGCATGCTCTACCAAAAATAGTGCTTTGTTGTGTATCTGATGGACGAAAGCTAAACCAGTTCCACACCACTGAAGTTGCAGCATTTTTACAAACCAATTCTGGTTCATCCGTTTCATTAAACGCTCTTCTCATTCAGCGTCGCCGCCATGTGCATATGTAAACAAAGGCACTGCGCATGCGCGTTTTACCCAGATTTTATCGCGATATTTCATTTTCTTATCATTGCCTAACATTATACCGGTATTACCGTGAACGGTATGTGATATGGCCCAGCCCTAATTCAAAGTAAATTAAAATCACAAATGTCTGAATATCAATCATGTGATGCAAACCAGCTACAAACTCTTAAATTGCTCGTATTGAGCTCCAGTTCATGGACTCTCCTCCACGGGCTGTTTGTTTACAGCGAGTCTGTCACTGACAGAATTAAAGCCGATGATTTATTACAGCTTCAAAGAGCCACCACATGCAGTGGAGGGAATGTATCATAAATAAGCGCATGATCTGTAAACACCTCTGCAAATAGCCTTCATGGCTTTCGGAAACAAGCATGGTCTGCGTTTCGAGTTACAGTCGTGCATCTCACACCAGACGTTGGCAGACGGCCGGCGCTGCCAGAGTCGGGCTGGGACACGGGGAGGGCTCCCGGTCCTCATGGCGTCAAACTTTAGGTAGACAGCTATGCAACAGCGCCTGACTCAATTCTGTCCCCGATTGCCAGTGAAACCTGACACGTTCTCTCTTAAACATGCATCAGATGGACTGATCTGTTTGCAAGTATACACACATATCCAAGTCATGTGCAACAGAACAGTCACATGTATCAAACAAGCATGTGCCTTTCATGAGAGGGAGGTGCCACAGTTTCCCTGCAGACCAAACAGGTTACCCCCACGACCTGATGTACAGAGCTACAGAGCAATGGAAAACAAAGCGTATTATGCCTGTTCATGTCTGCTGCACACACCCTCTGTTTGCTCGTCTCATTATTTGTGCTTAGCTGTGCACAGGAAATGTGCCAGTGCATTATAGTGGGTAAAATTTTAGGACCCTCTAACTGGAGGTTACTCAGTTTCTTTAAATAATCGTTACGTAATCTATAAAAATTGGTCATAGACTCTTCATCAATAGAGCATGTCGATTCCACAGAAACAAAACTGATACCGACTGTATTTGGGTCAACAGGTAGGACACAGATGGAGGGAGAGAGAGCAAGATGCCAAGGCAGGCTTCTTTTTCCATCTTCCCTTTCAGACAGTCTGCCCTTGATGGAAATGCCAGCTTGTTTTGAAAGCCAACGCTCTTGTCCTCTGACATTTCAGCCACACTCTAAACACCCTCCTCTACACCCTCCTATCCCAATATGCCACTCAAGCTGAAGGGCTGTGGCCTTTAGTCGTCTCCCAACAAATCACAAGTGACAAAAACACCATTTAGTTTACATTTTTCCAGAAGGTTGACTTTATGCTCTGTAGACCATTAATGTGAAGACTGAGCACGTTCACAAGCCTGCGCTGCATTAAGTTGCTAGTGAGGATCATCTGTGTATTGCAGAGAGATGCGTTATCATCATTTTGGCAGGACTGGTGAGAGTATGTTTGTATTCAAGAGAATTTATTATTTTATTTTTAAAGCGGATGAACGCTTGCACTGCCAGTTTGCGCTTCCTGAGGTGCAAGTTGTTATGAGAACTGATTCAGGTGAATTGTTTCACGGGGATGAATACCTCGGGTTGGACAGGCAGTTGATCCAGAGTTTGGCTAAAAGCCAAAAAACACACAACTCAACCAAAACAGGAAGCTTTCTGGCAGGTCCTCCAAGAAGCCCAAGACACACCAAACCAACTTTTAACGCTGTAATTACAAGATTAGTCATGGAAAACGACTCGACTCAAATCCACACTGAACATAAACAAGCTTCCTGGCTCCAGAAAAGCTTTGGGAAAGGGCTTTAGGTCTTACACATGGACAACTATTTACTGTAGGAAAATAAGGACAGTCCTTAGACTTTTGCCGACACCAGTAAGTCTGTCAGAGCAACATGTCGGAGAAATATCGAGAAACAGGAAAGGCACACGTGCTCTGAAACGTCAGCGTGAAAGGAGGCGTCTCTGCCAAAACATAGAACTGACCCCTGCACCTAAACTGTATGTGCTGAAGCGGTGCTAGAAACTTCAGATTTAACCCAAGATTCATTTTAAATGGTGTATTATCTATATAGATGTCTGTACCCCATTTCTCCGTAACAGTTGGACCAATCTCAATAACCTTTTCTGCAAACATCATGAAAAACAAACCTGAATTGCGATGATTTTCTGAGAATGCGTTCTTAAGTTCTGTTTGTTTCACATGTTACTTCCCTACGTGCGCAACTTAGCAGTCATCAAATTGTTGGTCAAGTTACTACTGAATACAAAATGAACCTTGATTTGTTTTGGCTCTCAGACTGTTAAAAGCAATCTGGGCTGAACATCTAAACAGTCATTTACTGTAATCTATCAGATTGTCCCGTGTCTTAAAGGTAGAGCTATGATACTCACAAGTCTTATCTTGCACAGTATTTTTACCAGATTTCCTTCCTGGTTTCAGATATGCTGGAGTTACGGGTATACCATCTCTTTTCCCATCTCACTGTCTAAAGTGCTTGAAGCTCAGAATATCATACAGCACTTTGTGCATTACAGTTATGTGTAAAAAAATAAATAAAAAAAAATTAAAAATTAGCTGCTCTGCTAGCAGCAGCCCCTTCTGTGTTTCTGACTGGTCATATGATGTCACACCTCCTCTTATAGAAACTACACTGGGAAATCATGGGTTCATTTATCGATCACCTTTGTCTGACTGCTGCCTTCAGTTCTGATTTTAGGGTGGGAAAGCCAGAAAAGTGAATAAATCCTGGGTATGTTGAACATGTTTCATAGTAAAATCATCAGACAAACAGTGAAGTACAGTGGAGACATAAATGTAACGTTTTTGTTACTCAGGAACACGACACATAAGGTCAATATTTAACCACAGTTCAAAACAGAGCTGAAGGACACAATCCGAACAATCAGAAGATTTTAGCTTGTTATATTAACAAGATAACAGATATATTAATGAATGCATCTGCTGATGATAATGACAGGATGTGCATTTGAGATGAGATATGCATTCAGATACAAGTGTAAAAGCCTGTATCTGCACTAGCAGCTCTGCAACACTGAATGCAAGCATTGCAGTTGCTTAAAGATGACCCATTATGCTAATTTTCTGCTCCACATTTTTTATTGTTGGATTAGAGTACCTTTGGATGATTCACAGTTTAAATAATTCTTATTTATCTCACACCGGGCCTTGGAGCAGCTCTACAGTTCAGTGTGAAACACGATGTCCTGGCTCCTCGACCTTCAATCCTTAAGCAACTGAGCTATTTTAACCAGAAAAATGACAGTGGGGCCATTTATGTTTTATACAAATCATTATTAAATTCTATCTTGATTTATCATACTTGTAGTGTTGTCTTTATCCATGACAAATGGTCTTAAATGTTCAGAATGACATACAAAACTGAACCATGACTAAAGGGAAAAGTATGCATGCTCATGCCTGTTGTGCAAGCAGTTTGACATAAAACATCAACTTATTTATCCAACAGCAAAAAGGGTGTTTCTGCTTCAAAAGACTTGAGGGCATTTGTGTATTGGATGGGTATCTCATTAAGTGCCTGCCTTTCTGCTACTACAGTATTTCTGTGGCTGACAGAGAGCGCACAGACTGCAGCTGAATCAGAGGGACTTTGAGACCCCTTTCATGACAGAAAACACCAGCAGCCACTTTATCAAACCATATCTATAATCAGACCTTTTACTTTTGATTTCAACTACAGACCTGTAAAGTTTTATGATACAGTCACAGTCACAAAAATCAGTTGATCTACAAGTCAACAGACCAACACAAACATCCACCAAAGTATTTGAGATTGTGCCAGCAGTCAAAGGCATCTACAGGACCACAAGTTCTCTCAACGATATACAGCCGCACAAGGTGAAATCAATACCAGCCATGCAAGTGGGGCTGGTAACAAACCTGAACAAACCATTGGTCCTAATATGAAGCCTCAAAATAACCGTTTTTTCCCCGTCACCATCATATCTGATGAGACATGGGTGGATCTTCGGGGTGGGGCTGAGAACACAGAAAAATAAATACTACATACACATAATTTTATTGACACTTGCAATAATAATATATTTATTAGTAGGGCTGCTCGATTATGGCAAAAATGATAATCACGATTATTTTCACTGAAATTGAGATCACGATTATTTGACGATATTTATTTCGTCCGCCAGAGCTTATATTATTTTTTTTTACATGCTGTAGTGCCATTTGTGGGAGCATTTCAAGTTGCTATACATCAATACAACTGTTATAGCCCATATTTTAAAAATGTGTATGCATTAAGTCCATAGTAACTACATTAATTGCAAAAAAGTGCAATAAACTACAAAAAAATTGAAAATCGTTTTTGTTTTGTTTACATATATTTCTACTTGGAGAAATTTAAGAGGTTTATCCCTCAAAACTTTAAATACAAAAAAGTTGCAAAAAATAGTTTACAACAACAGGAAATTTTTTTTGAGTGTCTTCATAGTTTTATTTTTGGAGATAC
Source organism: Mchenga conophoros (assembly GCF_057382185.1). NCBI lineage: Eukaryota > Metazoa > Chordata > Actinopteri > Cichliformes > Cichlidae > Mchenga > Mchenga conophoros. Next base: position 21,701,982 of record NC_140532.1, on the reverse strand, counting down.
AGCAATTTTTATATACTGCAGGAAAAACAAAAAAACAATCCTATGATGCAAATTTGCAAAGAATGTGCATGTGCATCAAAATAAACTATTTCCAGCAGTGCAATTCGAGTTCTAAGGCCTACAAGTAAAAAACTACATTTTCCGCAAAAATGACGTCACTTGCGATAGTTCACGTTGACGTCTTTTTCAATGTGGGAAGTGTTAAGAACAGCTGATCGGATCGGCAAAGCGTGTTTCTGGAATATTATGTTTTTGTTCCTGCAAGCTCTTTTTATGCAATTTTTGCAAAGCTATATGTGGAAGGAAACCGTGACCGAGGACAAATGATGGCATAAGATGTAAGTACAACTCCTCTGGTTTCATATGGAAAAAAATTTATTGTGCTAGCTTAGCGTTCAGGTTCTACAGGGATTTAAAAATAGTTACACAAAACGAGCATGCTGCTCTGACCGGCTTTAAAGGTTTAACAATAACAATGTATTGAATAATGACTTTAAAAAATAATATAAAATAGTGTGCAAATACTGATAACAGTGCAAATGTTTGCAATATAAGAAATAAATGAAAAATGTGAACTTTGCAGTGTTGCTCTGTGGTGCAGCTACGACACCATAGCAAAGTTTACACACTGTGTCTACTTGATCCACGTCTGACTCCGCGAAGCCATAATGTTTCCACACCACTTAAGTTTTTTTTTTTTACCTCTCTTTTCAACCAACGGCAGTCCACTCCTCTCCAAATAACTTCTGCTTAGCTTTCCGAGCTTCCCTCGGGTCCTCTTAATTGTTGTGACGCGTGTTCGAAATGCAGAGCAGTGCGCTTGATTTGCCACATGGAGCAGCGCGAGAGTAAAGCATGAGGGAGGGGCTAATAATCGGCTCAGTCATTTTTAATGATCGTTGAAAGCCCAGATCGTAATCGTGATTAAAATTCGATTAATTGAGCAGCCCTATTTATTAGTGTAGGTAAAGGCAGAGCATTTTCCAATGAGCCACTCTCACTGACATACTTGCATATTTGAAATGTGAATCTAACGAAAAAAGGTGTCCGCAGCTGCAAGAGCATAATATCCAGTGACACCATAAATCAAGAAAATGCAATAGCTAACAACTGACTGCCACTAGCCAATGAGCATATTGTGGATAATCCAACTTTCTGACATTTAAAATGCCCAAAATTTAATGAATCAGCTTTTTTTTTTTTTTTTTTACTCAGTGTGACCCCCCCAAAAATGACATTAGCACAGGGCTGGGCAACTCCAGGCCTCGAGGGCCGGTGTCCTGCAGGTTTTAGATGGTTTTAGATGTGTGATCCAACACAGCCGATTCAAATGGCTAAATTACCTCCTCAACATGTCCTGAAGTTCTCCAGATGCTTGGTAACAAACTAACCATGTGATTCAGGTGTGTTGACCCAGAGTAATATCCAAAACCTGCAGGACACCGGCCCTCGAGGCCTGGAGTTGCCCACCCCCGCATTAGCTGGGGGTGTAATTAAGCTGTAATTAATAAACAAATTAAGCAACCTTTCTCATCACAATCTCCATCTTCAATCTCATGCTTAGTCCAGCCAACAGTTCAAACCCTGTGGGTAACAGGCTGACAGTGACTGTGGTAAAATACTCCATGCTTAAATCTGAGAAGCGAGCACAAGCAAAGCAAAAAAATAAAAATCTTGCGTGACAAATTAAGAATAATAACTGCTACTTATTACTGCTAAATGACCTATGTGATTAAGCATTTCATCTCCAACTGCTTCAAAACCATCAATGTCTGTTTCATGCTGGCAGTTAGGAATTTGTCCTGTTTATGTAACCAACTCCCTGCGGACAACTATAAAACCGGCGGCTGTTAAAGCCAGATGTCAGCTGATGCTGCTTGGCACAGTTTTGGCTTTGTTACGAAATATTGAACATGACTGATCCAGGATATACCAGCAAACAGCGCAGAGCCCAGAACCACTGAATTAAAAAGGCACTTAGTGCACTCAGGTAGCACAGGTTAGAAAGTCCAGCCGTTTCCGAGTGAATGGACTCCTAGACACTTTCCACATGCAGATTCCATTGATTCTTGGGAAGTGAACCAGGGGAGAGAATGGGGTTATGCAACTGCTCTAATGTAGGCCAGTGCATGCCTTCTGCTGACGAGGCCATAGCAGTCAGAGAGCTAATATAGTCACTGCTCTGGCTCACAGCATCAATGGACCTCTGCCTTCTCCCTGCTCTGCGTGTCAGATGATAAACACACAGGACAAAAACAGGCCTTGTTTCGCTCTCTTTTTGTTTGAGGGCAGAGGCATACAAAGAAAACACACAGGCTACAATTAAATGCTGCAAATGCTCATTTAACCAAAAGGTCAAATAGTTATTTAACGTCTAACATTGTAATCACTCCCAACAAGGGTTAAACAGGTGGGTGCTGCATAACAAAAGACAAGACACCAAATCCCTGTAGGACTATGATGATGCAATAGCAGGAACATAAGGTGCAAAACACCACCAGTGTAAACACTCACTGAACAGCCACTGTACTACACACTCCAGATAAAGTGAAGATAATATAATTCTCTTAGCGCTTGCATATCACTATGCACACAGAGGTGGGGAAAACCAGGCACAAACAAAACCACACACGCTGCCACTAATTGTTATTTTTATTTTTGATAAAGTCAAAATAACTGTCCAGACTTCCCACAGTTCAGTGAGACTTAGCTGACACCCTGGCAGTCTACACAGAAATAAATCAGTGCATGTGTTGGGTAATAAGGAAAAATATCAGAGTTCATGAAAGAAAAACAAGAAGAAAAAAAACAGTAGTATCTCCAATACATGGTTTGTCCACCAGAGAGCACTGATTATTTTCCAGCTAAAAGGCATCTTGCTTCCTACAAATCTGCTCAGTTACTTAATAGTAGGTGAACTCCCCATTAGGAAAAATGTCATGAGGTTCCCCCAATAAAGACCTTATCAGCTTATAAAACGAGATGTTTCTATTATTCAATTAAAACAGTGATATTATTAGAAGTGGAGGAAAACTAAGTCATCTAAATGATTCTAGGATTGGAAACAGCAAATATCCAAATAAATAATTAGCTGGAAAAATGCCTTCAATAATCTGTTAGGGCTACTAACTTTCTACTGAAATAAGGTGAGGAGTACATTACATCCGGAAATGTAATCACTTAAGGAGTTGGATTAAAAAATTAATATGAACTATATGAAATCTGTGAACCAACTAAAATAGTCTGGGTCTGGCTGTTTGTTTGTTTTTTTAAGAAAATTTCACAGTTGGAGCTCATTAACTTCTAGCGACTAAGGAAGAAACACTAAGCACAAAACACAAATTTAAAAAAAAAAAAAAGGTGCAGATGCAGGCCTATATTTCCTATATTTTCAATAACAAGAATCAACTTGTTTGCTCCCGGAAGAAAGCTAAAAAGTGGTGTAAGGGGGCTTTCACGGCCTTAAAGACCTCCACCTCCAACAATAAAACAGCGTACAATTGAATTCACGTATAGCTCACAGTTAGTGGATGCTTACCTGCTTTATACAGCGGGAAAAATACCGTGTAAATGTGGCATAAAGCAGCTTTAACACTGTTAGAAACGTCTGGGTGAACTTGTCCTGCTTATTTTTTAAAGACGGTAATAAAATTCGCCATTAACCTGCTCGGTAAATATCATAAACCTAAAACCTTCAGCTCCTTGTGTTTACAGTGGCTCGACATCTGTCAGGGGAATCATTTCTAGATGCTTCCAGCCTTGCTAACTGAGCTCCGTGCTAACTAGTTGTTTGTTTGTTTGTTTTTGTTTTACAAACTAAGCGCCTTTAACACAGAGACAGCGTTAATATGAGCAGCTGACAGCAGCGCAAACATCTGCTTTCAGTATGTCGATAAAGAAAAACAAACATCCTCATACCTTTCCTCGGTGTTCAACATGATGGCTTCGAGGAAACGCGGATATTTACTTCTTTTATGACAACCGAAGCAATCACTGTTCAACAAAAACTCCGCAGATGTATTCACCATTCGGGGACTCGGAGCAAACTTGGTGTTTGTTAAGTCTGTAGTTCCACTTTCTGTAGATGAAACCACCACCCGACGGTACAACTACACTGCTGCAGCCCGCAAACGAAACACGGCGCTTTTATAGTCGCGCGAGGCATCATGGGTATTCTTCGCAGGTTTTTTTCCCCCCAGCTCAACAAAAACAAAGTGAACAAACCGACAAAAACAGACTAAAGCGCCGAATAAAACTAATCACGGATGAAATTAAATGAGAGTCGTGATGTGTCATTTCTGTTTCTTTGTTTTTATTCTGCTTCCTTCCCTTAATTCACCTTTTTTGTAAGACATAGGCCAAAGAGCCGAGGAGCAATTTTAGCAATATTCCTCAAGTTTTCTCACTTGTTACTTATCTTTCCTAAGACATTTTAAGTTTTTCACATATGGATGTTTTAAAGAAGACTTTTAACGTCCTTACACGCCTATAGATCTGTCTAAAAAGTATTCGCCCTATTTTCTTCTTTCTTTTCTGTTGGAAATTAAGCTTAGTTACGTGTTTCAGATCATCAAACAAATTTTAATTCTAAACAAATATAACCTGAGTAAATACAAAATGCAGTTTCTAAATAATGATTTTATTTATTAAGGAAAAATCTCTACCTACCTATGCAGACCTACCTAGCTATATATAACAAGTGATTGCCCCTTATTAACCTAATAAGTAGCTGTGGCAACCTTGGCAGCTAGAGATAACTCTTTATTGTCATTGCACAGTCGTACCTAGTACAATAGTACAACGAATTACTGTGCAATGACAGTAAAGAGTTATCTCAAGCTGCCAAGGTTTCCAAAGCAACTTATTAGGTTAATAAGGGGCAATCACTTTGTCATATATAGCTAGGTAGGTCTGCATAGGTAGAGCAGCAGCTAAGCGTTTGCTTTGCAGGATTTTTTAAAACTCATGCCAAAGCATGCAACCAGATTTCCTGTGCAGGCCTCATGACAGTAAAATTGGAAAAAAAAGTCAATGAGTGAACAAGACTTGCGTGGAAAAGTTGACCACTAAAGGCTCTTCTCTCTAAAAAGAACAGGTAACCTGGCATAGGTTTGCAAAGATCAGTTCAATTCAATTCACTTTAATGCAGATTAGTTTACATTGCCAGTGCCAAATCGCAACAACAATCACCTCACGTTGCTTTATACTGTAAGGTACATCCTACAGTATTCTGGAGAAATTCTTAACAACCAAGCCCCCTTATGAGCCATCACTTGGCAACAGTGGGGAAGTAAAAACTGCCTTTTAACAGGAAGACACCTCCAGCAGCAGCAGGCTCAGGAAGAGGCGGCCACCTGCTGCAAATTCTTCGGGGGATGAGGGGAAAGAGAAAACAAGAAAGACAAGAGGAAAGAAATGATCCCTGATTAAAAAAAAAACAAAACAGCAAAGGGAATAAAAAACTAAAATTTAAAAATGTCTTCTCTGAAGTCTCACCCTCCAGTGTATGTGTAAAAATGATTCAAACAAAAGTGCTCATCAGATAAGAAGCTTATTTTCGTGTTTTCCGACAGCTCGCTCAAACCAGTTATACCGCAAAGGTGCACCCTGACATGTAAATAACACTGACGTTAAAGGTAAAGCACGCACACTGTAGCAGGTTCTCTCCTCTCCTTGCCCAGCCAGTTACATAAGAAGCACACAAAGAAAAATTCTCCAGTTTAACATAAGTAACCACTATTTTTTCCAACCAATGACTATATTTGCATTAACCTCCTAAGACCCGAACTCTGCATTTTAAATTTTTCTTTGATATTTGGGCATATTGGGGCCCAATTAATGTAAAAACAAAGAATTACCAGATTTTTTTTTTTTACCTTATTGTTGTTTTTATGAAAAATCAGAGCCACATATGAGGATATTCGTTTAAAATTTTGATAGAACAGTAGCAGTATAACGTCCTCGTAAGTGGATATCAGGCCCTTGTAGAGCAAAATTGAGTATTTTGGTCTAAATAACCCAAAATGTGATGTTCACATATGTGGACGCCAGGTCCTAGGAGGTTAAATACGTTTGCTTAACCAGTAAGCAGAGGGGGAGTTTGAGACATCATGACATATCTCACCATCAAAGTCCCTCTGGAAACATGTGCTAGTACGAGCTGGTGTGCAGTGACACTTTGAAACTCCATCGGATTTAAATTTGGCCTTATAATAAAGTCTAGGGTTAGAGTTACTCAGGTTAATTTATTAGGGTCAGGTTTCACTCATCCAGTGTGTATCCTGTCTGAAGAAATTAATGTACATTTATAGACTAGACTAGAGCATATCTGTTTTTAACTAGTTATGATGCCTCTACATTTACTTAAGTGCAGGTTTTAAACATTTGCCTGATAATATTGTGGAATATTATAGTTTAAAATGTAGTTTAAATGTCCTTCAATTATCTTTATATACATTTAGTATTTCTTGAGTTGTTTTCCCAAAAGAGACTGACCAAAACTCTTAGTTTTTATTCTTTTTAAATCAATACTCTTCAGGATTACCTTATTCAGGCCCTGACTAAAGTTTCTGCTTACAAGCTCTTTTAAGAAAAGAAAGTCACCGACTTTACACACAGGCAAAATGCAGCGTTGCCAGAATTAAACTAATGCCTTCTTGGATGATACTCCTCCCCGATCTCCTGCACTGCAGTGTATTGCAAAACCACAATGATTAAGATTAGTTACAAAGATGAATCAATTTGAACAAATAATATCACACAGTCTAGCTGGCTGAACACTGTTCACACTCTGGCAATTGAACTCTCATTCTTACAATCGTAGTCATGCTTTGATGCACACACACACACACACACACACACACACACACACACACACACACGCACACACACACACACACACACACACACAGACTGAAAATACAGTATCATCAACAGCTTTAGGTCTAGAGTCAATAAAGCCATGTGGTAACGTGGGATATAAGGAGATCCTACTTGTCATTGGTGCAGATCATGATGCTCCAAATCACCCTAGAGCTGTACATTATAGATGACTTTGACCTCTGACCCCTTCTGAAGAAAGAGACAAATTTAGCTTACACCCCCTTAAAGTGACGGCAAAGCCCTGCTCTTCCTGTAAAAGTGATAGTCTGTCCCTCTCAGTGGTCATCTTGGCCCAGTATGAATCCCAACATAGACCCAGTTATGTAAGGAGGAATGGAAAACAGCTCCTGTGCCAAACAGATTATCAGATTAGTAACAAGATAGTTGCAGCCAGGCTACTTGATCCTGGCACATCACAGCGTTACTGTCGGAGGTCCGGCCTGTCTGGACGAGCAGAGGACACGGGGGGTCATTGCCCCCCGCCAACCACCATGAAACAGCTCTGTCGTGATGTAACCGTGTGCGAAACCCTGTTGTGGAGTCCCTGTGGTGTAAATGACAGTATCCAGAGCATTTTACGGCACGGCTCATTGCTTTTCTCAATAAAAATTCCAAGAAACACTAAATCTGAATGTTATATAAGTTGTAATGGCATTAAAGTGAAGGCAGCTTAAAATGTGGAGTTAAAATCTCAAGTGTGAAATTTATCTCTTAGTCTTTAGCTCCTCTTCTGTGAGTGATGGAGATTTAAAAAGAAAATTATAACCCACTAAACATGGCTGAAATAGCATAACATTGTCTCCTTGGTCAAACCTGTTCTGGGTATGATGCCACAAACAGGGTAAATGGATGGATGCTGATGTTGTTTCCCATGTATAATATTAACTGATCAGAGTGTGTTTACATTTCGCTGTAGGTCATTTTTCATTAGTAATGTCTGTGCTTGTATTGGGAGCATTTATATGTGGGCTCATGAATGAATTTTTCCTTTGGTTCTGCGTGAATAAGTGACAGATGAGCAGAATTTTACTTTGCTCATAGAAATTTGAATCAAGGAGTAGGAAAGCACTGACGCGGGATCATCTCTGTTTCTTTTTATTGGCTATATGTTTCTTTATCTTTAAAATTCCAAACTCAGTGATTAGGTAACTATGTGACATTACCATGCCCACCATTTTGGTGGTGGCAGTCTATGGTCACCTAAGTCTAAGTGCATAAGGCCAAAGTCACACCGGCCTGGGGAACAGTCAGTGACCCCCTGACTCCCTGAGCTTGGTTCTGCTGTAGGTTTGCTCCTGTTAAAAGGGAGTTTTTCCTTCCCACAGTTGACAAGTGCTTGCTCAAAGAGGGTGATCTGATTCTTGGTGGGGGTTTCTTTGCATTACAATTTAAGGGGTCTTGAGGTGACTGTTGGGATCAGGCACTTTAAAAATAAAGCCAATTAAGGTGCCGGTTTAGTTCAGTGAGCCAGCAGGTGACCAAACCTGCTGTTATTTTGTTCACGTCTGCCTCCTGTGTCCTGCATTTGGGTCTTGCTGTACATTTTTAAAACATTAATGAAAGTATCTTAAGCAAAAGCAAAGAAACCACACACATCTGTGGCATTCACGCTTACATCCTAAGAAATAAACATTTGAGTAATAAAAACATAGATAATATATATCAAACATGCTTTACAATATCGATCAGGCTTATAAATAAATCCATACTGTAATGAGACCCATAGACTGATGGCCTATTTTTTGTATCAGGCAGAAGTCGGACGTTTAAATTTCTTTCACGCTGAGACGGCAAACAAACACCCAGGCAGAGCTCAAATTCTTGACCTCGTTATTTGTAATGCAAAGAAATGCGCTGGGACACTTTTCCCCTACTGACCTATTTATGTTGTTTTCTGACTCAAACACTGGTGGGCTGCAGCTGTTTCCACATGACAAGCTAAGAACCAGTGTGACTTTATGGGGAATGTGGCAGAACAATAAAGTTTAGAGTCACACTGATTAGTGGTTCAACCTCACTTGCACGTCGTGTGTTTGCAGCTTCAGTTTAACTAAACAAAAGTTCAGTCTTTTCAGGTAAAAACAGATAACTAACAGGAAGGTGAAGACAGAGGGAACAGAGTTAACATATAAGATGACATTAGCATACTAGATTGAACTGTTCCTGTTTCACCACAGACTGCATGAACGATGACATGCTAGTCGCCCCCTGGTGGCGGAGTATAGTCTCTATGTTAGCAGCTGGAAATTACCTCAAATATACTAGATTTTACTAAATATAGTGAGAATGACAGATTAAGTTCATTTTATCAGTTGGTCAAATGTTCAAATTCCTGATTAGATTAGAAAGAGTTTTGAGAACATACAGTTTTTTTCAGTAAGTTTTGTATTTTTTAAAGGATAACTTAATAAGTTGATGCTAATGTTACAGTTAGCAAGCAAAAGTTCATTGACTAGCTTAACCGCCTTCATTCTGACTCCTATTTTATACTCACTCTTTTCACCCTTGTGAACTGTGGCATGCATTTCTAGTGAGCCAGGTTGAAGACACTAGAACGTGGTTGTGTTAGTCTTAAATGCAATTTCAATTTGATACACTACTCAAAAAATTAAAGGGACAGGTTTTAATCAGAGTGTAGCATCAGTTCAGCTAACCTCTTAAGTCCTGAAGTGATAATCATGCCAGTTTATTAGCAGTCTCCCACTAAAATTTCAAGATTGTTCAAGATTCCAGGAGATAGGCAGCACTCGAGGAGAAGGACCTTAGAAGGTCCTTAACCCATCAGTAGGACCGATATCTTCTTCTTTGTAAAAGGAGGAACAGGATAAGAACAACCAGAGGCTTGGTGGTGAGTCAGTGATGGTCTGGGGATGTATATCCATGGAGGGATTAACAGATCTCTACAGGCTAGGCAATGGCACCCTGACTGCCATTATCAGGATGAAACCTTGCAGTCATTGTCAGACTGGGTCCTGGGTTCCTCCTGGTGGACGACAATGCCTGGCCTCATATGGCAAGATGCAGGCAGTTCCTGGGGGATGAAGAAACCTCATTCAGTGGACAGACAGACTGGTACTTTAGGACTGTTTAACGTGTGTTTAGAAATATTACATTGCATAATATAGAAAGAAAACAGGACATGCTTGGGGTAGATTGAAGCTTATTGGAAGATTTAAGAAACACAGGAGAGACTTATATGACCTAACCAAAAAAAGTACTATATTAAAATACAAAAAACTATTTTCACGTTTCTGTCTTTTATTTGACGAAAACATTCGCACAGCAGCGAAAAGGAATCTGAGCCTGGGCTCAATCTCAGATGACCTTTAAACCTCTTAGTTTGCAGGACAAAATGTCCCTCCACTGACCTTCATGAACTCCGGTGCAGTATCACAGAGTTTCATATGAGAGTCTGACTGAAAAACAAAGCACGTCTCATGTTTCAAGCTGTCGTCCTGATGCTGTTTGAGACCGACACTGCTGACGTGGTGTTTCACTCCTCACACTAAAGATAAAGGGGTAGATCTCGTGAAGAGCTCGGGACACTCTATCTCTGCTTTGAGGATGAAACATAGGGATTAAGCACTGTATATAGAAGATGTACGTAAACGCTTTTTTTTTAGTAATCAGCCAAAATGTTCAAAGTTACTTGAAATAACTTTAAATCAATTTCCAGACCGTAATCCAACTTCCATCTTCCAATCAAAACACAGCTGAAACCATCAAAGTCAGCTTCTCAGCCTGCATCAGAAAACATGATTTTGTACAATAATTTCTCATGTTCCTTTGTAGGTGTCTCAGTAGTTCAATGTGGACGTGGCTAAGTGGGAAACAAAGAGGTTGCATGCTAACAGTTGAACTTACACATTCACAGATGGAGTAGATCAGCTATATATATTTTTTTCATGGCAATAAAAACACAAGTTTCCGTTCTGACCTGACGTCTGTAAACACTTTTTTACTGAGGTTATGGGCTCATGTCACTCATGTTATGTCATATGGAACAAAAATTTAGTCTAGTTTGTAAATATTGGTCATACTATGTTTCAAAATGGATCGTTATCATTGGTTTGATTAGAGGATTTTTTTGTTTGTTGGTTTTTTGTGGGTTTTTCTTTTAAACCAAGATGATGACAGTGAAAACACCAATCTCAAGGCTTCAAAACGAGAGTTCAGAAATGAATGTCTACAATCCACCTGTTTATAAATGTTATTGTCAGTTGCTCATGAGTTACTGTACTGAAATTCTTTGTAATTTCATGATCTCACATTGCAGCCTGCACAAGGATCAATGACCAAGTCAGATCAGATTATAGAAAATATCCTGATTATACTTCCATATGCACGTTGTTTGGAGGCAAAAAAAATCAGAACAGTGAATTTATGTACCTGTCAGGGTTAGTGCCTTTAAACTTGTTATCACAACCTACCGAACAGACAAGAATACAGCTAATGTCTTAACGCGATTGTGTTCTTGGACACACAGGAATGCAAGCGTGCACGGATAATCCCTGAATAAAGTTTTGATCTAATTAAAGTTTCCATTGTTCCTCATTGGCAGCGTCCCATCTTTATGGGCGGAAGATTTACTTGTGTAGGGTATCACAACAAACACAACGACTCTATGAAGTTCAGGTTCAAATATGTAACTTTCCTCATTTTCTATTTTTTCTTTCTTTTGTCTCAATGCGTCGTCTGTGTTTTTTGGGATCTTGGGACAGCATTTCTTGGAGTTTGGATAAGAACTCCGATCTTTGCCAAATCTTCCGTGGAAATCATGATGACAGTGATTGTTGTGGGCGAGGTCCTCGTCAACAATGGAGCAGAGCGTGTAGGCGTCCGCAGGAAGCTGTATTTGTCCGCTTTTGTTTTTGAGAAGATGTTTCCAGAATGTTCTTTCAGAAAGTCACATGGGCTGGAAGCTGCCATCCAGAACATGTTATGAAATATACAGATTTTTGATGGTGTTTGACCAAGGGTGGGACGGCTTATATAAAGTAAGTGAAAACCCTCGAATCCAAACATGATGGTTGCAGATTACAATAAAAATCTAGCTAACACAGATCCACTTAAAGGCTTGTATTGCCATTGAATCAAGGCTATATGTTGGCTGACGTGAAGCAGTACACTCCTGTCATTAAGGTTCCTTCATGCTCAGGATATTGTTTAGATTTTTTTTTAGGTTAAATATGACCATACCATGAGAATAAAGGCAAAATGAAGGGAAATTATTGCATTTTAAACACTGCATTATTTAAACTAATATCAATATGAACAAATTGCTTTTTCTATAGGAAACAACCTGAAAATTGAGATTTTATGACAAACACATGACTTCTCGTAAATGAATGGTGTTGTTATGTATTACTTCCAAAGAGAAGGCACCACTCAGGAAACCAGTGGATTGGATGCCCCAAGTGAGCGAAGAAGAGTATCTCAGGATCTGACGGTTGATTTTTGTGATGTTAGCAGTAATGTCTTATCTTAATGACCTTGTAGTACCATATCACCCTATTAGAGCACTTCGCTCTCGCTCTGCAGGCCTACTTGTTGTTCCTAGAGTATTTAAAAGTAGAATGGGAGGGAGAGCCTTCAGTTTTCAGGCCCCTCTTCTGTGGAACCAGCTTCCAGTTTGGATTCGGGAGACAGACACTATCTCTACTTTCAAGATTAGGCTTAAAACTTTCCTTTTTGCTAAAGCATATAGTTAGGGCTGGACCAGGTGATCCTGAATCCTCCCTTAGTTATGCTGCAATAGATTTAGGCTGCCGGGGGATTCCCATGATGCACTGAGTTTTTCCTTTCCAGTCACCTTTCTCGCTCACTATGTATTAACAGACCTCTCTGCATTGAATCATATCTGTTATTAACCTCTGTCTCTCTTCCACAGCATGTCTTTTATCCTGTCTTCCTTCTCTCACCCCAACCGGTCGCAGCAGATGGCCCCTCCCTGAGCCTGGTTCTGCCGGAGGTTTCTTCCTGTTAAAAGGGAGTTTTTCCTTCCCACTGTCGCCAAAGTGCTTGCTCATAGGGGGTCATATGATTGTTGGGTTTTTCTCTGTATCTATGAAGCGCCTTGAGGCGACTTTTGTTGTGATTTGGCGCTATATAAATAAAATTGAATTGAATTGAAATTGAATTGAATTGAATTAATGTGCGTGTTGTGCCATACTGTTGTGATCAAGCAAGGGTGAGCCAAATGGTGGAGCTCTCAATTTACCAATCCATCTTATGACAGCTTAATTTTAATGGAGAGAGACAGAATATCAAAACGTGATTCAGTACTTGGTAGAGAAATCCTTTTTGGCCAGCACAGCAAGTTTCTTGTAGTTGCTCACCCGGTTTGCACACATCTCAGGAGGGATTTTGAATGATTCCTCTTTACAGAAACTCTCTGAATCCTTTAGGCTTCTTGGCTTCCACTTGGCAACTATAAGCCTCGTCTCCCTTCACAGTTTTTCTATAGGACAGAGGTCTGGAGATGGGCTATAGGCCAACCCAACCTTAATGTGCTTCTTCTTTAGTCACTCCTTTATTGAATTTGTGGTATGTTTGGGGCCATTGTCATGCTGGAAAACCAACCCATTATATGGAGAGATTATATCTCTCCATCTTCATTGGAGGACCTCCGGATCCAGCTGGAGGGGATAGAGTGTTAGTCAGAGGCCAATATAGAATACTCTTACCAGTCCACCCACACATTAACCCTACTTTGAATAAGATGAAAACAATGGATGGATTACTAGTTTCAAATTATGACAAATCTGTCATCAAATTAATGCCAAAAGGAACTGATCCCACTGCTCAGGTTTGCTCAGGACGTTACCTTTATGTGACAGAACTGATCATCATGTGCTTTGTGTTGCTGAGAGCCTTACTCTTCCTCCTTTGCATTCATACTCAGAGCCTTTATAAGCTGATTGTCTCCATGTAATGCAGACCTCCACGAGTGTGTCACTGTTTCCAGCTAGGGCTGTCAGTGTGACCTGCAGCTGATCTGATCTCCAGACACGTGTAATCTCACCTCATCAATTAATGACAGCTAGTGCGCCACAGCACTAATCGGTTACAAGGAGATGGGACAGGTTCTTTTGTTAGTCTTTGTTTCTCTAACATACTGACAGGATAGAATTGATGTCACAATTTCTGCCAATTGTTTAAAGGATATTTAAAATAATATTTTTTAATTTATTTGTCTTCAAATAAGGAAAAAATATAAGTCAGGTTGAACGTTAATAGTAAGAGTTATAAGCAGATTGGACAGGTTCCTTTGTTACTCAAAGTGACTCTAACTTACTGACAGAATCAAAGTAATTGCATTGTTTTGTCAAACAAATTTTGCTAATTGTTTCCAGCAGAACTAAACAGTAGGTGTCTTCAAACAGAGGAAATCAGCATGTTGCCTATGAATATTTTGACAGGTAGCTAGTTAGCTAGTTAGCACTGCTGGGATGTAATATTTTCACAAGCTAACATGGGCTACATACATGAGTCCACAGGTACAGTACATAGTCAGAGCACTGGGGACATATACCACGTTTATATGAAAAATATACAGTATCCCTTGATAGTCTTCATATAGCTTAAAAAAGTGAATCCTTATGCAGCACAAGCATGTTTTTAAAAAGGTCTCCTAAGCAGTGCAAGTCTGTGGCTGCCGGGGTGTTTCTCTTCTCTCTTAACCAATTACGGATCTCCTTACATTGGACCACATGGCTAAATAATGTAGAAGCTAATCCAATAGCAAATCCAATAGTTCATTCACTTGCAAAGAGTTAATCCAGAAGCTGAAAAGAACATGGAACTGAAATGAATATATATTCTATTTATAAGTGAATTATATGTATATATATATATATAAAATTCCTTTATAAATGTCTTTGGATATATAGCATGCTATATTTATAAAATATTATTTTATTGTGCAATTAGGTTTTAATCCACAAAAAATACTTTATTTCTACACATTTTCAATGGGAGCCAGAAATATGTTGACATTTATGATTAGTAGACTCCATTAAGTAGTGTTGCTAGCTGAGGTTGACGCAGTGAAGACAGAGTACTACTACGCAAAGGGTGAGCACTTTTGATTCTGTTGCAATTCAACTCATTACGGTTGCAAATTCAAACCCTCACAAAAAAATCTGGGAAAATCTTATTTCTTGACTTATTGACTTATTGACTTATTCTTAACAAGTTAAAATGAGTTTTAGTTTGACTTGCTTTTTTAAATACATAAAATAAGGCCGCAAAATGAATTTTAAATATCAAAATGGCCAGCAGAACATCACCAACCTTCATTTTTTCCTTTAATTTGTTTGTTCCTCAAATGATGTAGGCAGTATCTGGACTACAGGATCACGGGCCTCTCGGGACAGATGACGCAGTCTGCAGGAACTGTGTAAGTGGGTAATCTCTCAGCGGGCTCCATATCGACTGTGTATTCCGTTGCCTGAAGTGCCAAGCAAGCGGCTCTTTCTAAAAGAAGCCCATCTCGCCCCTCAGCTATGAGATTTATTACGCAAGTCCTGCTGCCCCATTTCCACTCACCCATGTACCCACACCACAGAGCATGACCTGGAAGGGCTGAGAAGACTTTTAGTGCAAAGATACCAAGTTTTAGTCCTTATTTCTGTTTTTTGAGCCTATAAATATTACATTAAGATCCAAGCACTTACTTTCAGTTTTTCTCTTATTTCAAACCAGATGTGAAAATCTGGCACTAGAGCTACTGCCTGCAGAACTACAGTTTGATTAATATTTCACAGGCTTACATAACTCCATCAGTTAGCTTGTCACCATGAACCCGGTGCTACTACTATTACCCAACTCCATTAGACGAGCAGGAATGCGGCAGAACTTTTATTGTTTCTGGAAGAACACTTGATGACGTCCCTCCCGTCACAGCTTTATCATTTTATCGTGTCGTCAGAATTCAGGCCAGGAGGTGGGGGTGCAACTTTAATTAGCTGAGCATGCTGGACTGAGGATATAGAGCATTAAGAACACTCTTTAAGAAAAGTTGGAGACTTCGTCCTTTGTGATTGTACTTACTTTTTAATCATGAGGTTGAGATGAAGCTGATGAAGATTATATAAAAATGTGTTTTAAGGCCCCAGGAACTTTAAAATTATAATAATAATTTAAAAAAAATACAGTGATAAAAGTTTGACTTTACTTTTTGTAGCTGTATAACCTCTCTTGAGTTTTACTTGCCTCTCTCAGAGCCTGGTCCTGCTGCAAGGTTTCTTCCTCACTGCTGTCACCAATTGCTGACCCATAGGGCACTAACAAATCTTAATTTCATAGGACGCATGACTGGCATAAAACTGTTTCCACCTTAAAAAGTAAAACACCTTATTTGTTGAATTCCCAAAACTCTCATTGTAACGACTTTTTGCTTTTGTAGAGCTACTCCTATAGATAATGCAATAATGTAATAAGACTTACTGCTGAAATCTCTGTGTTATAAATGGATGGATCACTGAAAAACAATGTTTACTGACTTTTTTACATTAAAAGAAAGGTAGATTATTATGAAGTTGTGTTTGTTTGTTTGTTTGTTTGTTTATTTAACTGGTCCACCCCACTTCAGAAAAGAAATACAGTGATCCAGATTGCCAACAAAATTTTATATCTTCTTCTTTTGGGCATGCTCCAGCCAAACAGGCAGGAGAAAATGGAAGTGAAAACATGTTTTTATCCTGTTCCTTCTATAAGCATTAGTTAGTCGCAGCTGATGCTGATGTGAATATCTGTGCAGATACCGATAAACTGAAATACTGCAAACCAGTGTTAGCTTTTGCCATCATAATTTTTGAACCTTTTCTTCATAAATCTATGGCATTTATACTTAAGGGGAAGGTGATAACCAGTGGATCTCAAATCAGCCAATTTTCTGCTCAACCATCTCTGATTTGCCCATAAATTTTATTGTTTGCACACATGATTGCTGTGAATTTTTTTGCTTCATATATGGAACACATCAAGAGATATTGGAAAATGATCTGTCCAACTAGTTTCAGACCAAATGAATTCAATGTTTGAATATGAATATCTCAGAAGCTATTGAAGATTTAAGCTTTAAATTTGTACTACCCTTTCTTGTAATTAAAATGAAAGAGGATATAGGGATAACATAACATAAAATTCTTCTTCTTGTGAGGCCAAGCTGTTGTATTTATATGGCATGTTTGGTAGTCTTATACAGGATGCTAACTCTAAACCTCTAACTCGCTAACCCAACCCTAACATGAATGCCATCAGTGCTACAGACAAGTATGTACACCACAGAGCATAACCTGAAAGGGCTGAGAAGACTTTTAGTGAAATAGTCCTCATTTCTGTTTTGTGGGCCAGTAAATATTACATTAGTATACAAACACTTACGTTCGCTCTTTTAAGCAAATGAGAGACGCTCAACAAGAAGATCCGTGTTGAGATGGAAAACCCCCGCTGTCATGTTGCCCATTATCTCTGACTGAGGTTTTAGGTTTGCTGAAGCCAACTGCCACAAAGCCTATGCTGAATTCGTTTGATGATGTCATGTTATAGAATGTACATACAATGTATTTTACTAACTTAACTATGTAAACATTTTAGAGGATAAATGTTATGTTATTTTGTCTCTGTTCTGTTCTTACGTTTTAACATTAGTGTAGCATAAGTTGAATCATTACGCCCATGTAAGGGTCCAATGGAAGACATTAACCCTGTATTGCCCCAACTAGATTTCATTTACCGGGATCCCTGTTGGAGAAGCATCTTTGAATAATTGTGTTATATCAACTCTGATGTATTTGCTGTAGCTCTGCAACAGATTTATGACCTGTAGAACATGCAACCCCTGTCTCAGTCTGTGACAGCTGCAATAGCATCCAGTCACCAGCAGTCAGGCAAATGGATGGATGTATCATGGTGGCAGTGTGTAGGAAATCTGGGGATTATGTCGGGGTATCAGCAGGGGGTCAGGCTGGTGGTCTTCTTGATGTAGTGGTTTACTTCTGAACTGGTGCCATTATATGAAATATTTGTCTACAGATTGGTAGACCAATTTTACATGAAAACTACAAGTATGGCTCTGTATTTTGAATCAAATATTCATATCCAGCTTCTGATAAAGCAACTCCAGCTTCAGTCACTGAGAAACATATCAAATTGCCATCCATGTACACACACACACACACACACACACACACACACACACACACACACACACACACACACACACACACACAAGTTCTACACATCATGTTTTATAATGCTCCCTCACCCACTCGGCTCAAAAACCCACCAAGCTCTCGGTCTTCTGGGCTTTTGAGTTAGTGTCGTCTACACTGAGCTGGTTTAGTCCTACAGACCTTGAAACTACGAGAAAGATGTGCAGCATGAAAATCTGTTGAGATATTTCAATTGCAACCTAAGTAGCCCACCATTGGATTAGCACTGCTGGTCACTACATTGTAAATATGAGCAGAGATTATGGAAAAATGAGACCTTGAGTTAACCTCCTCTGGAAATATTCCCACTATTTTTCCATATTTCTGTCCTTGTAGGGACATTTGTGTCGCACGAGCTTAGTACACGCTCATAACTTATATGTACTCTTAGTTACAGAGAAGGCACCAGCTCACAGTCTTTCACGTAATTCTCATGTAAGACAATGGAGAGCCAGCAGAGTTGCTTAAATTAGCACGCACTCTCAGTGGCCTTGTTGCCCTGTTTTCCTGTCCGGAGCAGTGAGCAAGTAGTGACTCTGGAGGAAGGGCAGGAGATCGTGGGAACCAGCATGTCACCACAGGCTGGGCCACGTCCCGAAGAAAACTCTGACAGACTCTGCAGGCTGCAAAGCAGGGGAAGAGAAACCGGAGGGGAAACTGGAGAACAATGAAGAAATTAATGTGACACTGCTGCTCGTATATAGGTCTGGGTGGGAACCCAAAAGTCTGTTGTCCCGGAGTCAGAGCCAGGATTTCTAAAACTCATTGACAAAAAATAAGCCCCAGTTCCCACACTGACCTTTCCCACGCCGCTGCTAGTATTGTATATTTATACTTGTGTTGTTGAACTGCTTCCCCTCTGAGTTGTACACTGCATGTTTGGCTTTCCTTATCTATGTGAACGTGCTTCGGCTGTTATTTTGAACTTGATCTCAGCTTTATTTACATCTCTCCGCCGCAGAGGTTTCTATGACGTTTGTGGCTGGGCCCGCAGTTGAAGAGAACAAGCAGTGCCCAAGGAAAAGTTTGGCCTTTTAAAGAACATTTTCACTTGTAAACCCTGCTTCTTGGAAGAGAAACTCCCACTAGCTTCCAGCCATCTTTGGACAGCAAACTCATAATATGCATTCTGCTACAAACAGGTTTATCAGACCTTCTTGCCTAATGCTGTGAGCTGAACTATGAAGCAAGTTCAGCGTACCCAGAATCATTTCTTCACCACTTAGCCTGACTGCTGATCTTAGGGTTAACATGGCTAAGCACTCACATAAAGGTCTTCATAAACTTGATACATCAATCCAGGATCTTCCGGTCTAGCTACTAGTGTGTTACATTGGCGGCACATAACCAATCACAAACATGGACCGACCTACTGCCAGATGAGCAGCTGATAAGCTATAACATCAGAAAATTATGAAGAGTTTAAACACAAAATATGAAAAATGCAACGAATAATATCGCTTCCAAGAATCTATTTTCTTACTGATGCTTTTTCTTACTGATCATGAAAATGATAAAGATACTAAAGCTCTGACAAGGCCCCGGAGTGCAGTGAGCTCTGTCATGAATACAGAACCACCGAGTTGTGTTTGACATCCAGCCAAACTGAACAAGAACAGCTCTGCCTGGCCAAAAGGTAATGACTGCAGTCTATTCAATGCTTTATACAGAGAGCAGATCACAGGAACCAAGACATGTGACCTCGAGCTGGAGAGGAAATTTAAATTCCTGGACAAGAACAATGCAAAACACAAAGAAAGACGACACTAGAGCGTCTTCGGATGTGATCCCTTTCACATTAAGCCTTAGAGTCTCAAAATATCTGTAAAAACTAAAAACAGTCAAGGTCTAATTCAAGAAAAAAAAAACATCTTCCTTAAAATCAAATGTTTAATGAAAATAAAGTAAAATACAGCAAATGCTGCTGGGTTGTGTTTTCTGATCACAAGAGACATGAGGAAACAAAGAAGTGGTGAAATTCTGTCAGAAAAATGTAGATATCAGACACACAGGTTCAAAATATTATTTATTACTAAGGGAAATCTGTCATAGTTACTAAAACAGCAGAGTCTACTTTTATTAGGATAAAAAAAACATACAGGAAATATCTTAAATTTTGTCAGTGTCGTCAAATTTGTCAGCACAACCAGTCTGAGGAGCATATGGTTCATGTGTTTATGGGATGTCTGTGTGACTGTGTCTGTCCTTGTTCTTTGTTCAGTGTTTGTTGAGTCTTTGGATCCTGTTTTGATTTTGTGATTCATTCGTGTATGTTTTTAGTATTCAGTATGTTTGTGTTTCTTGGTGTCTCCGTCTTATCTGTGTTAGTGCCTCCATCCCTCTTTGTCATCATGTTTCCCACCCATCCTTATATGGATGTATTCCAGTTTACATGGGGTGGCAGGTTTTCTCGGTGAAGATGAGTCTTGACTTTGTTTTTGTGTGATTGTCTGTTTCTGCACCTGATGTCTCTTCGGCTCCGGCTCATTTTGGACTGCCGGTTTTGTGCTAGACTTTTTTTATTTGCAGAAAACAAGTTAAAGGCTCACATTTCATTTTGTTTATTTCTCTGGTCTGCATTTGCGTCCTCTTTACAACACATCTCATGACAGCATCATATGTTTGTATAGCAGTGATGTTAGATGGTATTGTTAAGTCTTACAGTTTGAGAAATACCATCAATGTATTTGTCAGGCAAACTAACATTCAAACAAACATAGAAACTAAACTAAAACTAATCAATAAAGCCTAAACTGAAACAAGCTAACAGGAACTAAACTCAGTTGAAGACACTTTGAGAGCGCAAACCTCTGCCAAGGGCCCTCAGTCTCAGGGCAGTATTTACATATTTACATTTAAGGGAATTGTTCTGTATTTTCTGTGTATTCGTTTTTTTTATTTGTTCTTTTTAAACATACTTTAAGAAGTTTGCAGTCCATGAAAAACAAGTGTGAAGTGCAGGTTTTGTTATTCACCTTGTTAAGTAACTTGAGCTCTTAAACAATATGATACTACAGTATATTTCAAACTGGGTTCATTCTCTTCCAACTGACAATACTTTCTTTGAAGGTGTAACGCATTTGGGTTTCAACATGAAAGAAAGGCAGATGTGAAATGTAAAAGTGAGGTCAGAGGTCAAATATGGTCAATATGACATAATATTTAGCGTCTCCATATATATTTTATTTTCTATAAGGCTGTATGCTGCCAACACAAACAATAGCTGTAAGAAACATGGTTTTAAAACCTTGAAGGAGAGGTCAGACGTCAAATGTGACATCATATTTTAATCATTATGTGCAGGTTAGGGCTTTCTATATGTTGATAATGCACATCACTTGTAAGAATCATAGTTTTTCAGTTATAATGCTTTTTGTCAATTTATGACCAATGAATCATTAAGTTGACCTTGAAGGCCTTGATGGATATAAAACTAATTTTAATGGATTATTAACATGACCCCGCTCTACAGCCTACATATTTTCTCAGAAGTCATTTGAAACTTTCCAAGCTATCGTGCTTATAGACAAGAAGAATGACACACACACACACACACACACACAATACCAAAAACGTAACCTCCTTGGCAGAGGTAACTATACAATTGTACTTAGGCACTGATAGCATTTGGTTTCTGTTAAGGAAATATTAAAGTGTGCGTAAAGCAGAAAGTAATAGACGGGCCAATCATTCTTATATCTGTATTCACCCCCTAGAAGCTCATTTTGAGCCAACAAGAAGCTGCTATCAAACCAATTTAATGTGTTTTAAACCATCTGGCCAGGTTTTAATCATTAAACCCATCATCATGACCCAGTTCATCGATAATGAAATACTAAAGCCCTGACAAGGCCCCCAGGAGTGCAGTGAGCTCTGTCATGAATACAGAACCACCGAGTTGTGTTTGACATCCAGCCAAACTGAACAAGAACAGCTCTGCCTGGCCAAAAGGTAATGACTGCAGTCTATTCAATGCTTTATATAGAGAGCAGATCACAGACACCAAGACATGTGACCTCGGGCTGGAGAGGAAATTTAAATTCTTGGACAAGAACAATGCAAAACACAAAGAAATAAAGTACTACTTTCTTTACGTCCTGAGGAGGCATTGCCTGTGTAAAGACATGATGCCTGTTATCTCAAGTGTTAGGGGCTTAAAATATGTCAGTTTGTATATTAACTGATAGTTTTTTGTTTTTTTTTTAAAGTGAACAAACCTGAGGCCTATTTCAACAAAAACTCATCTGTTTTCAGCAAAATGTAAAACACACACCTTTGACTTGTAAATGGTAAATGGCCTGTATTTGTATAGTGCTTTACTAGTACCTAAGGTACGGTGGCCCCTAGAGACAAAGCACGTACAAAATCCAAAACACGTGCAATATCCAAAACACATGCAAGCTCCAAAACACTTACAAAATCCAAAACACGTGCAAACTCCAAAACACTTACAAAATAAAAAACACATGCAAAAGACAAAACACGTACAAAATACAAAAAACATGCAAAATCCAAAACACGTACAAAATACAAAACACGTGCAAACTCCAAAACACGTACAAAATCCAAAACACATGCAAACTCCAAAACACGTACAAAATACAAAACACATGCAAAATACAAAACACGTACAAAATACAAAACACGTACAATATACAAAACACGTGCAAAATCCAAAACACGTGCAAACTCCAAAGCACTTACAAAATACAAAACACGTGCAAACTCCAAAACACGTACAAAATACAAAACACATGCAAAATACAAAACACGTACAAAATACAAAACACGTACAATATACAAAACACGTACAAAATCCAAAACACGTGCAAACTCCAAAACACTTACAAACTCCAAAACACTTGCAAAATACAAAACACGTACAAAATACAAAACACATGCAAAATACAAAACACGTACAAAATACAAAACACGTACAATATACAAAACACGTGCAAACTCCAAAACACTTACAAACTCCAAAACACTTGCAAAATACAAAACACGTACAAAATACAAAACACATGCAAAATCCAAAACACGTACAAAATACAAAACACGTGCAAACTCCAAAACACATGCAAAATCCAAAACACATGCAAAATTCAAAACACGTGCAAAATACAAAACACATGCAAAATACAAAACACGTACAAAATCCAAAACACGTGCAAAATCCAAAACACGTGCAAACCCCAAAACACGCGCAAACTCCAAAACACATGCAAAATCCAAAACACAACGGAAGTGCTCCAGGACTCTAGGGGCAGTGTTGAGCTTTTGTTACCTAGTAACTACACAAGCCAGGAAGTACCAATGACCGGATTTGGGGTCTGCAGCCTTAAAGGCCGCATTTTAAGGCCGATTATGTCACAGCGACACGACAAAGACTGTCCCAATTCAAAGGCTGCTCGAAATGCGGCCTTCAAATGCGTCCTTAATTTCCCTGAATTTTAAGGATGGGTCTGTGTAGCCTTCATGGCCCAACATATCCCAGACTTCATAGCGCGGCGGTGGTTTGGATAATTTTGCCGAAAAAAAACGGCGGAAGCGGAGCGGACGAAGAGTAAACTTCCAGAAGTAAGTACTGAATATTATGTCACTTATTTATGCGCAAATGTTTTTATAATGAAGAACATTAAAACATTACTGGCAACATGTCGGGAAAGTTATGTGACATTAGCGACGTTTGTACTAACTTGGTTTTAAAGCCTTCACTTCAAAATATTCGCCGTTCAATAGCTGACTTTAATCTTACAGAGAATGTGATGATTTTATGCGTAATTAAAGTCAGTCATGTCAGTCAGCTGACGGTTCACTCGTTAAGCTGAAAGAAAGATGCTTTAATCACAGGAGTCACACATGTGTCCACTGTACCATCTGGGAACTCTTCTTGTTTAGCACTCGTAATGACACAAACACTAAATCCTCCTTCTCTGGTGCTGTTTTGTAGCAGTGTGTACACCTGAGACTGTCACCTGTCTGTCTGTCCTGCACTCTCTCTCTGTTTCTTTCTCTCTGATTGTGGAATAAAAGTATGAACATGTATTTATAAGTCACACTTGTGTTTGAATCCTGCAGCTTATCACACATTTGATTTCTATGTGTGACACCTGCAAGTGTCCAGAGTGAGGACAGACTGAGGGACCCACTGCTGCACATCATCTGTGAGGCTTTGCACCCCTGATGATCCACCAGGACAATCTCAGCAGTATGTGAGGAAGAGGAGGAGGAAGAGCCAGCAGCAGCTGACAGATGGAGAGAATAGACAGACTGTTCCCTGTTTGTGAAGGACTGCTAGAAAAGTTTAAAATAACTAATTGTCTGTCCTGAATCAGTCTTATTAGGTAATGTTCAAATCATTTTATCATTCCAGTGTTTCCAGTGTGGGAGAAAGTACTCAGGGCCTTCAAGTTACGCACTATGAAAGGCAGAAACAAGTTTAATGTTCAGAAACCTAAAGTCTGTATCAGCAGCAGGATGGAGCTAAAAATAAATGTTTGTTTCAGTTCTATGAGGCTTTGAGTATTTTGGATCAGTAGCTGCTGTGTGTGTTGCATCATATTGCTGTAATTGTTTATATGCTTTATATATTCTGAGCTAAGTTGATCTATAGTGTTACATCATATTCTATAAGGATGTTATGTGTTTGTATACTTTCTGCCCAGTTTGACCCATTTAGCAGACGTCAGCCTGTTTAAAGCTCTGATATCTATTCTGTATGACTTAAAGCAGTTATGACATGGTCTGATTTTCTCACCCAATAAAGGAATATTTAATACATCAGTCTACTCTTCATTTTATCAGAAACATATATATACTATTATATATTGTACATATATTTATTAGTTTCAGATGTAGCCATTCTTGTATTTTGCTTGTTTACATTATTGTATTTTTGCACAACTCTGTTGCTTGTGAAGCTCGCACACAAGAATTTCACTCACATGTGCTGTACCAATGTACCTGCACATGTGATGTGACAATAAAAGTGATTTGATTTGAAACAGCTCACAGCTTGTACATTTTCTTTTTACACATGTATGTAAGCATTTGAGCCAAATTTAGTAATGCCAACATACTGAAGGAACAACATTTGTCTCTTATATATGATACACCTATATATGCACTGTCAATATACATTTTGAACCAGCTGCAGATGTCAGAGTAACAACTGACTGACCCCCACATAAAGTGCGTTACAGTAGTCCACAGGGGAAGAAATAAAAGCATGGATCACGGTTTCAAAGTACTGCCTAGAAAGAAACGATTTCACTCTTGCCAGTCGCCTTAAATGATAAAAATGGACTGGTCCAACTTAAAACCAAGGGCAGTAACAACAGGTTTAAAATAAACCTCCAGGGGTTCCAAATGAAAAGAAGAGGACTCACAGGGGCCACTGGGTCCAAACACCAACAAATCTGTTTTCTTTTCATTCAAATTTAAAAAGTTTAGAGCCAACCAAGCTTTAATGTCATCTAGGCATGTCAAGAGAGGTTTTATTCAGATGCCATCCTTCGGCTTCAGTGGCAAATAAATTTGGCAGTCATTCCTATATACTTGTCTTTGAGTGAAGATTTAAGGTGGTAAGACATGTAAATAACTGCAACTTGAATCTGTACTGAAGCTCAGTATTTGACAAAGAGTTCATGTTCACTGCTGTAATACCTAATAATGACTAATATAATAACCATAATATTGGCCATATTATATTTACATTACCAAAGTGATATGACTTTAGTCTCATGAACAACATTAGCTAATTGTTATTTACTAGCTAATCTTAAATGACTGTTCAGTACAGAAATGAAGCCCAAAAATCATGTTTTACTGTCCTGTGGTCTCAGCCTCAGATACTTATCAAATCACACAAAGCTCTTGTAGAAACAAACAAACAAATGAAAAAAAATATGTTCTCCTTCATTTCTGTCAAAAAAAGTTGTATGACACGTTTCCAGCTGTTAGTATCATAGTTGCTAGGCAACCTGGGAAGCGCAACGGAGACTAGAGCCCATGTGTTTGCAACAAACTTGCCGTTTATTTTACAAATCGAGCTCAACACTGCCCCTAGCGTCCTGGAGCACTTCCGTTGTGATTTGGAGTTTGCATGTGTTTTGGATTTTGCACGTGTTTTGGATTTTGTACGTGTTTTGGATTTTGTACGTGTTTTGGAGTTTGCACGTGTTTTGGATTTTGTACGTGTTTTGGATTTTGCACGTGTTTTGGATTTTGTACGTGTTTTGGATTTTGTACGTGTTTTGGAGTTTGCATGTGTTTTGAATTTTGTACGTGTTTTGGATTTTGCACGTGTTTTGGATTTTGTACGTGTTTTGGATTTTGCATGTGTTTTGAATTTTGTACGTGTTTTGGATTTTGCACGTGTTTTGGAGTTTGCACGTGTTTTGAATTTTGTACGTGTTTTGGATTTTGCACGTGTTTTGGATTTTGCACGTGTTTTGGATTTTGTATGTGTTTTGGAGTTTGCATGTGTTTTGAATTTTGTACGTGTTTTGGATTTTGCATGTGTTTTGGAGTTTGCACGTGTTTTGGAGCTTGTACGTGTCTTGGATTTTGTACGTGTTTTGGATTTTGCATGTGTTTTGGAGTTTGCATGTGTTTTGGATTTTGTATGTGTTTTGGAGTTTGCATGTGTTTTGGATTTTGCATGTGTTGAGGAGTTTGTGCGTGCTATTTGGAATTTGTAAGTGTTTTGGAGTTTATACATGCTTTGTCTCTAGGGGCCACCGTACTAAGGACCCCAAAGCGCTTTACACAACCAGTCATCCACCCATTCACACACGTGTGTCTGTTAATCCACAAACCTTTTACTGAGAATATAAACAGAATATTTTTCAAAAGGCAAATAAAACATATATGACTTCGGGCGATATTGCCTGGATTATGTTTTCTGATAACAAAGATGAAATGCTGTCAGAAATATGTTGATACCAGACATAGAGATTGAAAATAAAATTTGCTTGATGAATGAAGTTATAGGTTACTAAAACTAAACTTAAAAAAATCAAACCAAAAATTACTTAACTGAAATAAAATTTATGTAAAGCAGACTGTAAAAAAACTTGTTCAACTTTCATGCCAGGTTGAGCAAATATGACAAGTTGCACCCACAAAAACAAAGCTATCGGTCTAATCTGAACAGAAGGAAATCGTGGAGTTTCCAGATGGGCCTCATAAAACGTTTTTTTTTCTATAGCCAGCCCTGACATCATGGAATATCTTTCAATACTAAAACTGAGGCAATTTAATATCTGCGATTTAATGTAACATAAACAAGAAGGAATAGGAATCAAGAACCAGTTCCTGTGGCAAACTGGTTCCCAGTAGCTCCGTATCTTGGACTTGTTACCTATTGATTGCTCTAATCAGTTCCACTTTCAGTTGCACTAATCGGCAGATTTTAGTTAAGAGGATGAAAAGGGTGGTGCAGTCTACAGAACGAATAAGGACATTACTTTTACTTTTAGTCACAAACAGATGAGAGCTCGAATGTAAGAGAACCAACTGCATTACTAACACAACTTAGCTAGCATGCTAAGGCTAAGCTAGCCAAGAACCCAGAGTGACATTGAAGCCGAGTGAGTGCCGAGCCCAGCCCTGTAGCCTCAGGATTATACTGTTAAATGGTAATTATAAGACAGTGTGCTTCAGGTTACTTTACAGAGAAACGTGAAAGTCAAGTTGTGTAATGAATCATTTTTTCCCTGCATTACATTTAAGAAACGTGTGATTATATGTAATAATTACTTTATGATTTACTGTATGATCCTGATCACAAAACTGAACATTTGACCACAATGCAGGCAATTATTTTGCAAGAATGTAATGTTTTTGATATGCTACTTAGCAATGGTGGTGACACTCAAAGTGGAGTCAGTGAGAGCCCAATGAGAATCAATAAGATATCAATAAGGAATTTCATTGATATGTGATATAGATAATGGAAGTGTAAATATTAAATTCTTATCAATTCTCTCCCTATAAATAAGCACGGGTAACCTCAGTGTTTTATCGGTTTCTTTCATAAATGGACTGGTTAAAGTTAGAACAACATTATATCCTACATCAGCACTCAGAAGCACAGAGGATCTTTCTTTTCAGATCTGGTTCATCTTTAAATAAAATGACCCCATGTAGACCTGTTGTGTATTTCCTGCTGTTAAACTGTGGCAGAGAATAGATAAACACGATGGCAAAAGGGCAGGAGGAGGACGTTCGGCGCTCCTGTGTGACCGAAAGCTTCCATGCTTCTTGTTGTTGTGATTCTCTCCAGTGTTCGTTTAATCTCTTTGACAAAGCCTCTTGCAGGAAGCTATGCCAGATATGTCCGGCCCGTCATGGCTTTTCCAGCAACGCCAGTAAGTGAAGAATAACACAGTTTCACTGAACAAATCCCAATCGTCACAAACAAGGCCAAACTGAACAACAGAGGGTTTAACCAAGACCACGGTTGTGCCAACTCTGGGGCATTCTTTCCATATTTTGATTCTAATGAGTCATACAATGCCTGAGTGAATTTGAGCAAAACAAGGACTTCAGGGCCCAGATCTGCTATTTTGGTCTCCTAAAATATTTTCTTTTGGCCTGATTGTTGACAACCATTTAAAAATCATTTCCCTTAAGGGAGGCCTAGATTTTAGCACTGAAAGCTGTTTGGAGTCTGAAGTTGGAGGACTATAGCTTCACATTACAGTGATTTAATCTTAATTACACTCCAATCAAAGCTTTTCCTCACTCTGTAATTATGCAACTTCACAATCAACAACATCTGAAAATCAGCTTTGCTTTCCTAGTCTTTCCAGTATGCAGGTACGGGGTGTGCACCTGTAGTTTGTTTTTGTTCAGATGGCTGAAGCTGAAATGATCAAAGTTTACACTAAAATGGGAGCTGGTTCCACAGAAGAGACGCCCGGAAGCTGAAGGCTCGAGCTCCAATTTACTTTCACATACTCTAGGACAGCGGTCCCCAACCCCCGGGCCTCGGACCGGTACCGTTTGGTGCCGGGCCGTGAGAGTTGAGGCTCAGGTGTGAAATGTATGGTTTTCAGGGTTTTTATCGGTTTTCAGCGTTATTTTGTTATTGTTTTTGTCGTTAACTTGGTTTTCCTGGGTGTTTTCATGTGTGTTATGAATAAATCTTCTTTTTTCAGTACCGGTACTAGTTTTATTTTGTTGTATTTATCCGCGACTCTAGGACCCACAAGTAAGCCCACAGGCTGAGAACAAAGAGCTGTTTTTGGGTGATACGGTATTATGATGTCCTTAAAATAAAATAGGGCCTGATTATTCAAACCTTGTTTGTGAGGAGAAGGATTTTAAATTTCCAGGTTTAACAAGGAGCAAATGAAGAGAAGCAGTATGGGAGAAATATGCTCTCTCTTTGTAGCCTAGTCACTATTCTTGCTGCAGCATTTTAGATCAACTGAAGGCTTTTCAGAGTTTTTAGGACAACCTATAATAACATGAGTGAGTGAGTTTCACACACTTGACAGGATTTTTCTCATTTTAGACATATTGTGCAACACAAGAAAGCAAGAAAGATATCCTGCATATTTGTTTAACATGTGCATTGAAGGTCAAAATTGACTCCAAGATTCCTCACAGGAAGCCAAAGTAATGAGATTCAGAGCAAGTATTTGGTTAGACACATTGTTTCTAGGATCCTCTCCTTTCTTCCTTTCCCTTTTTCATAAAGAGATTTTTACTCTATGTTTCAGGGTGTTTACACTCCTTGTGGAAGAAAACTGTAAGCACACCATCAAATACTATACATCGAAAGAAAGATGTGCTGGGCATGGCTCTTGGAACAGAAGCTGTTTTTGGTTCACAAGCATTTTCCCACTCCTTTCCTCTCCTGTTATCAACAGGAAAGCTGTGAAGCCTAATATTACTTCCCATGTTTCCTTTCTACTCACAATTGCAACCTAAAGCAACACAGTGTTGCATCGTTCAAGGACATTTCATATGCTGCTCGTGTATATTAATGAGCTATTTATGTGCTTCGTATTCGGGGTACATTTATGATTCAAAGCAAATCTTTAATCTAAATGCAAAAAAGGTGAACAGTTCCTGTTAATTTTAACTCAACAGACCGCACCTGTCTACAAACGAGCGTTGGCTTTGCCACAGGAGCAGCGTGATATTAAAACACATCCCTACTCTGTCTACAGAGTGCAGCTGCTCTTTATTACTCTGCTTCTCTAAAAGAAAAACAGTGGTTACTGGATATAACTCCAGATCTATGAGTAGCCAGTGTCACTGGAATCCAGAACTCAGGTAGATGATGATACCCCATGAAGGTAGTGAGAGGTACTTCATTTTATTTTTTGGAAACTATCCCATGATGCAAAATCTTCGTGCAAACGATGTTTCAACACAGCTAATCAAACATTTATTAGTCATAAAACTTATTTAGGCAAAATTTAGCCGTCTTACATTTTTAAAACCTCGCTGGTGGATTTCTTATGCTCATTCCTGTTTTTGACTAGAGGATGAGGAGCCAAAACCAACTAATTAAATATATTAAATTATTAATTGAATGTCTCAATAATTAACTACAATTACAATTTTGATTAAAGCCAAGTGTGGCACAAATGCCACCAGCTGCTGACAACTTTAAATTCCTTTAACTAGAAGTGTCCTTTAATTGTGTTTAGAGGTGAGGAGCAGGAGCACAATCACATCTTTGTATGTCTGACACACATGACAATGAATGTGTGTTACTTAATTCTCTATTTTTTCCCTTTTTAGGCTCCGTAGTCACTGCTCTGTGGCAGTTTGTCTGACAACTGCTTGCACTGACTGCATAAGAGAAATATTCTGACGTAAAAACAGTTGTGCAAAAGTCTTGAGCCACCCCTCATTACTTTATTTTGCATCCAATGGACCAGATTCTCTAACTTTTTAAAGGTTCTCTTGACCAACAGTCCTCCAGGTTTTCTAGAGATCTTTCAAAGTTTTTCTTTGAACACCTCCTTGTACCATTTTGACTGTATATTGTAATATGCTCTTCATTTTACGCCACCAGCAGCCTTGACATGTCAGGATTTCACAACGTGGATTGCTATGGTGATGGAGCCGCCTTTGTGAAGAATTGACCTCAGTGCGGCTTCCTGGTTATCAGCTAAACTTATTTCTGTAAAAACCCATACTTTGAGAAATTGTTGAAAATTGTACTTTATTCTGCTCTCTGTGGTGCCGCACTGAGCTTCACACTCTGGTTTCAGTTCCCTGTGATAACAGCAGGCAAGTCGCTCCACCTAGTGCTCACAAGAAGAACTGCGTGACTTCATAAAAACCTTGTGTTAAAACCAAACCGATCTTTTATGTAAATGCATTAAATACATGAGCTTCAAGGAGACCGCAATGAAATGTACACATCAGTTTAACAAAAACTGAAACCTTTATTTCAGATTTCATTTCCTTTTTCTTACAAAAAAAGTGCACCTTGGAATGCTCGTTGTTAAATGGACCCAGTATGTTGTCACGGTTGCTTGAAGTTGATCCTTTTCTGGTGCATTAAGACAGCAGCCACTGAATTACCCCAAACCCCTCCCCCTGGACCACAGAGCCGAGTGTTAAAACGAGGTTGCCTGCACGATTTCTCCTTAAACCCACCCACTTGCCCCCTCCTTCCCCAGTCCGGCTCTCCTAGTTAACCTTACAGCAGCGCTCTACTCCTTGGCGACTGCGAATGGCTTCTCCACTTCAATTTTTCCACAGTCGTGAATGATGACATCTTTCAGAGGTTTGTCACGCCCGTCGGTCTTCGTTTCCTCGATCTTCTTCACCACGTCCTAGAAGATAAAACGATGAACGTACAGTTACATTTTCCCCCTCAACAAGACAATAAGTACATAAAATCAATACAGGGTTAATTTGAAAGAAATGTACTCTTCTTTTGGTCAAAGTTGAGCAATGTACAGTTTAACCCTGAACTACAAAATACAATTTTTTGAAAGCTTAATAAAAACATTTGCATAACTTTATATATTGCTACATGCAATTTATGGCCTACAATGCATAGTGCACTTTATTTACAGTTTAAAGAACAAAGTACAGTACTGGAGTAATGTCCTTAATTGTCCATATCTAGAAGTTTAGAAAAAAAACCACACTGTATGATAAATTATAAATTATGTTGTGCTGCTTTGATGTGCAGAGCACACAGTGGTACCACTTTCTACCTTGCATTTACTTTTGATCTCACACCCAGACACGTGGAAAGCTACTAGCAGTTTTCTACTCTTTGAGCACTCAAAGCACTTTCTTACTGCAAGCCTCATTCACACAAACATTTAGTGCTTTTTTTGTTTGTTTTAAAAGCCACACTCACACACACACTGATGATGCCTCAGAAGAAACTCAGAGTTTAGATATCTTGCCCAAGGATACTCTGACATGCAGACTAGAGAAGCCAATGAGGGATCAAACCGCCAACCTCCTGATTAGTATACAACCCACAATCTCCTGAGCTACAGTTCCCCCATCGGGTCAGTAAGCTGGCTCAATGATCTCATGTAGTCTGTAGCGCCCCATTCTGGTTTTCTTAAAGTTTGTGAAAAGAAACCAAACTACGGGAAAAGCAACAAGTTTAGAAACTCAAACCGACTTCGTATGAAAGCATCGACTCAAAAGGACACAGACAAGCTCGCGCCAGCCTGCCGAGAATTCCAGGCATGTCTGGACTTGCGTACATCCGCAGTGACTCCTTGGCGTCACACATGCCTAAACTGGGTCAAAGATCTGGGAACAAAGGCGGCAGCAGCAGCAGCATGCAACTGTTATTTATGTTTGCACGGGCTCACCTACAAAAACTCTATACAGTTTAGGCAGATTTTACTGACTGGGGCTGTTTTAGTTGTCTCGGCTTAAACTTAACAGCACATATGTGTGCCTGATTTATAAGAAGGGAAATAATTTTATTGCAATTATTTTATTTTCCCCAATTGCTAAACCTGAGTAAGAAATTGAACAATAAACTGATCAACTGTCTGTTTTAGTAGCTCAGATCAGCTCCTAGAATTCATATTTCAGGTGATAATTTCCCCTGAACCCCTTCAGCCATTTACATGACTCGGTGTCACACTCACCATGCCCTCCAGGACTTTTCCGAACACCACGTGCTTCCCATCCAGCCATGGAGTCTGAACTGTGGTGATAAAGAACTGGGAACCATTGGTGTCCTTGCCAGCGTTGGCCATGCTGAGCCAGCCGGGCCCGTAGTGCTTCAGCTTGAAGTTCTCGTCAGGGAAACGGTCTCCATAGATGCTCTTGCCTTCAAAGAGAAAAAGGTTTATATATTAGCCATTTCCACTCCCTCCCTGCACTGACCTTTGCAACTCATTTGAATGGCCTGATTGCTGCAAACGCTCATCTTCACTTTAATTATTCAGGAACGCTGAAAGCAGTCGCTCTCGGAATGAACTCGACCAGTAAAGCCACAAAAATGGTAAAGGAGTGTTTGTGAGCTGAACAGGCTCTTAGCACACAATAGATATGTTGATGCTGACTGTCTTTGGATTTGGCTAGAATTGAATGAGTAACCTTTTACTTGCCAAACCAATGTGCTAACCACACTATGGACAGAGAGACTTAACTATGTCGGCAGATTGTGATTACGTGCCTAACCCCAGCCCTGGTACATTGTAAGCCCAGGACAGTGAAAATGCAAATTAATTCCTGCTAGAAAAAAAAAAAAAAAAATCTGTCAAGTCCTGACGTCTCACCTCCAGTGCCGTCTCCTCTGGTGAAATCTCCACCCTGGATCATGAACTGCTTGATGACTCTGTGGAATTTGCTGCCCTTATATCCAAATCCTTTCTGTTCAATTGCAAATTACAAAAAATTATCATGAGCACCACTTGAAACATCTGAAATGAATGAACAGAGAAATACTGATTTTAGTTTCTGCCCATTTTGACCAAATCACCTCCTTCAGTTTATTCACAAATAAAATGGTCAATGGTGACAAAAGAAATGGCTTCTCACCTCTCCTGTTGCCAGGGCAGCAAAGTTGTCAACTGTTTTGGGAACGGTTTTCCCAAACAGTCCGATGACAACCCTTCCAACGTCTTCATCACCAATTCTAATGTCGAAGAAAACCTATTAAAAATACATTTAAAAAGGCAGTTAATAAAATCATTTTACACATGTTTTTGTTTGTTTTTTCAAAAAAATGATTTTTTTTAATGGATTTCCATCCATCCACATTCTTCTGCAGGCATGACGGTAGTACTCCAAGCAGAGTAACCCAGCGCTCACTGTCCCAAGCTACCACTGCCATGATCTTCAGCAGGACACAGACAGACAGCATGTCCTCCGTCCGGCCAGAGAAGGAGGCATCCAAATGCTTTAACATTTGCATCATTTTAGGCAAATGCAGCGGCTCAACTCTGAACCTTACGTTCCCTGCCCCCCAGTTCCACTATTCACCAGAAGACTGGATCCAGAACTCAAGCTGTGTGTGGAGGTGAGCCCAGCTACATCTAATTTTAGTTCTCAATCTCTTGAACTAGCTCTGCCTCCTTCCTGGGAGAGGTGATGTCCTGATTCGTGACCCAAGAACCAGGTTACCAACCCAGGATCAGTGCTCAAAGCCCCCTCCCCCCCTCCACAGCTTGAGCCAAGTCACTGATATTTAACAAAAAGTAAAAACTGGTGGGTCAGAATACTTAAATAGGTAGTTTATGTTCTCCACAACACTGAGAAGATTAAACTCCATGTAATTTAATGAACTGACAGCTGCAACCTAACCTCCCCGAGTAGTTTTCCTGCAGACACTTCCATGTGAAATTATAAGACTTTTAAAGACTGCTCATGTAAGCAAAGCAAGAGGAATCATTAGACTGAAGTTTTTTGTGCCTTTCTTCCCTTTGAGGTTGTCAAGGCACTTGCAGTTATTTGGTGGTAGGTCTGAAGAACACATTTAGTACATTTTTCTTCATCTAATGACCAAAAACAGCAAAATGCAGATTTTGAGTCTGGGGAAATCTCGCTACTGAAGGACAATTTTAATTTTCAAAATATCCCTGGTGTTTTTGTTGTTGTTGTTGTTTTTTTGGTTGAATATCAATCTTATAAGACCTGCAACATAAAAGTCCCGATGGTTAATGTGTGAAGTCGTATAAAGACTAAAAGGGTTTCCCCCCTCTTTTTTGTATTATAGTATAAAATATAACACCGAAATATCGTTTCAGCTGGCTTCATTATTGCGAGAAGTCTAACTAACATGTTCAGCAGTTTATTTATTCACCTACGACATCCTTTGATTGCATGATAAAACCACGGGAGGAAAAATCTTGCTTAAATTCAACTCTGACCTATGACACCACATATTATACATTTATCTAATAATGAAAGCAACTACTTGATGTTACTTATCGGGTTTTATAGTGAGTCTGTTCCAACACGATGGCTCAGTTAACGGCCAGTTTAGAGCCTTCTTCAATCTGTAGACGTGGACAAACCAGACACAATATGCCAGACAAAAACACCCGAACCCCACACAGCTGCAGTTTTATCTCTTTATATTAGATAAATAAATGAACAGATAAGGAAAAGCCAAAGAAAGGTGGGGCCATTTATGAACAATGTGTTTGAGATAGTTAAGATAAAGGCCTAACATTCTTGGCGAGCTAGCTCCATGATCTCCATGGACAGCTAGCTCTGGGATATTAGTCCATCAGCGTCAGTTTAGTCCTGACCTCACGGAGTGCTCTATAAATGCAATCACAGCTGATATCGGAAAAGCTTAAACGTCTGCTAGCTTAGCCAAGCAGACGGCGTCCTGCAAGCCAGCTTGGTTGTGACGTGGCTTTATAAGCTGCAGCTTCCCGTTAGCATCAGTGCACAGCGAGAAATAAGAGCAAAGATTTCTGCTAAGGCTAACACCCACCTTCGCTGTTACTTTGGGGCCTTTCTTCTTCTCGTCAGCAGCCGAGCCATTCGGGAAAGCGAGAAAAATCAGGGATCCCACAATAACTGTAACAGCTATGAGGAACTTCATCTTTCTCTCACAGAGTCTAACCATCAACGAGAAAAAAAAATTAACAGCCCGGGAACGGCCTGTTAGCGATGCTACGTTTATAAAGGGCCGGGGGGAAGGAGTGAGTGGGTATCCGGGGGTGGAGACTGTGGAGGCGCCCTCTCCAAAGGCTACAGGCCGGCTCGACCACACAGGGGCGGAGTTTCAACCCTGCGCAGAGACGCACGGAGCTTTGATTGGATCACGTACCGGATAAATGTAGACGCGTAACATTCTTTTTTTTTTCTTTTTTGAGTGTTCAAGTATTCCTAACAATGGAAAAGAAATGTTTCCGTAAGAAACGTATGGACGATGGGTTTTCTTGTCCTTACACAGACCAGTTTCTGCCAGGCTCACTTTGTTACCGATATCATTCATCATAAACAAGGTTTTATACCTGCAGATAAAAATACAAGTTGCCTTAAAAATGTGTTTTGCTTTGTGTTTTTCAGTTTTAAGTTTTGTCATATGCAAGTTAGCACAGGGTCAACATTGCAATGAAATGTGTTTGAGTCAGCAGTCACTCAGCAGCATGATAC
This sequence comes from Mchenga conophoros, assembly GCF_057382185.1. NCBI lineage: Eukaryota > Metazoa > Chordata > Actinopteri > Cichliformes > Cichlidae > Mchenga > Mchenga conophoros. Next base: position 21,665,299 of record NC_140532.1, on the reverse strand, counting down.
AGTAGGAGAAAATATAATAAAATAAAATAATAAAAAATAGAAAAATAGTAAGGAGCAAAATGTTAGAGAGACATTGTAAAAGAGAAAAGATGACTAAATATATATGTATCTATAAATATAAATATATGTACACTAGTGATTAAATAAGAAAATCTTGAAAAGAAATATGACGGGAGGGCAGATGGGATGTTGCACAGGAATGAGCAGCAGAAAATTACAGTATTGCACTTTTAAATATAAATATCAATAACAATAAAGTGAAGTGACCAGTGCAGATTAAACAGAGTACTTGTGAAGCTGTAGGGTAGCTTCTGAGTGCTGTGTTGTGTGTGTTTAAGTGTTGTGGTTGAGGTGTCGTATGGCTTGTGGTAAAAACTGTTTTTGAGTCTTGTAGTCCGAGCAGACAGGCTCCTGTAACGTCTGCCAGATGGTAACAAGGAGAACAGCTGATGTGCTGGGTGGCTGTGGTCCTTGATGATGCTGTGTGCTTTACAGAGGCATCGCTGGAGATAAATGTCCTGAATGGCAGGAAGCCTTGTGCCAGTGATGTGCTCTGCTGCCTTCACCACCCTCTGTAGTGATTTACGGCTGCTGGCAGAGCAGCTTCCGTACCAAACTGTGATGCAGCTCGTCAGCAAGCTCTCAATTGCACACCTGTAAAAATTTGAGGTGATGTTGGCATTCATGCTAAACTTCCTCAGCCTCCTCAGGAAGTAAAGCCGCTGGCGAGCTTTCCTGATAGCAGTGTCTGTGTGAAGGGTCCAGGAGAAGTCCTCAGCGATGTTGACTCCAAGGAACTTGAAGCTGCTGACCCTTTCGACCTTGACACCGTTGATGTGGATGGGCTGGTGTTCTCTGACTGGTCGTTTCCGGTAGTCCACTATCATCTCTCTAGTTTTGCTGATGTTGAGAGTCAGGTTATTTTCCAGGCACCACTCGTACAGTGCCATCACCTCCTCTCTATAGGCCGTCTCATTATTGTCTGTGATGAGGCCTATGATGGTTGTGTCATCCGCAAACTTGATGATGATGTTGGACTCTTGTTTAGCAACACAGTCGTGTGTGAACAGGGAATATAGGAGGGGGCTAAGCACACAACCCTGTGGCGTACCTGTGTTTAGGATGAGTGATGAGGTGTGCTTACCAACTCTCACCACCTGGGGCCTGTTTGTGAGGAAGTTTAGAATCCATCTGCAGATGGATGTGGTGGTCTTTAGGCACACAAACCACTGATACTGTAGACTACTGAGACAGCCAACCAGGGTCTCAATGAGTCTGGCCTTATTACACTAATACATTTATGTAACTAAGGAAGAGGAAGGAAAAAAAATATAAGGTTGGACTAGATTCAAACCCAGGACCTTCTTACTGTGAGGGGACAGCACTATTCACCCAAAAGTGTAACACAAAACAACCTAAATGATATCCTAAAGGCCACAAAGAGACACAAACATGATCAACAAGACAGAAAACAATCACAAATACAGAAGAGATGCAACAAAAAAATAAAAAACTACCACAAAAACACAAAGCATGCACATGCAACTAAAGTGAGGAGCAAAAAAAGAGACAGAATATCTACAAACTAATGGAAAAGCACCAATAAATGAATAAAATGACCAGAAAGCTATGCAAAATGCTGGAAAACTAACAAAAAAAATAAATAAATAAATAAATCATACTAGTGTGGCTTGAAGAAGTCCAACCCCTTTCTTTCCAAGCTCCTTAGCCTATAGAAAATTTCATGTCACATAACACCAGAATGGGAATCAAATCATGCAGTTCAAGTACAGAGGAGACTCAGATTTATTTATTCGCCACCTAACAGCACTGATCCATCAACACCGTGTTTCTGGACCCTTTACACATTTATTGAACCACAAATGCAAATTACCTCACAACAGCATCTAATTTCCATTTTAAGACAAATGTTCCACTGTAAGTTCATCAATTGATTTTAATTTAGCAGGTAAATGATGAGAAACAAATAAAACAAACCCATTAAGAAATAAAGGGGGGAAAAAACTTCTTAAAATTCTGTCTATCAGGACTCATTATCTCTTACAGCCCACACAAACACACGTAATATTCTGCATCACCAGTCGCACGACACACACTTCTCTCTCTCTGTATACATTTTAATGACAAATGCAAATGACAGAAATGTTAAAAACATGCAAGACGTAATATGAAGTATGTGAAGTTGAACAGATTGTACTTGCTCAAAAACAGAAAGAAAGAAAGAAAGAAAGAAAAAAGCAGGAGTTTTGAGAATTCAGCTTACATTCACCTTCTCGGCAAACCTGCCGCCTCCGCTAGTGCAAAGAAACGGTCCTGCTAAACGAAAATGTCACTCTCGTCTGTGTCATAGGGTTGCATTAAGACTCCATTATTATTATTGCGTGCCTTTAGTGGCCGTCTGAGGTATACAAAACATTATTTTACATACTGTAAGTGATACAGAAACCAGTAACAAGAACCCATGAAGAAGAATCTCCTTATATGCTAGGGCTGTAAGCAGAGGAGTCATACTGGCCAGCTTTCACTGATTCAAGCCGATCGTGTGACATGATTAGAGGTTGTATGACTGAAACAGGAAAAAAACTGCAGTAACTCTGACAACGTCTTTTACTTGTTTTATCTCTAATGAGGAGCTACTGTGGCAATTACAGTCTGAAACAAGCGCCTTTTGGATTGACTGCCCCTCGAAAATAGAAGAATTAAACTACAGGTCTAAGCCCTCAGTGACATCAGATAGAGCCAAGAAAGAAAAGAGAAAAACAAACAAACAAACATCCGAAACCAGGTGTTTAATGCAGCCCAAGTTCAGCTTTTATCTTACGGGGATTACCTGAACGTAGGACGTCATAATTTTTGCAATTTCGGCCCGGTTTAATATGAGCATCAACCCTTATTAACAGTATACACGGGACAGATGAAAGATAAGCAATAACAGGTCCATTTTAAGTTAAATAGCTGGTATCTCACTGTAAACAGAGCTTTACTGCATAAAGAAGGACCCGCTTCAGAAGCATATTTCAAGTCGCCATATGAGACTTTCTTATTCATTATTAAAAAAATAAGGATGTTGCTGTAGAGGTTTCAAGCTTAAAATGTCATTGTATGCCAGAGTGTTTTGGTCAAACACTAGAAAAACAAACAAACAAAACACAAGTTGTCACAGTCTAGTGTTTTCTCTGTGCTAAGAAATAATATAAAGTCAAAGTCAAGTATGCTTAGATAACATAGATAACAGTTCTTAGTGTAAATAAGTCAGACACTGAGTAATGCTTGATAAACATGACAGAATAACCCTTTAAAGCTGTTCTATTGACTAAGCTCTATGCACCCAAAGTTGAAGAAGCAAATCTATCGCTTAACTCTACCACATGGTCACATGTGCATCCGTTTCCAGTTTCAGCTGTTCGTGTCACAGCTTCAAGGTCATTTTTGTTTCTTCAGCTCTATAATATGGATAAAATATTTAACAATAACTTCTCGTGTATTTTCTCAAGGCACAGCATACTGAAGATATGCAGGTCAGAAGGAAATTTTGCTGAGCCGACAAAACTCTTTGGAGTTTGCGAAGATGGCTTTCGAACTGCATCCAGTGCATAGCCTCAAGCCTCAGGCCACCTCGCGGCAAAGTTCGACCTTAGTTTCTGTGTCAGCCCGAACAAAATGAAGGAGGGACAACAGAGGGGATCAGGGCAGGCTGGATGAGTCCAAGGGCTGGATTTAAAACTGGAGATCTGGCAACTCCATCCCGTCGACCACGGTAGGAGTTGAGACCTCTCCGGTTCTTTTAAGCTCCTCTCACCGTCTGCCATGCTGACAGTCCGCTGGAAGCAAACCTCAGAAAGGCTGCTGGGGAAGTAACTCTGAGTAAAGCAGTCCCTCTGCTGAGATGGCATCCCCGAGCCCAACTGTCCGAAGCGGGCGCTTGCAGACCAGCACCGGTGTGAAGTAAAAGGTGACGTTTCCGCGGCGCCACACTGTAACAGGCTCTGCTGGGTTCAGGGACAGCTGCTCCCGGGGCTCCATGTGGGAGCTATAAAACTCCAGAGGGGCTCTGAGCTCCACCTTGCTGACATCGACAGACTGGAGGCCACAGGCCTGATTGCAGGCCACCCGCGCTCCGGCCATCACCGCCGCCACCTGGTTCCCCCAGTATCTGTCTACTGTAACCAGAATGTGGTAGGCCAGCGTGTGGAAGTGGATCCGAGTGAGATCGGCTTCTGACGATGGCTCACTGCGGCCGTGCTGCTCCAGGATCCACAGGAGGATGTCGCTGACCCGACCCACATCCGGGATGCCTTTCCAGGCCTCCATTTCTGAATGAGGTCCCTCTCCGGCCTGAGAGAGGAAGAGCAGCTCCTGCTCGTTCAACCCAATGGAGCTGACAATGGGCATAACCTGCTAACAGGAATCAGGAAAAAAAACAAACAAACAAACTTTAAATATACAGAACTCCACGGGGATGTGAAGACACTAAGCACATGAATCTTTGCTGGAAGAGATTTTGTTAAAACTCAGAGCCACAGCTGCGCTCCACATGTACCTCCTGCATTATGCTGTTCATGTAGTCTTTGTCGGTCATGCTCGCCAACTCCAGGTGGATGGGAATGTCTTTACGGATGTCAGATATGGCCGAGACAGCCTGCAGACAGGAAGCAAAGATCCCAGAATTATATAGCATAAACCTTCGTCAAGGCAGCTCAGTCTCAGGCCGGTGTTTACGTCTAAGGGAACGTTCTTACACTTATTTGGATCCAAACTGTAACATGACAGTTAGAATCCACATATATCATTCCCTATATGCCTACGGTGTCACTACACACACCAGCAGTGAGAAACATAGTTTTAAATAGATCTGTATAGCAATATTATCATTTGACTTCAGATCAATCTGTTGATCTTAAAGGAAAGGTCAGAGGTCAAATATGACATGATATTTTAAATCTTTACTGTCTATATGGCGACACACTTGTAAGAATTATCAGGCAGTTATAAGGCTTTTTATCAATTTATCAATCATGAAGTTGACCTTGAAGACTTCGGTGGATGGCAGCCAAATTTGAATGTATTATCAACATGACCTCGCTCCACACATCTACAAAGTTTGATCAGAATTCATTCAAAACTTTTCCAGCTATTGTGTTTACAGACAGAATGACATGCACGCACACAAATGCTGCCAAAACCATAACCTCCTTGGCAGATGACCTCAGATTATTTTAGTCATGAACACACAGATAAACTGATGAATAATTGATACAAAGCATCTTCTATCCCCTCGTTACAACAGTGCTTCAAACAGAACTGAAATAGATTTGTGTAAGAAGTGGGTGCAAGGCTGTGTGTGTGTGTGTGTACACGTACGAAGAGAGGCACTTTTTACATTAAATAAACTCAATCAATAAATAAAAACATATACACTTCTTGCCTGCTGGATATACTGCTGTCTCTCTATTATTGCAGGGTCTTTACAATATAAAGCACCGACTACCGTGAATCTGTGTTATACCAAGAAAACTGAACTGCGTAACAACAAATAATAATGAAGATTAAAGTTTAATAAACTAAACATGAAAGCAGAAGATGAGCTTAAAGCCAGCTGACCTCTTTCAGCCGCTCCTCCCACAGCTCTCGGCCCTGACCGTCCATCATGTGGAGCCCAGACAAGACGACAAGCTCGGGCTGGAACTCTTCCAGGCTCACCACAAAAGTCTCCAGTGAGCTCATCTTCCCGTTGGACATGTCGTGAGAAAAGATGAAGCGGTTGGCTTGAGGTGCCTGAGTTGAACCCCATTTCTCACCTGGAGACAGAGAAGAGGAGCACATGCACACAGCTGTGATATTACTCATCCAGGCTGAAGTGAGGGAAGAAATCTTGCCCGGGCTGCAGCGACTTCTTCTTTACCTGCTTTATACTCCAGGATGAGGTGAAACTCATCCGTCTCCTGAAGGGAATCTGGGGGAACAATTATCTGCTCATCCAACATCTCGTGAAGTTTAGGACCAACTGGACCACAAAGCAAAACCTGTTACATAAAACAATATTTATAAGCTCTTCATCCAGATACTCTAAACTTCCCCAGCCTGGCTACCATTTACTTATTTTTGTGCCACTTGCTTAGAATAAATTCCTGGATCTGTGACAGAGATGCTCTAATATCCAGAATTACAGTGTTATAGCGTGTTTGGAGGGCTACCAAAGCAAAAAGCTAATGCTTCTAAATAAATGAAACGTTGTGTACGTGTTTAAGACAGAAATATCAAACTGCTGGTCTACCATCAGATCAGGGTATGTTGCAAGCTTCTGAGCAATCAGGGCAGCATTTCCTCCCACGTAGAACTGGAAGACGACACAAAGATTTTTTGAGAAGGAAGTATTTATTTTAAAAAACATTAAAAGAAATAAAGGAAACAGCTGCCTGAGGAGTAAAGCAGCCCTCTTGCCTTTGCATTGGGGTACTCTGCTGCTGCACGCGCAATCCTCTGAAAAGCCTCCCTGTCACTGAAGAAGCGCTCAGCGGCCGCTCCACGCCCCATGTAATGGATGAAAGCTTCCTTCAAGTCCTCTTTGGAGTGCAGCACTTCGTGATCCTGGCCGATGCCAGGATCCACAGCCAGAGCCTGCAGGAGTGAAACTCCTGAGACCACCACGTCCACGCAGGCATTTACCCTTAGAGAGGCAAGTACAGACTACGGGTTATTTCACGGGTAAATCCGACAAAATGACCAAACTGGTGATGTTAAAAAGGAGGCAAATCCACCAGTGTGGTGTCAGTGTCACAAAACAAGTAACAATTCCTTCATTAAAAACATCAGGGTTTTGTACAGATGCAAGGAAAACTTGCTTTAAAGGTACTTTTTGTAGTTCCCCTATCACATTTAACTAACACACCAACAGGGGGCAGAATTACACCAATGGGTGTGTTGATGTTTTTGAATGTTTACTAATTTCTTTAAGCCTTTAAAACAGAGGTTTGACGTTAATGGCACTTATGGAAAATTGTCATACCCCACGTAGCCTGTGGGTCACAGTAAATGTTGTATTCTTTATGTTAAGAGCAAAAGTAAGGGAATTTGAAACCTGCATATTCTAATCTACTAACACAGGTGAATAAAATGCGAGTGGATACCAAACAGCTCAACTGTTTATTTAAGAGCAATCACAAATCTTTTTTGGTATTTTGTTTGACTTTTCCTGATTGGTGGAGACAAAACACTATTAGTGTTCTGCAATTAATTGAAATCATGGCTTGCAAGAGTAATGAGAACGCTCAAAACTTATAAAATGCAAAATCAAGAAAATTGTATTTGAGAATCATCAGTGGACATCCAGATAAGCTGAATTGGTTTTACCACTCATGTTAAATAAAGCATCTCTTCCTGGCGTCACAGCAGTCCTGGATGCAACTATCCTACCATTTCAGTGGGACTTCCGGTGTATTGTTTCACTTCTCCCACTTTAAAAAAAAAAAAAAAAAAGGGGGGGGGGGTTCCATCCCCCCCAGTGGGCCGTCCTTCAGCTTCAGCCAATCATCTTTTGCCATGTGATAATCTGGTTGCGTTTATTGGCCATTCCAAAGCAGGCTACAGGTTGCAAATGACTTAATTCTCTTAGACACCTCCTTCTCCTCAGCTCTGACTCATGACAACACATTCCTTCACACTGGCAGAGCAGACTACAGCCTCTTCATGTGCACAGCACCTTCAGGTGACACGCCTGAGTAAATGCACAAATCTATTTCTTACAAAGACCTCTGTTAATGTTTAACTCTGTGACTCACCCCACTGCCACTCTGCTCCACTGCCGGGTTGGTAGAGTTATCAGAGCCTCCCAGGCGCTGGAGATCACCCGCTCCAAGCTGTTCTGACTGTTCAGGTTTTGAGATGAAGTCTGGAAGTTGGGCAGGCTGATGTACTGCAGGATCTGCTCTGGCAGCTCTGGACTGCCGTAGAAATAGCCAACGGCTAGTGCCAGCAGGGCCGCTACCAAAGCCTTCCTCCACATGATGCTCTCCCACACACTCCTGAGACAAAGGAAGTCGGACACTCTCGCTTTAATATTAACCATTGGTATTCAAAACTCATCCAGTCATGCAGGAGATGTTTCATATATTTATACAAGCTGTAACATTTTCTTAATCTTGCAGGTTTCTTAACTAAAACTATTTGGTGTTATCTATTAATGGATTGACAAAAAAAACAAAAAAAACAAAAACAAACAAAGAGCAGCTTTTTAATTATTTTTAATTTTAAAAAATGTAAAAAAAAATAAATTAAGAAATCAGATCACCGTAAAAGTCTAAATTCCTCTAAATGTCTTGTATCACACTGGAATTAAGACAGGGGCTCCAACAACTGCAGTCCCTCCAATGGCCACTTGAGGAATCAGTCCTCTACTAAAACATCAGGTTTAACACCAAAATAAATAGGTTTACAGCCTGGCACAGGACAAACAAACAAACAAACACACCCACAACCTTACCTCTATGGATAGTGTCCTTCAATTAAATCAACATTAGATGTTGTTGTTGTTTTAAACATAACATCGATTTGCATTTTGCTAAGGCTCAAAGATAAAGGTACATTTCTGTTTCGCACAAATTTGCTACTTTTTAACTTTTAAATCTGCAAGTTTGTTTATTGTAAATTTCCACATTTGTTTGTGGACATTTCTTTCATCCAGTTATGATTCGTAAATTGATTTATGTATAATGAACTATACTATACTACTATACAATGACCCCCTTCAGTCCCCCAGCCTCTTATTTATTTATTTTAACCTAATACAATTCACATTTTCTGATTCAGATTGTCTCAGTTGATACGATCCAGATTGACACCAAGATGAAACTGCAGGTTTAAAATATGATCTCCGTGTTTCGTGCTAATAATACCAAGAGTTGCTCTGGTAGGCACAGGGAGCCCATTGCCCTCTAAGCTGCAAATATACTGTGCACATTAATGCATAGTATGCTGGGTTAATTTAGTGCAAACGTGGACACACAGAATGTGTTAGCTAACACGCTAGCAGCCCTCAGGCTGTATGTTTGCTCACAGTTTAGCAAAGATAATCTGCATGTAGCAAGTAGCTTTAGCTAGTCGGGGTTATTCGGAGATCTCATTTAGAAAGGAGGCTCGCAGCCAAACACTTGCTGTACAGTCGGATCAGTTTAACAAACAGCTCTTGTTACAATCGAAGTAGCCAAAGCTTCACTGTAAGTTGTCAGCGGCACGTACCGAAAATCTGCTTTAAAGGGATTCAAAGTCTGTCAGTCACGAAGAAGATCCAGCTTCCTGGTAAGTCACACAAAGTAGGTCCAGACACCGGAAAACTACCGGTGTATAGAGGGAGCGGCAGCTGAAGAAGTCGGTACAAGTCATTCAAGGAACACGGAGTGGGGAAAAGACGGCAGACCGCCAGCAGCGGCTTCCGTCTACCGTAACGCGCATGCGCTACTCCACGCTGCATTGAAGTACTGTTGTTAAAGTGGGAAGAACAGGAAAAAAACGTTTCTACTTAGGAGGATTAAATTTTACTCATCAATACAAGATGGTTATTCCAGCTCAAACCGTCAAACTCGGTTTAGTTTATAATCCCAAGTGACTGGAACCAGTTAAAATAATAATGAAATTTTAATTGCAGTTTTTACTTTTATCTCATTTAACTAATGTCACTTCACTGTAATAGCCTAGGGCCTGAGACACAACCAAGATCACAAGCATTAGTGAAAGACACTCCTTATCAGACTGCTTTAAAAATCCCAAATGACAGAAAGCATTATTTATTGTTAAATCCTTTGGTGAGGATAGGAGGAGGGAGGTTGGCCCGCTTCAGGCGTCTCAGGAAGTGGAGGCGCTGCTGGGGCTTTTTGGTGATAGAGGTGGTGTTGGTGAGGTGAGGTCGTCTGAGATGTGAACTCCCAGGAACTTGATGCTGTTAACAGTCTCTACAATGGAACCTCGGATGCTGAGTGGTGTGTGGGTGGAGCGAGTCTTCCTGAAGTCGAAAATCACCTCCTTGGTTTTGTCCACATTCAGTGACAGGTTGTTCTCGCTGCACCAGTACGCCAGCTGCTGAACCTCATCTCTGTACGCCGACTCGTCGTTGCTGCTGATGAGTCCAACCACGGTTGTGTTGTCAGTGAACTTGATGATGTGGTTAGAGCTGTGTAGGGCGGTGCAGTCGTGTGTCAGGAGAATGAACAGTGGGCCGAGAACACAGCCCTGAGGAGCTCCTGTGCTCAGCCTGATGGTGCTGGAGATGTTGTCGCCGATTTGGACGGACTGAGGCCTCTCTGACAGGAAATCTAGTATCCAGTTGCAGAGAGAGGTGCTCAGTCCCAAACTTGCTGAGTTTAGCTCACTGATATCTGTGCATTGTATAAGTTTTGGGTTGTAAGGTCATACTTCCCATAAAGCCCAAAGAAAGCATACTCTTCTGACTTGATTGGTTTGTTTCTTTTATTCAGAGTGAAAAGGTTTGACCTGGTTCTGAAACAAACAAAATAGGAAGCCACTCAAAACCCCAGCCATATAACATCTTTACAAGCAAGCACAAGTCCTGCCTGAACTGCTTGTTGTTACTTCCTACTTCTTACTTCAAGCAAAGTGGGTGTGGCAGCTGTGCAGAAAAATAAAGACTGCACTTTTTTTACTGTATTTGCCACACTCAATCACTAATTTATATATTTTTAAAAAATGCATTAGATTGGGTATTCAAATTATTTCAAAGCCTTTGTGGATATCAATATTGTTTTTAATCGAAACACTTGAACCCAAACCAGGCTTTAGAAACAAAGTTTAGAAAGTTTCTAGAACGGAGTGCTGCCAGAAACATTAAATGACCAAAGACAACAAAGTACAACTTCAGATGCTTGGGGCCAAAATATGAAATAAATATGAGTTAAAGATAAGGGAACCCAGAGACCAGAAACACAAACTAACCCTTTATATTCTTAACACACCTTAGGCGGATTTAAGATTTTCTTTTCAAATGTTGATAGAGGGGAAAAACATGGTCACCTGTGCAGAAGAGCAGGAGCAAAGCAGTTCTCTGCATAAACAGAGCAGATAAGCTAGTCCATGTGTATTACTATATCAATGAAGACCCGTGCAACAGTGTTGTGCATCAGCTGCAGATGGAATAGAGTGGATCCGGTAATGCCTGTTTAATGCAGTAGTTCAGTGTGGAGAAGATTGGTGCCGTCTTAAGCTTCAGTTTCAGAAAACTGTTATTAGTGTCTAGTTATAGCCACTGTAGTATTTGGGGGACCAATAACAAATTCTGAAAGCATTTGTTGTCACTCCAGTAATCCTATCTCCGTATCCACAGGGGGAACTGGCTTATGATTGTAAACGGATACATTTCCAACCTAAAGATAGAAAGTGTCTACACAATAATTCTCAGATTGTTACTTCCTACTTCTTACTCCAAGCAAAGTGGGTGTGGCAGCTGTGCAGAAAAATAAAGACTGCACTTTGAGAAGAGCAGGAGCAAAGCAGTTCTCTGCATAAACAGAGCAGATAAGCTAGCAGCTAGCAGATAAGCTAGTCCATGTGTATTACTATATCAATGAAGACTAGGGTTGCCAACCGTCCCTTAAAAAACGGAATCGTCCCGTATTTAGAAACAAAAGTACACGTCCCGTATTGAGCTAATAAGGGACGCACTTTATCCCGTAATACAGTGAGAATCAAAAGTAGTCTATAACTTTTAATGGAATTAACACTTTGTTTGAAAACATAATTCCCAGCCCCTCTCCTGCTTTGTGACCAATGCGCTGACAGCACACTTATGACAATTCGAGTATGACAAGTCAGATTATCGCTTATCTCATTGGTCGAGGAAAGGTCGCTTACGGAGAAAATACCGGCCAACAGGGAAACAAACGCCGACACTGCGGTGCAAGTCTCGGACGGCACACTGTGCCTCCATAAAATGAAGGTTATAACAGAAAATCTGTCGCTCTCTCTCTCTGTCTGTCTTTCACTCACACAGACACGCACACCGCCACCATCAACTTTGCTAAATTGCTAATGAAAAACATTAATAAGGCAGCTGTGATTGAGCAACAGTGTAAATCCAACTATTTTCACGGTTGTTATGGTCGTGATAATTTTGTGATGCCACATCGAAAAGGCTCGGATGAGCTTTCCAAAGTTCTACAAGTTGTGCCTCCATCGCTTGTGTCCAGATCACACGCTGCACAGCCGCGCTGCTCCATCTTTTTCACCGACGTTTATGTGTTTGCGCGTGAGCAATGTGAGCGCCTGTGGTGACACCCTCACGAGCGATTGATGATCGGGAGCTGCTCGAGGTGTTAATCGCTTCTCGTTACCCCACGTATACTACACGATGCACGATGAAGGCCAAAATCGGGCCGATCACCAAATCGGTCGCACGACTCAAAAATCGGCTCAAAATGGGCCAAAAATCGCACAGTGTAAGCCCAGCATTAGAGCAGCAATGTTTGTTCGCTCAGAGAAAGAAAAAAAAAGGCTGCAAAAGTACAGGGAGGAATGGGAAAAGGAAAACACCTGGCTGGAAAAGTGCACTATAAAGCGCACTGCACTGTGTGCTGGCGCACTTTTTCCATAGGCATGCTTCTAATGGTGGGCACATGAAGAACACGAGGGGCGTGAAAGCTCGGGGAACCCTTAACCAATTTCTTGTCCACCAGGCCACGGCAGAAGCAGATATGGTATGTAAACACTGGTTTGTTTTTTAAACCCTCTGGTTAAGGTTAATATGGGCATGTGCAGTGAATATCAGGGCTATGTGGCCAGAAGTGTGATAATATCATTTATTTTGTGTAATAAACAACTGCAAGGATAGATGATTACAACAAATAGATGAATAATACATAAAAGTAATACATAGATGAATAATGATGATGAGTTATGATGTGTAATCATGGGAACAAGTGGGTTTACAAACAGGAGCAGCTGATTAGCATTAGAAAAGCTGAAATAATACCTCAACTGAAGCCAATTGTACTAAATGCACTAAATGTGCACTGTTACAAGAATATTTTTCGTTCTATTGCTTTCTATTAATTTATATAATTTTAAGTTAAGCAGGACAGAGTTCTTTTAAAGAAAGATTTACTTATATTCTCAAAAGTTAAGCATGACAGGCTTCTGTTTAAGAACGAGACCTGTTTTACTGTGTTAATGTTGTCATTTTGAGCTAAAAATAAATGGCTAAATGATCATTTGTTTCACATATGGTCATATCACAAAGAATATGCATCTGCTTAAATCAAGTTCAAGTCAAATGGTTAAAAAATAATTTCACACACAAAAAAAGAGCTACCACACTGGGAAGGGTGAAGACAACTGGGTTGCCCGGCCCTGGCCACGAGGTGTCCCTTATTTATTTTTCAGGGAGTTGGCAACCCTAATGAAGACCCTTCTAAGTGTCTACACAATAATTCTTCCCCTGCCTTCAGCTGCTCCATCAAAAGAAAGTGCATTTTCTTGTTCTACATGTTCATAAAGAAAATTCACACGAGACCAGTTCGACTCTTTATTACAAATTTACTATAAACATGGTACAAAAGTCACACATGTCAAACCTTTGACTGAACAAATATGGCTTTAAAACGTAACCTCATATTTAAAATATATTACAGTCAGGATATTAGACATTGTATGCACTAGCTCTGTGCTACTCCTGGTTATGACTCTACAGGTTAAACGGTTATGAGCATATCCTAAAATGTGTAAAGTGTTTTCCTAAAATATTTCATTAAACTTTGAATCTAGCCCTTTGTTTTAAAATAACTTCCCACTTGCTTAGACACAGTGAATTATACGAGAATTGAGGCTGTGGTTTGAATCAGTCAGTATGAACAACACCATACTGCCTGATGCTGTCCATCATGTTCACAGTGTAAAAAAAAATTAAAACGGCTCTATGAGATATTGTGTTACTTGGTTTAAATACGAGAACGTTAAATACATCTTTTCCACTGACGGTGCCCAATCCGGAACATAGTTTCAGCATTTCTACTCTAAAACGTAGATCCCTGTGGCGACAGCACGAACTCCACTGATAATGGCACATTTAGTCTGCCATGATTTTCTTTCCCCTAAAATTCCATCAACTTCCGCCATTTATGCGCTGTTATTTTTCCCACCAGTCATCTGACCTACTTCTCAAATCTGCCACAATGCGAGTTGGATTTCAGAAGACACTAAAAGAGAAATAAACCATGCGCCGTGTCTGTGCTGTAGTAACAATGGGTGGAGCACTGCAGCAACAAAGCCTGGGTGACGGGTTTCAGTCCCACTGGGTCAACCACACAGAAACTCTTCTTTTGCTTTGTCTTGTTGTGCTGATGGTTTTCTTAAAAAAACTATTTTTGAAAATCATGTGTTTTTAGCTATAGCTCACTTTAAGTTAGAACATTAGGCTTCTGGGTGGGGCCAGATGTGGGGAGGGTGGGCTCAGGTTCAGCGATTGTGGGGGCATTGAAGCTGACCCGGACGTCCCGGGGGTAAAACCCCTGAAGAACCCCATCTACAACCACATCTGGAAGACCTGCAAGACAAACTTTGCTTTAAAGAAACTTTCCATATCTGCAGTAAAGCACCAAACAACAAAACTAATTTCTCCATGCCGTGCGTTCACCCTACCTGAAGTGCTGTCGGTGAGATAAGGATCCTGAAAGAATCCCAGCACTCGCTGATTGGTAAACTGATAACTGAGTAAGCGAAAGCAAAACATAATCGATTGATTTCATGCAATGAGTGTGAGTTGGAACTCAGCTGTCATCATTCATATAAAACACTGTTTGCACAAATACTGAGAAACAGGAAATACCAGTAATACTCCCACCTGTCATCTTGGCTGTCAAGTTCATCAAGCGATCTGAAATCAGAGCAGATAATTACTAAATACTGCCAAAAATTTCGAAATGAAATGCTTTGTGATGCTGCATAGTTGGCCATTTTATACAATGGAGTTTGCAGGGATGGACGACTTTTAAAATGAGCCACTCGAGGGACTGCAGCTTTTGTCACTTGCTTCAGATTCCCAAAACCAACAGGTAAAAGAATGGTGGCTGGTTCCATCTTTTATATACAGACCATGTTTTTAAGGATTTATTACATTTACAGTATAATTTAAAGAGACACAACTAATAAAGACTAGTGTGCCTACATATAGCACACTAGTCTTTATAATTAGTTGTACCCTACACATCCTGTGTGTTCTGTAGGAGCAGCAGGGACTTAACAGAGCCTCATTAAATGCACTGTGGGGTAGAGTCAGGGTTGCTACTGCTCCAGATCGCTGTTTCTGAAGATTTATTATGTTGTCACATTGCCCCCCGTGACCATTAATAGAGGCGCTAAATATAGCAAAATGTCCGGCTTCTCCAGACTGAAGGACTTACTCCATGCTGCTCTTGTTCCCCGTGTGGAAATGTCTAACGTGGAGGAAGTCCAGCAGCACCTGCGGCACATCTTCATACTGGTAGATGACATCCTGGAGAAAAAAAGAAGAAGAAGAAAAAAAAAAAAAAAAAAGAGCATGTTTTCTTTAACAGCTTTTAGGGGCAAAACATCTACAAGAAAGGAAAAAAAAACCCACCTTTATTTAGACAGTAGTATAACCACATAATATTATAAAGTGTGATCTTTCATCAGCAGAAATATACATAACATTTACCCCGGAGCCCGTCACAGGAAAACACTTCCTCAAACCTGAAAAGTGTTTATTAAATTCAAAGTTTCAGGTCAAGGTCAGTGTAGCCGAAATCTCTGAATTCAAACTGTTCTAAACTTTCAGTTTCAAGCAGTTTTTTCTGTGAATAATGCAAAACTAAACCATTAGAGTACACAAATATAAACATTTGGAGTTACAAAATGAGAATCACAGATCCATTGAACTAAAGTTTTGTGCGTTACTCAGTGAGGTCCTTGCAAATTTCTTTGATGCCGAGTAAGTGTCAGCTGATGGGGTTTTATCTAAATCTAGTCACGGTTGAATAATAGTTCAAAAGATCAATTCTATACAGTTCAAGGAGCACGATTTTACATTTGGTTCTGCATTAAATGAACAGATGAACAGAAGCCAATATGGGGGAAATATGCTCTCTCTTTCTAGGCCCTGTCAGTACTCTCGCTACAGCGTTTTGAATCAGCTGAAGCCTTTTCAGGGAGTTTTTAGGACATCGTGATAACAACAAATTACAATAGTCCAGCCTAGAAGTAATAAATACATGAAGTAGTTTATCCAGCATCACTCTGAGACAGGATGTCTCTAATTTTAGAGATATTGTGCAAATGCACGAAAGCAGTTCTACATATTTGTTTAATATGCACACTGGGGAACAAGTGAAGTTGTTCGTTCTTTTTAACACTTTCTAGTAAGAGAAAGTTTGGGTTCAAGGATAGTTTTCTACTACTTCTGTATCAATATTAGAATAAATTGAGATAAACAACACGTTCCAAAGAGAGGAAAGCACACATCAACACTTTGAAGCCCGTTTCTCATCCTACTGAGCTGTTTGTCTTCACACTTAATCAGTCACATTTTTATGATGCTAACAGCAGGAACAGATGGACAATTGTTGTGCTGGTCCAGAAAGGTTAGCTTCACTACCCAACAAATTAGAAAGAATTTAATTTAGAACATAAATAATAAATAATCTGATCTAGTTCTCACTTTGTAAGAAATCGTCAGACCATCTACTCTACATGGACATAATGTTGACATCGTTCCATTTACAGATCAGTTTTTGCAGTTTCACACTGACCACCTGTCACCTGGGAGCAGTGTTGGTCAAATTACTTGAAAATAGTAATTAGTTACTAATTACTGAATACTTCTCCAAGTAATACTATTACTTTACTGATTACTTATTTTCAAAAGTAATTAGTTACTTTATTACTTTTTAAAAACATGACACACAACCTGAAGTCAAAGGAGCTTGCACAGAAAAGCGTCTGGACTTCTTTAAGTTGCTTGAAGACGTTTCACCTCTCATCCGAGAAGCTTCTTCAGTTCTGGAGAGTCCCAGATTTAAACCTAGTGGGAGTTTCCCCCCAAAGAGGGACAAAAGGACCCCCTGATGATCCTCTAATCACCTGAGCCAAGGTGTGAAACTGGGTGTGGGTCCCAATCAGCCAGGTGTGAGCTCTTTGTGAAACCTGGCCCCACCTTATCATGTGATTTCCTGACGTCAGATGTCCCAGGATGTGAGTGGGCGTTAAGGCGTCTGGGGAGGGAACTCAAAACTGGATTATAGATGGCAGAGAGTTGGTGTCATAAACCACCGCCTCTGTTCAAAGATGGTCGCTCACAGTGGACACAGATGGCTTCTTTGACGACGATGACCTGGATGACTGAGAACCTTCACAGACGCAACCTGAATACGTTATAAAGCAACTGACCTTTCAGCCCAATTCTTTTATTCTTCTATTTTATATTCAATATAACATTGAATCAAATGAAAAAGTCTCTTTTTAAAACTTGTTTTATTAGTTTTAATATTTGAACATTATGCACATTGCATGAAGCAAATTAAATTATATGCAACATTCTCCGACTGGAAGAAATTTGTTGAACATTTAAACCTATTTTCTGCATATTCTGCATAATTTTTTGTGTTTACACTCGCTCTTTCAAATAGATGCAAGTAAAACACAGCAGAAAATAAATAAACTTACTAAATGACTTTGATCTGCGACTAAACTGATGCTCCACATCTCCTTTATCAGGCTGAGGTTTATTTTTCAGATGTCTCCAGTTTAAAGTCTCAGAGCTCTAACGTGCAGCCGTCACATTAGAAATAAACAGCAGCACATTCAGCAAAAAAGTAATCAAATTAAAGTGTTTATTTTACTGCTCTGTGCGCTAAATCACCAGATTAATGATTTACTGCAGCATGTCCTTTTATAACAGTGTTGCATTTTCTAATGTTCTTTAGAGGTTTTTAATCACCACTTCATTTTCATCTGATTGGAGTAGGTAGCACTCATAGAAAGAAGAGTCATTTGATCTTTGAAATGCCTTTTTTTTAGATCGATCAGATGGTGCCAACACACACCTTTCACATGAATGTGCAGGGGAAACTTTGGTTTTACTTGGCCAGTTGATAACCAGCGTTGAGTGACTGCATAACCTGATTTCCACTGTTGGGGTAAGTGAATCCAGATAACGCAGAAATACGTTGGTTATGTTGAACCCGCTTCGTAATCCAAGCCTCAGATGTCTTACCTGGACATAATCTTCCAGCTCTTGCCTCCTCTGCTCCGGAGGTTTGGTCCTCAGATGTTGGTTCCTTTTGCTCGGGAAATCTGGAGTCTGGACGATTTTCCTGAGCTGTATGTGGTAGCAGCACAAGAAGCCTCAAACATTTCAAACAGACAGATCTGGGTCCCATTTAACATCCTTATCATAGTAAAAGCAGCTCTGGTCATAAAACAAAGATCATACTTTTCTGTGGAGATTTTGAAATTCACTGTTTCTTCTCAGCACAAAATGTTTCCTCTCGTTGAACAAGACTTCAATTCTGAAGAGCTGCAAATAAGAGAGCAGGACACACACAGAGGATTCATTCTTTAGTCACTACTGAGGCATGTGGGTCTTTCTAAAAGGTGGGAACTAAGTGGTAGAAGTTGCGTTAAGTGTTGTGCTTCTCTAAAATAAAATGATGAGCAGGGATTAGGTAATAGCGGAAGAAAATGCAACATGACAGAACCTGCTAAACTTCAAACCGAGCATCAGACTTGGGAAAAGGGTGACTTTGTTGCTAGCAGTAGTCAAAGCTCGTCATCTTAATCTGGTTTCCTGAACATTACAAAGAGTTTGCTGCACGGAAATTTTAGACCAGGCACCTCTGGGATGTAGTGTAACAGTAGATTTACATCATGGATGTACAGCAAACAAATTTGAGGCAACAGCGTGATGCTGTTACATTTATGAGGCAAAATCTCTGATCTCTGTTTCCAGCACCTTCTTAAATAGAAGTCTGCTCTGAAAGCAAAAGAGAGTCCAACTGAAAATTGTAATTATTTTTCCTTACTAAGAAAAGCATGTAAGCCAATTGTCTTTTAAAAAAAACCCAAAAAAACCCAAATGTGTATGTTATGTTTTAACAAATGATTTTTATTATAGTGCAGTTCACTTACACTCAGGTTTAAGAAACAAAAGAACAACTGAGTGAGACGAATCCTTGAGTTACAAAAGTCTATTCAGAATGACAATTTTTAAACAACTAATGAGAAATTTCCTGCAACTTATGAAAAAACAAAAACAAAAGAGGGCCTCTCCTGGTACCAGCAAAATGTTACTAATGAAGTGAAACAACAATCAGGCGACTGTGGGGCTCCACTTTGAAATAAAGACATTTTCTTTTGTATGTCACAGACTGGTTCATAATACAAGAACATGACTTCTCCACTAGTCGGAGGCACAGAGCTTCTGATTTCACTCTGCAAATTCGATATATCCACTCTTTCTTTCCTTCACAATGATGAGTCAACTTTTAAATAGAGTTAGTATGCTAACATGTACATATCTTATATATGACTACTTTGTATGACTGTCTTTTGCTATTTTCTAACATGGAAGTAGTCCAACGTCGTTATAAATAACTACCTGTAATTTAAAAAAAAAAATTGTTAAATAACTTCAAAGAAATCTGAATTTAACGTGTGTAAGCTGTGATTTTATTGTAGCACAGGGAATTGGAACAATCAAGAACAATTATAGTAAAGATGGAAAACTAATTAAAAAACAATTTAAAAAAAGAGAGGACATTTTAGTGTTTGTTAGTTTGATAAAATCTGTTGTCACAACCCGATGAGCTGTCGGTGGATTAATGAGACTTTGAAGGTCTACAAGGCTGCGAATCACCTGCTTTCAAAAGTTCTGGTTTTATTGTACTAAACATTAATATATATATCGGCATACAATAGCAATATAATAAAAATAAGAGAGACTAAAACTCTGAGGTTAATAAAAACTAAACCACTCTGGAAACCAAGTGAAACTAAACTGAATGAAAAACATAAAAAAAGCTCAGGCTTCACACGGCTCTGAACGCTCAGCTTCTACTCTATGATCTGTGTGATGTCAGAGAGACAGGATATTCTTAATATGGTCATCTCAAGTGACCAGCCTGAGTCAGTGCTACTACATGTTTTAGCTGTGTAGATAGCATTAGCCTTTAGTCATATATGAAATAATCATCATCATAGGATTAATACATTCACACACATTTATAGTACACATATTACTATTAAGCAGTTTGGTTAAAAGTGGCATTAAACAAACTTTATACCGGTCTGACTTACAGTTTGGTACCCTGCATCTTCTTTCTGAGGATATAAAACTCTTCATACTTGTGACGTGCTTAGACCAAGTCCTTTTGCTCTCCAATGTGCGCCTTTTTCTTGTTTTGTATATATTCCTCTTGGCTGTATATATGCATTCTTCTGTTTGCTATTTTTTTCCTGCTGTCTTTACTATTTATACTTTTTGACTCCTGTGCAGTTGGCGTGGAACACCCATAATTTCGTTGTACATGTACAATGACAATAAAGGACTATTATAATGTATTCAATTCTATATCCTTTAGATCCTTCAGGCCCTTCAGATGTCTCTTGTTGTGAGATGGAGGGAGCGTGCCAATTATCTTTCCAGGCTTTTTCATCAAATTTTGAGTTTGTGATGTGAGCTTGACAGGCAGAGTGTCACGAATATGGGGAACAATGGGACTGTGGGCTACTCTTGATTGTGTTTGAGATGTTGTTGATCCTTTCATTTATGGCACAGAAACCATAACAAAAAGCTTCTTTGCAGTGAAATGAAACCAAGTGTTTAAAAAAAAAAGTGTCTGCTGCCACCACGGTCTGAGTTGCTGTTTCAATCTTTCAGAATTTTTCCACGGTTCTTCCTCTTCTGGTTGATCTCTACTGTCACTATATTTCAAGCCCACTTTTCAACCAATCAGCAAACTGCTTACACACAGCATCATCAGCCTCCTCATACCCTGCTCCTTGTTTGGAGAAATGCATGCAAGCATGTCTGCTTAGGCTGCATACCCAAGAAACCTCAGTCTGCGTGAACAGGGCACAAACAAGGTGCCATCGTTTCTGCTTCAGAAGGTTTGAATGGCAGGTTATTGGAGCACTGTCTCCAATAACCTGCCATTCAAACCTTCTGTTTGTGACAGGCAGCCAATCACAATGAAGCTGGCTTAAGAGAGAGAGGAGCTTAAACTGTTTTTTTTTGTCCAGACAGAGTCATCCTCTGTCTGGGGAATTTAGCTTTGAGGGATTTAGAATATGACCAATATACCAATAAGGATTATTTTGAACAGTGAATGCAACGTTACTCTAGTAGAATCCAGGAAAATAAAGAAGATAAAGCTGAAATGAGTAGAATAGGTCCCTTTTAAAAAGTGCTATGATGGTTTTATATTGCTATTTTATTGTGAAGCACTTTGGTATACCGTTGGTTTTTAAATGTGCTAATAAATAAATTTGTATTGTATTTGAGAGTCTGACCCCTTCTTAAAGATGTTCTTGCAGCAGAGGAAGTATAACTGAAGTCTTACATGCATATCTAAGAATTGATCGTCAGTTTAAGTTTTCACTTACAAATAATATAAAGATCTGATAAATTTAAAGAATAATGTGCAGAAGGATTGTATAAATAAATAAATAAATAAATAAATAAATAAATACCAGCTCAGCAAACTTCAACCTTAAAGTGTAGTTCTCAGGTTAATGCATCAACAATTACATCTAGTCACATTATAAGTGAGAGCGGCTGGGCTTCAAGTATTTACAGTGTAAAATCACAGCAACTAGGGCCACAGTTACTGTGAGTTGCTGCTGCGTTTACTGAGGAAATCACCTGAACGCATTTAGTAATAAGGATAATTGTATTTGTTGTTGCAAGAAAAAAATTGCGTAATTCTTGCCACTCTGGAGTGGAAAAAACCCCTGAGCTGAACTCACTGTCACTCTTCCTGCAGGTAGCCCGGCTTACCTGGCGTCCCCGGAAGACAAAGTTTTACTGATTATCAAGCGAAAAAAATTGCTTGTGTCCAGATAAACCGCAGTCGTAATTTCATCCCGCTGGATTTGCGCAAAAAAACCCAAAACAAAAAAACCCGATAACACTAAAATGCCGCGTCCTCACCTTTTTAGTCTTTCCCGACTCATCCACCTCCTTCTCCATCGATGGTATCGACACTTGAATCATGGGGAAACTTTCCTGCAACACCATCGGACAGCGGTCTTTATAATCTACTCGCTGCCGCTGACTGCGGACAGAGCGGTAACTCCACGCACTGTTCTCCGTGTCCGGAAACTCCGGGATAAGGGTCAGTGTGTGCGCTCTGTAGGTCTCCGCTCGGTTTCCTCCTGCGCCCCACCTACACACTAATTGGACAAACCCATCCACGAGCTCCTTCTGGCACATTAAAGGCACAGATCAGATTTTAGGACCCGAAGCGTGACGGTGGGCAGCGTTGACTGGAGTTTCTGCGCCAGTCACGTGTCCACCACACAGTAGCAAGGATGCAGTGTGTGAGGGTTTTAGTGCTCGTGTAGTTTTCTGTAATTTTTCGGCTAACATCAGTATTACAGTATCTAAACAGTTAATAACAGTGTCTCAGCTTGGTAACTTCTGTCTGTTTGTATAGCCTCACCATACCATACTGGCTACTTTGTTAAGTATAACTAATACACTTATAAGAGGCACCATATTTCTTTGTTGCATGAATTCAACAAGGTGTTGAAAACATATCGCTGAGATTTTGGTCCTTGTTGACATAATAGCACCACAGAGTTGCCGCTTATTTGTTGGCTGCGCATCTATAATGCAAATCTCCACCACAATATATCACAAAGGTGCTCTGTTGGATTGTGAATCTGAGTCCCGTGAGCTCACTATCATGTTCAAGAATCCAGTTTGAGTTTATTTGAGCTTTGTGACATGATGTGTTATCTTGCTGGAAGCAGCCATCAGAAGATGGATATACTGTGGTCATAAAATGATGAACATGCTCAGCAACAGTCCTCACTTTTAGTAAACTGACTTAAAGTAAAATGACCTGGGTAAACTTTATTTTTATTTTTTAACAGCCCTCTGTATCTTTAGCATCATTATTACATCCATACAATATTGATTGTAAATAAGGTTAGCACGTTGTTAAAGCAGGCCATACAAAAGGCGTCATACGTTTTGTTGAGCCGTTGTCCAGTTTTGGTGAACCCATGTGAATAGTAGCCTCGGTTTCAAGATTGATGTATGTTCAGAGGTGCTGTTCTGCGTAACTTAGTTGCATTTTGTACTAGAGAACCGCCACGTACTGGATATTTTCTGTTATTCAGACCTCACTCTGTAAACCCCAGCAGATCAGCAGAAATACTCCAAACATCCCGTCAGGCTCCAAAAACTATGCCATGCTTAAAGTCACTTAAATCACTTATTTCCCCCATTCTGATGCTCAGTTTGAACGTCATCGTCTTGACCATGTTTACATGCCTAAATGAATTGAGCTGCTGCCATGTGATTAGATTAGAAATTCAAACATTCTGATTAGGTTTGGATAAAACAATAACCTCACTCAAAAGTTTAAAAGCACCCCAAACTACCTTTCTCTAGTAAAGCTGAATCAGCTGATCGATGCATATAACAATCTGTGTTTAAACTAACTGTTTAATAAATGGACAATGGCATAACAACATGCAGTTCAAAGAATGGACAGTGTTATTTTATGTCATGTTTCACTGATGTTTTGGCCAATTAAATCCAGCTTAGATTCACCTGCAAACACAACTATGCTATCAGTCAGTTATATGTTTATGGGTCAGGGGTGGGCAACTCCAGGCCTCAAGTGCCGGTGTCCTGCAGGTTTTAGATCTCACCCTGGGTCAACACACCTAAATCAGATGATTAGTTCATTATCAGGCCTCTGGAGAGCTTCAAGACATGTTGAGGAGGTAATTTAGCAATTTGAATCAGGTGTGTTGGATCAAGGACACATCTAAAACCTGCAGGACACCGGCCCATGAGGCCTGCATTTGACTACCTCTGTTATAGATTATGGTTTATGAACACAGTCATAAATCCTAAACCTCAGAAGACCACTGAGAAGATTTATGGATGGAGTGAAGGAGGACACGCAGAAGGCTGGTGTGAAAGAGGAGGATGCTAAGGATAGAGACATGGTGAGGCTGAGGCAGGTGATTTGATGTGCACACACCTAAAAGAAGAAGTCAAAACAAGAAGAAGAAGTTGTGCTTCATGCAAAAATCTGTGCACATTTTACTATCTCAGTGGTTCCACTTAGGTCTCTATGAACTCTTGTTAGAAATATCTGACTTCTCTAACCTCATGACTTTTATTTACTTTTGTCACAGACAGGTAGATTACACTGGGGTTTTAAGCAGGGCTGAAAACATGTACGGTAAAGCTTTCACAGTAATATAAAACTGTAAACTTGTAAAAGCCAGATGAGGGCATGCAAATGTCTAAGGATATGTTTTTATCTTTGTTTTTACTGGTAAAAACTAATAAGAGGGCCGTGAGTTAAGAGCTATAGCTATTGCTATAGAAAAACTATAAAAGCTTTGGAGGTGGGTGCATTCCCTGTGTAAAAAGATTATCACAAATCTACCAGCTCTCAGAAAGCAACACGGTCACATGTCACTTTCAAATCCAGGTTCACTTCCTGCTGTTTTCTGAAACTCAAAGTAAAACAAAAAACTGCTGGACATAAAAAGGGATGTAACCCCGGACCACACGCAGCACACAACTGTACTCAAATCCTCTGAAAATCACAGCTTAAACATGAAAACCAGACTGCACGCCCAAATCCTTTTCCCCTCAACAAACAACAACACGTAGCTGCATGTGGTTCTTCCACCACATGCAGCTACGCTTCATGTTTTCATCTCCTCCACAGTCACATGCTCTGTGTGTGACCTGTCATCATGGGATTAATATCTTCCCATCCCTATTGTTGCTCACTGCGTTTAAATGTAAGCAGACAGCAGAACTGACTTAAGCAACATTACGTGAGGATGTGTGACTTACAGTCATAGATCAGAGTGGGGAAAAATATAACACACTCGTCTGCCGCTCACGTCATCACACGTTTAACTGTGGTGAGTCTTCTGCCTGCTAGGACAAACTCACTGTGCCTGAAATCCTGGCGTCAGCACACACACACACACACACACACACACACACACACACACACACACACACACACACACACACAGGCCCAATACAATAACAAAGAGGAAGTGGTTGGTTTTATAGCTGTAACACCATTTTTTTTAAAATAGTTCTCCTGATGGATTGAATTTAAAGAATCCAAACTCACTGAAAACATTCTGATGAGCTTTTGAATAATTTTTTATTTTATAGGGCTGCTTTTTATACAGGATTTTATTGAATTTTACTTTTACTTTTAATTGTATTTTTTAGAGTTTTACTTAGTGAGCTCCTTTACTAACTGAAATTCTACTTTCCATCTCAGATATATTATCAAAGCTGCTTTTTTACATCTTCTTTTTAATGCTGTAACGCACCAACTTTACAGACAAATAAAATGATCTTGTGCTTGTCATCTTTTTGTTGCCGAGGTAACCCATAGCATTTACGATCAGGTCATACAGTCAGTATGGTCAATCAACAGTATTCTTTACCCTCATTGGTAGTCGCTTCAGTCACTCATGTCTCGCCACTTCACATCGTCAGCAGTTGCTTGAAGTTGCCAGATATCGTCTACTTTTTACGGTCTCTGGTTTCCATGTCTCTGTGTAATTGTGACACTGGTTAAAATACAGATGTAGTTTCCGGGTTGGAAAAGTAAAGCTGCCTAAAAAATGCCTAAAGTCCTGCATTCTATCTGAAGGCCACCACTTTTGTTGCCATTTTAGGCTAAAATGGCAACAAAAGAAATGCTCAGCTCAAGGTTTCAAAATGGGTTTCAAAAAACTTAAAGGTAGCTACACTCAAAAAATATATGTCCAAAATTCTTACTTTAAAATTTACAAATATTTCCATGTAATTCTGTTAAATAAGTACAATGTAAAATGTTACATTTAATGGAATCTGGTCAAATGAAATGTTGGTGGGTTGGTATACAGTCAGTCTTTGGCAAGCATAGTTTCTGTAATAATTTAAAAAACTTTGACTTTATATCATTCATTACATTTTACTCTATAATATTGCCAAGAATTGTTTTTTTTTGTTTTGTTTTGGTTTTTTGATTGCATGTCTATCTTCCGTACTGTCCGTGCTCCCAGGTCTGCACTGTCATACTTCAGGGTTTTATTGTTTCCTTTTTTCTGTTCCTCCTCGATTTTCTGTCTGTGACCCTGAAATCAAGCTCCGTCTGCCATGTTGAAAGTCGGCACAAAGCCTGAAAATCACCCCATAGGAGGCAGCAGCAGCAGGAGTTATATCGCAGAGGTGTATCCATTGTTTTTACCTGAGGGTATCAAAGAGACACTGCACACAGCTGCAATATACAAAATATACAAACCATGACATCCTTTAAATTATTTTCTATGTTGTTCCAGTTATTTAATGTGATCCTACTTTGTGCCCTTCACTGTTCAATGATATAAAAAATGTAGCTAATGTTTTGTCACACTGTGCAAAGTTTACTTAAATATACAGCGTGGCACATACTGGCACATATGAGGTCTAAAGTACAGCTCTGTTTGGGCTATAATAAATTTATACCATTTATGATGCACCTGTACCGCACCTTGTATTTAATTGTGAGTCGGTGTAGCTGTGGCCATGTTATGATGTTTGACCTTTGTAAACAACAGGTTTGAACAAACAGCAGGGGGGTGGAGCTTCTGTGCCCACAGCCAGATCTGTGTGCATGTGTTGACCATATTAGGAATAGTGTCCTTTTTTTTTTTTTTTTTACAATATACAAAACCAGGAGTAGAAACAACAATTTTTGTGCGTGTGCTGACCCCCCTTTTTTTTAGAAACTTAAAAAATTAGTCTGTGTTTAAACATCCATCATTGCAGTTTTATAAATATATGACAGAAAATTAAAAAGTAAAACAGAGTCCCTTTAAATGAAGTAAGCATTGAGCATTTTTCACATAAAGGTTCATTTGGGAGAAATGGTGTAACTTAATATCATGAAAACAAACTCGTTTTGGCTCATGTCTGCATGGACTGAAATCTGAGCCTCTACATTTGGGTGCGTCAGTGTAAATATGCTTTTGCACGTGATGTTTCCTCATGAATTTGTGTGTTTTGTGTCCCTCCTTTTGAAGCTCTCTGCTGTGGAATGTGGAGGCGAATCTCCACAACTTCACAAACTGAAGTTTGTCACTGACAGACATACCAGCTGGTCCTGGGAGCGTGATGCATTTGTGCAAACCAGTGCGTGAATGAAAGAAAGCACTGTCATCCAGAATAACTGTGTTAGCTGACGCATTCTTGGATTTTGTGCAAGGTTGGACTGGAAGCTGTTTACTGCTACATAATGAAAGAGCACATCCACATATACACCGGAGCCTCACGCAGACTTCAAAATAAAACAGCAACACTTTGCACTTTGACCTGCTATTGAAGACTTGGTTCCCATTAGTGTCCTTAATGGAGCTCCTCCGTACGACTGTAAACAATAGTGTTCTTTGTTATCCTGTAAGAGAGACAACACAGTTTTCTCATTGATTGTAATCTAACATTTCAGTCAGCAGTGTCATCGACTTCTCTAGGCTCTTGTTGTTTTTGCACTTCGAGATGTAAACATGCAACTGTTGCTCTGTTTTATAACTACTAGATGAGCCTTTTGTGAAAGAATAAAGTTTTATATATTATTATAAAACTCTTTTGTAGATTCCTCATTTAACAATGGCCTGTTTACTGCAGCTTGTTATAATCACTGTGAGATGATTTGAACTTTGTGACATAGCACCAGTAGGATAAGGTGAAGATCTGTACACTGTGGGCATAAAGGAATGGAGATGGTGTTTAAACGAGGCAGCTCAGTTGACTCTACGGGGTCTGTGAAGAATACGCAAATGCAGGTAAACTCAGTAATACTCAGACCAGTCAATCTGGCACCAAAAACCATCAAAGTCACTTTCATCTTGAACATGTCTACATGTCAAAATCTTTGAGCAGCTGACATGTGATTGGATGATTAATAAACAATTAACAATCAGTTGAACATGAAGTAGGTGGCCCCTGAGTGTCTATTAGATCACTGTTCACGTGCCAAACAAGTACTTTTATTCTTAAA
The DNA here is from genome assembly GCF_057382185.1 of Mchenga conophoros. Taxonomy (NCBI): domain Eukaryota; kingdom Metazoa; phylum Chordata; class Actinopteri; order Cichliformes; family Cichlidae; genus Mchenga; species Mchenga conophoros. The sequence goes on along the minus strand of NC_140532.1, from coordinate 21,637,019 downwards.
CCTTAATTATATAGTTGAATTGTACTCGTAAAATGATTCTTGGTGTACAGGTTGAGCCATTTTTGTATTCCGGTTGGCAAAGAATGGAGGCCCAGCCCCACAAGTGAACTAAGCAAACTTTACGTACTCTGTAATTTGAGTCAAAATCTAGTTTAAGTACTTTTGATTTAGATTATATTTGTTTTCAAGTTTGATTTATTAAGCACCAATACACGTTTGAAGTGTTTAACCAACACAAACATGTGGAAATGTAGGATTTATCCTTTTTAAAAAAATAGTAAAGCAACATCTGACAGCTGTTTCCTTCAATAAATGATGGATTTTTTTTGGCATACTGTATCAGACATATTTAATACATTCACTAACTCACAAAACTGCTCAAGGCAGAAAACAAGCATGAACGTTTCTGAGGATAGTTTTGTGTCTGCGTTTATAATTTGATCATTAAAGGAATAAGGAATCTGACATGTACTGTGGGCTCAGTGGGGGCCCAACAACAGCTTTCAGCCCTGGGATCCCTGAGGAGGTCACATTAAGTTAAACAGTAACTTTCTATAGAACATGACATCATTCACTTCTCCATTGAACATCGAAATCTCCAGAAATCACTTTTAAACAACATTTTACAACATAGAACTGAACCATCACATTATTACATCGATAGTTTTAAGTTATTGTGGTTGATTCAGTGGAACATCTAAATAGTAAACTTGACTCTTCAACCCCACAATTTGTGTTTCTACATTTTCCCTGAATGCCCTTTGTCCTTTAACTTGAACACAAAGTGTAGAAAGTTTGAATTATTGAGACGTTGCGTGATGGAGCAGTGAACTGAGTGATTCACATCATGAAAAAACTGTAAAATATATATCTGCAGTGTTTGGATAAATCTGTGAGCTTTACACAGCACATTGTTGGTACAGATTCATCAAACTTTGGGATGATTTCATCTCTAACAATGTATCATATTATATTACTTTGTCAAAGGAAACCCTGTAAAACCTGAAACTGCAGAATAACTTGATTCCACTGCTGTTAAATACATGTACAATATTTCTCTTTGCAGTATAGTTCAGCTTAATGGGGTATTAAATTACAGAAGTCAGCAGTTAATGTTATAACTGGTTGAGCTGAAGCTCAAATCAATTTCAAATTCAAATTTGTCACATACACAGTCATACACAGTATGATATGCAGTGAAATGCTTACACAACTGCTCGTGACCTAAAGGAAAAAAAGGCTATGAATAAGATAGGAAATAAATATGAAAATTAAAAAGGGTCAATTTAACTAGGAAGGAATAAAATAAAATATAAAAATTAAAGTTAAAAATGAAATAACTGTACAACAACAAATTAGAATGAAGGGTAAATTTAACTGGGAAAGAATAAGATAAAATATATAAATTAAAGTTGAAAATAAAATAACTCTACAACAAAATACACAGTATAGAACTATATAAGAATGTATGAAGAAATATATATATATATATATATATATGTATATATATATATATATATATATATATATATATATATATATATATATATATGTATATACAATAACAGCAGCTGTACAGTATTAAGTGGAAATGAAGAAATATAATGTCCAGTGTTGTGCAATCCACATTTGTAAGTGTCTTGTGCAGTGCAAATATGCTTAAAGAGATTTAGTGATGAAGTGATTCGATAAGATGACCACGCATCTAATCAAATTAGTGTAAACAAAGTCCAGAAAGTCCAGCGTGTGTGTAAGAACCATATGTGTGGGTCAGTACTGTGTGGTGGTGTGATTGAGAGACCGTATCGCCTGCGGGAAGAAGCTCCTCCTCAGTCTCTCTGTGTTGGTCTTCAGGGAGTGGAATCGCTTTCCTGACCTCAACAGAGAGAACAGTCCGTTGTTGGGATGGCTGAGGTCCTTCACGATCTTGCTGATCTAAAAGTGAAGAATATTTGTTGAATTAAATCAAATTACAAGTTCCTTGTTAGTGTTATTAAATATTATATATATGATAATTAACAAAGATTCTTGAACATGAACATGTAACATATTTAAATGTTTCTGGTCAACAGTTGAAACCGGTTAACTTTATTCTGTATAACTGGGTAATAACAAAGTAGGAACTACTGCAGTTTTATAAATGCAGTAAAGTCATGAAAGAGTTAATTGTTTTATGTATTAATTAGATTTAATTTTTCATATTTATCAGTTTGGTTTTAATTAGTTTATAAATACGGCACTTTTCATGTATTTGACTTCTCTATAAAACGAATAACCTTTGTATTCTTTGGCTAAGCATCATATGTTCATTAAAACTGACTGATTGTAACTGGAAAGTCACACCTTGTTCCCACTTAGTTCTGTGTTATATGTCAGTCCCAGTCTGAGAGGATCGAAACCTCCTATGAATGTGCGCCACAGGATCCCAGTCGGAATCACTTTATCATTCTTCTGGACGAGTTCAGACAAAAACGCCACATAAAACCGACTCTGTCCGTAAGATGGACGTCAGGGAAGAACCCAAACAAGTAGTAGAAAGTATGGAGTCAGAAGGGCAAGCACCCAACCCTCCACCCTCTCCTCCTGCTTTGCCGGCTGGACTAGTGATGGTTTCTCCAATCAGGACAGATAATTAGTTATTTTAAACTTCCTTTATTTTCTCCACACGGCTCACTCCACTCGCCGTGACATCATCACTAGTTTACAGAGACTAGAAAAAGAGACAATATCCAGCGGTGGCTCTCTGTGTAAAATAAGAATGATTTGATTGCTTCAAGCTGATGGGAAGAAAACGTAGCTTGTTACAATCAATGCAGAAGAGCATCTCAGAATACATAACAGGTCCAGCTTTGAAGCAGATCGGCGACAGCTGCAGAAGACCACACCGGACGCCACTTCTGTCACCAAAGAAGAGGAAGATTCTGCAGGTTTACCAATATTAGATAATAGAAGATTGAAAAACAGTTATCTAGTCTGATTAGTCTCACTTTTAGCTCTGATATTAGATTGATGGGGTCAGAATTTTCACATAAAAAAAACCATGAAAGCATGGATCCATCCTGTCTTCTTGGCACATCTGATTATTGTTTAAATCTTACAGCCCTCCTATTGTTGCTGAACATGTCCAGTCTTTCATGAACACATGTTAACTATCTTCTGATGGCTGCTTCCAGCAGGTCAAAATCAATATGGAACAATATGGGACAAATAATTAAGTCAATCCACTATTTTAAATGTAAAAGTAACAAAGTGATCTTGAACTTATATGTATGAAGACAGCCCCACCTGCTGGTAAGATTGTGTGGTATTCATATCGAAAAAGTACATCATCAGCAATGCATGATGCAGAGTAATGCTTCTTGACTGCAATATGTGACACTTTAAACTCATTGTTGACAAAAGTCTCTGTGTTTGTGGGAAAAAGAATCACATCAAAGCTTGAGAAAGACTGGAAATGATTAAAGGTCAAAGGTCAGATTTCTATTCCACGTCACTAGTGCATGGAATCACATTTCTTGACTTGTGCACTATTTATTTATCCTTTTCAACATCCATTTCATTGTTTTTCAGAGCGAGGTTTGGGATATTTTGTTTCCCATCATTAATGAAACTTTTTTAATAATGTAAACATTAAAAATGACGAAAAGATGAGACTGAGTAACTTTTGAGGTCTGGTGGAGCAGTGGGAGTTTAGGTGTTTTTTCAGATATAAAGCAAGAATGGCCTCATTAGCTGCCAGCATTTGCAATGTAAGCAGTATGTGTATAGTTGGTTTACTTAGGCTGTGGGACTCACATTCATGTATAAATGTATACATTCGCTGTTATGTAGGCAGCAGTACTTGTTCTTCATTTCAAACAAAGTGGCAAATACAAAGTACTGCGCAGAGCTGCATTTCAGTGAGATAAATAACAAAAATATGGACAAATCAGCTACAGGTGTTACAGGTATTCCATGGGGTCTGTTTTTATACAGAAAAGTAGAGACAGGAGACATGAGTTGCATTTGGTCTGCAGGCTCTTCCTCCTCTGAGGTACAGAAGCGTTGCAATGGCCTATCGCGCTCACAACTACTTCTCCCTTGTGGCGTTGCCACGCAATCACGTCTTCATAACTTTAACTGAAAAGTGCAATACCACCATGAAAAAATGCTTTTTACATTAATAAATGTTTTACAAAAAAATACAATTGACCATACACTTGTAGGTGTCACACAGGCATCAACAGCTCATTGTTATCAGTAATTTGGACCTGAAATCCTCCATAGCTTCATTTGAAAGAGGATAATCCCTGGAAACTGAAGCTGTTGTTTTTTAAAATGTCTTCACACAGATTTTTAAAAGAACAAACTGCCCTGCTGTGAGTGGTGGCTGCTCATTGCTATAAAGCTATAGCTATAACCAAAGCTACCAGACAAACCAGCAGTTGCCTGGGAACAAATTACAAAAAATGCCACATTTACCCAAGTGAGTCCTAGCTGACAGACAGCCATGATGCAGCATGGTGATTTTTGACCTGTCAAACAGCAGCAGTCTGACCGCTTATCTATTTACAGCTCTTTGCAGTGACAGTTGGACGTGTGGCAACATTCTTAGGCTGAGGAAAGAGATAGTCAAGTATCTTCTGTTTTTCTCTTCCCTGCTGTTTTGAACTGGGTGTGAGGAGGCATTAATGCTGGTAAGGAGTCAAAAGTGTTTTCTGTTCATAAGTTTAAACTCACTGCAAGTCTTCTGATTTCTGTTGTCATGTTAGCATTGTTGTCATGGAACAAAGCAAATGATACGGTTACTCATATTTTATCTAACAGGAAAGGTAAAGCTTGACTTTGTCTACAGTTACCGCTGCCTGGGTAACGTGATCTCACAGACTGGCTCCACGGTCAACTCTGTCGTCACAGCGCATTAGTGGAAAAGGTTAACTACAGACTAACAGCATGGCCAAGGGAACGAAAGCCAAAAGAAAGACTAAAAGTAAGAAGATCACCTTGAAAATGGCCCAGAACTGCGTGGAGCTGACATTGGATGGTAAACGCCGACTGGATCTCACTTTCAAGGGGATTACAGCTGTTCCAAAGTGCATCCAGAAGCTCTTTCACATGGATGAAGTGGACCTGAGCAGGAACATGATCAGAAAAATTCCAGATTTTATTGCTCAGTTCATCAAAATGACTGTTTTGGATTTGCACAGCAATTATGTGAGTGTGACAGATAATGTCTAATGTTTACAACAACTCTTTAAAAGTAGGTAAATAAATGGTAGCTACTGTATAGCAGCAATACTGTGGGGCTGCTACACAGTTGTTGTGTCACACTATTTTAAATAATTTTAAATAATTAAATATTCCAAATATTTAAAATTAAGCCCATTAAAAAAAACCCCAACAACCTCTAGATTAAAGTACTAATCATCAAAAGCTAATCATTAAATAATCACAAACATACGGGGACACCTTAGAGACCCGCTAACTGTAACTAGCCTGTTGGCAGCTGTAGTTTGCCCATTTCAAAATTGTACCATGGTTCGTAACTATGTCCATGTTTAATGCACCAAAATCACCATCTGTTAAAAAATGTGTTATTGTTTCTAGCTGGAGGAGCTCCCCGTGGCTATCGGCTACCTGCAGAACCTTAAGGTTTTAAACCTGTGCAACAACCGTCTCACAAGCCTCCCAAGTGAGCTCGGCCTCCTGAATAAACTCCAAACACTGAACCTGGGTCTCAACCAGCTGGAAGCTCTTCCTGCCTCCATTGGTGCACTGGAGGACCTCCGCCACATTGGCCTTTTTGACAACAGATTCACCCGCCTCCCCAGCTGCCTCTTGAAGCTGAAAAAACTGGAGAGTATCAAGATGGACAGGAATCCAATTATTGCTGAGAAGATACCCACTGAGAAACCAGTCAGTATTTCAGAGAGCTTTTACCTAGTCAAAGAAAGCTTCCTGTGCAAAGAGTGTCTGAATAGGTGCCAAGCTGAGAGGAAGGCGCTGAGGGAGGAATAAATACCATACTGTGTTCTTAACTCAAGAGTGCCTTTCACTTACAGTACTGCATGTTACTCTGATCTGTACTCTACATAGTACATAGATTCAATTAATATCAGACAGTAACAGAAAACTTTGCAGTTTCCCTTGTAAGTGTATTTAAAGAATTATATTTTTACACACATTTTATGCAATTACTATGCTTATAACTGCATGATAGTTAGATACAAATAAAGTGTTTTGACAGTCTGTTCGGCCTAGAGGGCAGCAGAGAGCACCCTTATCTCTGAGTACCTGTCACTGGCTTTAAACATTTAAACATATTTCATGTTATTAAACATACAAACGGTATCTTTTCCATGTGATCATAATTCATTCATCATGATCATCATCATATATGGAAAAAATTATGTTCCTGAAGTCTCTAATAAAATAATAATAATAGTAATAATAATAATAATAATAAAAGTAACAATGTTTTATGTACATCTCAGTCAAAGGTCTAGCAAGAATGAGGTTGTTTATTCATTTGCTTACAGTATTTCACATTACAAAATATCTCAGTATAATGTAGCATTAACTTGACTTTGAAATTATCTGTCAGTGATACAGTAAACAAGATACAACAACTGTTTATGTACACTTGGGGTCTTTCATGTCTCCTTAACAAAAACAAAAAACAAAATCCTCATTCAGATATCTGTCTTCCATTCGATGGTATGTGTGTGTATGTGTGTGTGCGTGTGTGTGTGTGTGTGTGTGTACACTTTAGTTTTTGACAATATAGTACTTAAAGAAACACACTCCACTTTTTTTGGAAATAGGCTCATTCTCCATCTCCCTCAGAGTTAAAAATGCAGCGTCTTCTTTCCGTAGGTTAACAGGACTTTGGAGCGGGATCTTAAGGGATGGGGCGTGGCCGGAATTTTTGCTCGAGGCGCCATATTAGCAGGCCAAACAAATGCTTGCTGTGTGGTCCGTTGTACACACACAGACACGCATGCACATTTACACACACATACCATCATATAGAAGAGAGATTTCTGAATAGGGATTTTTTTTGTTAAAGAAACATGAAAGACCTCAACTTAAGGTTAAGTGTATAAACTTGAACTTGAAACATCTTTATGATGTAACCGAAAGAATCATGAATCTGAAAAGCGACATTTCTGGATTTTATTTTTGTCGACTTATGAAGTTATATATATTATTTTGTATATTTTTGAAATTTATTAAGGAGAAGATTGCTGTTTGGCTAATTGGTCCTAACCAGTTACTGTATAAAAGATGAACACTGTGACAGCACTTCCTCCCATTGTGCGAAAATGAAGCCAAAATATCCCGCTTGTGGGCGCTGCCATGTTCCACTTTTGGAGCCAGAGTCTGCTCAGTAGTAAAGTGTGGTGGAGCGTCTCTGGACATGACCGCGAACACGCCCCTTTACGCTTTTTACATAGCCCGGCTGCTCCGTCTCTAATTCTGCAGGGTATGATGACTGTTATTTAAAGCTACTAATTAAAGTGTTTATTTAGATTAAAACTTATCATACAAAACATGCACTCAAAAAAGGTCCATCTAAACAAACCTGTTTGAATCAACAGGCCTCTGTACCCTGTGTTGCAAAGAGTTTTGTTAAACTATATAAAAAACATGAATTTATCTTGCTGGAGAGCACATAATACACATGACAGATTACACATCCAAGCTTTAATCATCATGTCATGCCTGTGGGAGTTACCTGGAAAAAATGCAAAGACTGACTTAACATTAGACGGAGGCATGTTGTCCAACATCGGTCTAAGGTGTGAGTGAACCAGTTTTTTTTGGTTGTCATTAATAAGACTAAGACTAACTAATAAGAACATATCTGATAAAAAATATGATACTGTAAATAATCCTTAGTTTTAAATTTTTGTTATAGGAGGGAACATATGTGGTATTTTAGCATCAGACACTTAGTTTTCTGTTTTCTGATGAAGTTGTTCTGCATTCATTTGTGCAGATGATGTCTTTTATTTAACGAAAACACAAATCAGACACCAGCTCACAACCTTAAACATGATTATTGTGCTAGCAATTGGGTGTGATCCAGTGATGGATTCATGATTAGCTAACAATGAGGAATGGCAGGGATTTTTTTCTTTAGCAAAAGAAACAATAAAACAATGAAAAGACCTCGGGAGACATAAAACTGTTTTACTGTCAAGATATCAAAACTAAAGCCAATAACTTTGGTGATTTTCTCTATTTGTGCAATATTGATTAGCGTTACTGCTCTTTAAGGTAAATATCAAAACTATTACACTGTTTAATCCACAGCGATGCATCCTATTCTGTAAAATCATATTTTTGTATATGTTGTCCTGTGAGGACATCTGATCTCTGAAAAAACAACTGTTAATGAAGCTGGAAAAACAAACCCACATCTTGATCCTTAAAAAACATATTAATATGTATCTTAACAAAAACAATCACAGCTGAAATAAAAGGCTTCAGCCTACTAATATTAGTTCATAAAATACATTCTCGGCGCCAAAAGTGATGAGTTAAGGTGCCCATGGAGGCAAGGGTGCCACCAGGCATTTGGCCCCGGGGCAGACCCAAGACAGGCTGGAGAGATTATTTCTCTCGGCTCATATTCATATTAATATTCTTATTCTTCTATGACAAAAAGTACAAGTGTTCATTTAAGGAAATAAACAGAGCAGTAAGAGATATTTTTCAATTTTTTTATTTTTCTTATTTTTGATTTGCTGCCAATTACATGTTTTTATTTGTAATTTTTGTAGTGCTCCCTACTATGTGAACCCAACTGGGTCTAGACTGGGTCTAGAGAGTACTTTAAATTCAGGGAATTTAAAATAGAAAGTAGCTCGTCCACAGAAGGACTGGTAGCTCCCCTTACGATAAGGGTTCAGATCGTGCGAACAGGTGTGAAATGTGTGTGTTTAGTTAGTTTGTTTGTTTGCTTGTTTTAATCAATTTTAAATCATGCTTTTTATTTGTTTTTGTTTCTAATGTCTCTGTAAAGCACTTTGAATCACCTTGTTGTTGAATTGTGCTATACAAATAAATTTGCCTTGCCTTGCCTTGCCCTCACCTGATGTTTTATGTTTATTAGTTTAGTTTAGATTCTAAACTATCAACCCCAACAATCGAATGATCTCCTTTAATAGCAAGCGCTGGGCAACGGTGGAAAGGAAAAACTCCCTTATAAAAAGGGAGAAACCTTTGACAGAACCAGGCTAAGAAAGGGGCAGTCATCTGTCATGACTGGTTGGGGGGTGAGAGGCAGAGGAAAAGAAAAAAGAGAGCACATGTTAGCTATATGTTGCTCACATTGCCTAAAATGAACAACGTATGGTTTTCTGGACTGTGAAAGAAAAGTCTCAAGTCAGTTTTCAGTGACGTGACTGAAGACTTTTCTGGATGGCCGTGCGGATGCTTGTCAGAAACAGTTCATTTCCTTTCTTGGAGAAATGAACTCCACCACGTAAAAAAATGGAGTTGTCGAAAAACCTGATTTGCGGATGCTCAATAATCACTCCATCGAAGTGGTCGACAGCCTTTCTAATGCTGGCATTCACAGTGTTCCTGTCCTTATTGATTTCGCCTGGATTTCCATATATCCACACTTGACGCTCGTTGATGGATGAATATGCAATTGTCATTGAGGGGAACTCTGTGTGCAATTGCATTAATTCCTTCTCAATGACAGAAGAAAGTTTACAAGCAGAAAAGAGTCCCAAATCATTGCCCCCAGCATGGATTACCAGTATGTCAGGTGGGCTCTGTGTGGATAGCTCCTTATAAAAACGAGGAAGGACTCCCCACCAGCGCATTCCTCCTTTGCCAAACCACTGGACTTTGGTATTAAGTCCGAAATTTTCTCCGAAAATCTCTTTTGCTTCACCCTCGGCTCGTCTGATGTAACTGGACCCAATGATCCACACATTTGTTTCTCTCTGGTCTTCTGGGCTCTCTTTCTTTTTCGGTGTGTTTTCACAGATGTTGGTATCACTCAAGGCTGTATCGTTTCTTTTCTGACCTGGGAGTCGGATAGTCCTGGACAAGGGACTTTTTTGGATGCTCTGTGTCACTGCTGCTTGTTCTGGCCTCTTGTTGTCTTTCAGTGTGTTTTCACAGATGTTGGTATCACTCAAGGCTGTATCGTTTCTTTTCTGACCTGGGAGTCGGATAGTCCTGGACCAGGGACTTTTTTGGATGCTCTGTGTCACTACTGCTTGTTCTGGCCTCTTGTTGTCTTTCAGTGTGTTTTCAGAGGTTTTGGTATCACTCAAGGTCATATTGTCCATTTTCTCAACTAGGAGTCGGATAGTCCTTGGCGAACAACTTTTTTGGCTGCTCTGTGTCACTGCTGCTTGTTCTGGCCTCTTGTTGTATTTTGGAGTGTTTTCAGAGGTTTTGGTATCACTCGAGGTCGTAATGTCAATTTTCTCAACTACATGTTGGGTAGTCCTCGGCGCATAACTTTTCTGGCTGCTCTGTGTCACTGCTGCTTGTTCTGGCCTCTTGTTGTATTTTGGTGTGTTTTTAGAGGTTTTGGTATCACTCAAGTTCATATCGTTCTTTTTCTGAACTTGGAGTTGGATAGTCCTTGAAGAAGAACCTTTTTGGATGCTCCGAGTCACTGCTGTTTCTTTTTTCTCAGTGTCTATTCTCATCCTCTTTCTCTCTGGAGAGTAGCTCTCAGAGTTGTTTTTGCTGCCTTTTGAAATCTGACTGTATCGTCTTTTCAACACAGTTTTTTCTTCACAGATTCGTCTCTTTTTCCTTGGTGGAGAGCAGCTGTCGGGACTTCTGCAATTCTGTGCAGCATAATCCGGGCCTCGCTTCCTCTTGAGTGGAAGCTGGAAATGTGTTTCTTCAGAATTTGGCTCTGGATTTTGGTGGTCCATTGTAGTAAAGCCAGCGTAAGCTTGTTGACCTCCGCCGTGTTTACTCTGAGACATGTTAGAGTGTTGATGAAGTGACTGTGTTAAAGATTCAACTGTTTTAAAATGTTTCTCAGGTTTACCTTTGAATGCTGCAATCTCGAGTGTTGCAAATAAACTGACTGAAAGTTTGGAATTCTTACCCCTACTTAAGGATTCACTGATCAAAGGCATATGAAATGCCTTTGATCATCATAATGATGTCATAACATAATGTAACAGTAACATTCTTTTTTTTTTTTTAAATTTGGTGTTATCGGGCTTTGGAACGTGATGTCACGGGAGGGGGCGTGGCCGCCGGGGCGCCATTTTAGCTGGCCAAACAAAGGGCTTAAGGAGCGAATGCATCAGCAGTGGTTCGCTTTGCTGTGTTGTGGGTTTTAATGTTAGATTGCACGATCGGGGAGGGAATAAGCTTGAAAATAGGCTGTCTTTTTATTCTTTCCCAGCCTGAAAGCAACGTGAGGGAGCTTATGTAGTGGTTGTTACCAAAAGAAGGCATCTAGCCTGGATAGCAGCTGTGAGATGAGTTGATATCCAGTTCTCTACCATCCACAGATATCTGTTGTTGTGCTACAGATATTTTCATTCTGGTAAGTTCTAAATAAGTTCATATTAGGGCTGTTCGATATAACGATATATATCGGATGATGATATAAAAACATCTATCGTTTCATTTTACACTATTGTTTGTTTCGTGCTATCGCAAAATAAACTGTTTATGCCAATATTTTTTCATCGTTTTGATGGTCGCTGTAGTGGCTATATTAATTTCTTACAGTTCTCTCTTTCTCTTATATTTATTATAACCACACTATGGACGGATAGGCGACTGTTTTAATGTTGTCATACGCCATGGGCATAGCTGGACTGGCCATCGGGCATACCGGGCATTTGCCCGGTGGGCCGCTAGCGATTTTTTGTTTTTATGGGCCGATGGATTTTTTTCTTTTTTCTTTTTTCTTTTGGAAGGGTATAAATAATGAAAGGTGTTGGATTGGCCAATTGGTCATGATCGACTCTGGGCTCGACCTATTACAGCCGAGGAGGTCGGATGCACCCTCCCCCTTGTTTAGCAATCTTATAGACGAGCTAAAGAAAATGGAGAACAAAAAAAGGAAAGGAGGTGCAGAAAAAATTAGGGCCAAAAAGAAACAAGCCCTTCAGGCAGACGCTGCCAAATGTGTAAAAATAACTGAATTGTTTGGCGGTAGCTATGGCATAGCTTCCACAGATTTAGCAACATCAGCAAGTGGTGGAGGCCAGCAGGTGGATAAGGGAAAGGGGAGGCAAGAGGAGGAGAGACCCGAGGCGGCCGCCGGTCATAGTGGCAGAGGAACTGAACTTCAGGTAAGAAGTTATGACCTGCTGTCTATCTGTGTCAGATATAAGCCAAGTTTAGTTGGAGTTTGTTTTCGTTGTGCTGACTTTTTACAGTCGCTTAGAATAACTGGTACTGCGTACTAGCTAGCATGACGGAGTTTATATACTGCTGGGCGGGTGCTATGAAGTTACTGGTAGTAAATTTTATTTTATGCTTAAGGTTAGTTTCTCAAACTCCTCAAAATCTTAACAAATTGTGCCAATCCTTACATGTTACACCAGGCTGATTTATCATCAAAAGTGGAGAAGTCTGTGACAGAGGAGACAAAAGAGCAGCAGAGAGAGATGGAGAGATGACTTTATGTCATCCATGAGGGATGCATTTGACATATGTTTCACATATTATAGCCCAACAAGTTACTTATAGCAATTTAAATACGAGCAATCAGTTTTTGGCAAATACCGGAAATCACTTTTTGGCAGACAATCACTTTTTGGCACAACACCGGCTATTGCAGTTAATAATACAACAGCTTCTTGCCATTTTTTGTGTTTCTTTTTATCGCTGTGTAACTGAGTTCAATTGACTATGTGCACGAGACAATGCTAACTTCCTGGTTTGAGACCGGATGTGGGGTTGTGCATTTCCGGTAGCTTTACTTTGCGGTCAATCGCTACTGCAAAGATATACTCCAAAATCATGTCCAAAACTCGAAAACGGAAAGATTGCGTTAAGTTACAAAGCGCAGAAGGTGGGAACACTCACCACTGTTGTGTCATAAAAAAATCTAATGGTCAATTTTGACATTTAAAGCGTTTAGATCGATCAGTTGTTTACATCACTCAACACAAGCAGAACTGCATTACTGCAGCAGAAGACACATCGTCCACATTCAGAATCACATCTTTGTATAGTGACGGGTCTTATGATTTAAACAGGCAAATGTTCAGCATTCAAACTACGGGTGAACAATAGTCAAACCAGATGTTTCCCTGTTATGTTGATATCAGCTAGTCAAGTACACACCTACACAGCATGTTAACAAACCGTGAAAAAAGCCACACAAAAAATGAATGATTGCTGGTAACGGTTTCTATGCATTAGTATTTACGAAGGGTATGTTGTGACTTACCTTCAAAATTACAGCGGTCCCTCGGCGTTCATCCGCACCTGTTCATCCCGCCCTGCGCCGCCCCGGAAGCTCGCTGCGTCACCCCTCCTCTGCAGCTGGCCAGAGACCACACCCACGCCACAATGAGCTTTGTTTGATTAGATAAGCATCCGATGCTGAGACCACGAGACTGTAAAAACATGATTTTTGGGCTTCATTTCTGTACTGAACAGTCATTTTAAGATTAGTTAGTAAATAACAATTAGCTAATGTTGCTCATTAGACTAAAGTCATCTTACTTTGGTAATGTAAATATAATATGGTCAATATTAAAGTTATTCCATTAATCATTATTAGTTATATCAGCAGTGAACTTGAACTCTGTGTCAAATACTGAGCTTCAGTAAAGATTCAAGTTGTCTATTTAAATTTCCTTTCACCTTAAATCTTCACTCAAAGACAAGCATCTTTTACAGTGTATATATAGATATATTATATATAAGAGACAAATATTGTTCTATTATTATGTTGGCATTACTAGATTTGGCTCAATGCTTACATATATGTGTAAAAAGAGAATGTACGAGCTGTGATGACTGTTTCTGATAGAATGAAGAGTAGACTGATATATGAAATATTCCTTTATTGGGTGAGAAAATCAGACCATGTCATCACTGCTTTAAGTCATACAGAATAGATATCAGAGCCTTAAACAGGCTGACTTCTGCTAAATGGGTCAAACTGAACAGAAAGCATACAAACACATAACATCCTTATGGAACATGATGTAACACAATAGATCAACTTACCTCAAAATATATAAAGCATATAAACAATTACAGAAATATGATACAACAAACACAGCAGTACTAATAATCCAAAATACCCAAAGCTTCATATAACTGAAACAAACATTTATTTTTAGGTCCATTCTGCTGCTGATACATACTTTAGGTTTCTGAATATCAAACTTGTTGCTGCCTTTCATAGTGTGTAACTTGAAGGCCCTGAGTACTTTCTCCCACACTGAAAACACTGGAATCATAAAATTATTTGAACATTACCTAATAAGGCAGATTCAGGATCAACATGGTACCAGCTCACCTGAACAGTTGGCCAGGGGCTGATATCCAGAAACAGGTGAGAGACCCAGAGGTAGTGACAGAGTCGTTAGAGTTGTATTGATAAAAGGTGCTTAAAAGTGTTGGATACTTCAGGCCAAAAGAAAGAAGAACAGTTTTATTTGAATGTAAAATCAATCTGCTGTCACCTTCCTTTTATTTTACCTTTGTGTAACTGTGCTGTGAAGCTTCGCTGATCAGTAAACTTAATCATTGTCTGTAAATCATAATTCAAAAGAATAACTCAGGAGAACAAAGTCAAGCTATGTATGAATGTAGTTTTGCGCACGTTCTCCTCCCACTGATCACTTCCTCCTCCTAGTGGATAAATGATAGTATTGCAGCTTGTCTCATCACCATTTCAAGTGTAAAATCCTGAAGATTCCCAACAACATGGTTCAGTACCTGCATCCTGTTGGAGAACAGTATGTAAAACACACAAACACACAAGTGAACACAGCTGCTGAACATCTGCATCTTCATAAACTCGTTCTGTTATCTCACATCTGTCTCTTTGCATCTGTGTAGATGTGAGAGAAGATTTCTGAGAATTGCAGCGTTTTTTCATGTGATATGTGATAAAATTGAGACAAAAATGTGTTAGAAAAAGAAGACTTATTGACTTTTATTACTTATTGTTTGTGTTGCAGTGTGGGCATCTAAACCTGAACAGGAAGTTCAGAAAACCAAGAAGTTTTCCATGAGCCCAGCTCAGATAAAGCCATCATGTTCTTATTCATTTGTGACACAGAGAGCCAGGTGTTACTTACCTGCCTCACCTGCAGTCAGTGTGTGTGCAGCTGACAAACACAGAGACACTAAACAATACAAATCTACACCTCCCTGCATCCACATCCTCTTCTGCTGCACCCCTTCAGCTCCAGACAGAGACCACCTTTATCAGTGAAGACCTGCTGCCAGTCAGTGCTGGAACATCATGTGCTTTCATTAATTTTACTGATCCTATGAAGCGTTCCAATAAAAACATTTTTTCAAACACTTTCAATCTTCTTTACTTTTGTATCAGTGTCCACTAGGTGTCAGTGAAACGCTAGATTAAAAACATTGTGGGTCTGTGGGTCGGTGCTCATATGATTTACTCATAGATATCATAAACTGTTTTTTTCATTCAAAAGATGCACAACTGATGTTTGTAGAGTGATTGATCACATGCTGGTTTCAGGCAGTTGAACTGCAGCACCTAAAGGCTACCTTTGCTAGAAAAAGAGGTCTCACTATTAGGTGTAACTAAGCCCCACATGATTGCTATTTAACAATTTTAAGTGGCTAGTAATTCCTTGTTCAGTTCCTAGTGTTTTCCTAGTTTCGGATATCTTCCTGTAAAATCCAACAATAAAGCTATTCTCTAGTTTAGTTCTGCTCAAAGTTAAAAAGGGGCGCACAGAACCAGGCTGAATGACAACAACTCACATACATCAAGGATCTAATAGAGAATTGCATCATACTACATCATTGTGATCAGATGGGGACAATGCAAAGTAAACTTATGCCTATGTTTTACCTAATGGGGTACAATGTTGCTATTGAGGGGTTGCTGCTGCTGATAGCGCTGGAGGGCAGGGCTGTGTTGGTCTGAGACTGTAGAAAGCCGGTCAGAGCAGGCACGCTCCATTTTGCGTAACTATTTTTAAATCCCGGTAGCACTGCAACCACATAAGCTAGCGCAATAATTTTTTTTTGCATATGAAACCGGAGGAGTTGTACTTACATCTTATGCCATCAGCTTGTCCTAAGTCACAGTTTCGTTCCACATATAGCTTTGCAAAAACTGCATAAAAAGCACTTGCAGCAACAAAAACATACTATTCCAGAAACACGCTTTGCCGATCCAATCAGCTGTTTGTAACACTTCCTGCTCCATCAGCATGAACTATCGCATGTCCGCCATGTCCTGCCCAAACCTGGAAGTGACAGCATTTTGCAGAAATGTAGTTTTTTACCATCAGGGCCTTATGAGCCTATACTGGTGTTTTTAAAAGTTATGTTTGACTTTATGACTTTCTGTGTCGTTTCTGGGATGCTTAGGACTCATATTGCACTGCTGGAAATAGTTTATTTTGATGCATATGCTGGGTTTTTTTGCAAATTTGCATTATAATATTTATTTTCGTTTTCCTGCAGTATATAAAAATTGGTGTATTTCAAAAATAAAACTATGAAGACAGTCAAAATAAATTCCCTGTGGTGGGAAACTATTTTGTGCAACTTTTTTGTGTTTATAGTTTTGAGGGATAAGCCTCTTAAATTTCTCTAACTAGAAATATATGTTAAAAAAACAAAAACGATTTTCAATTTTTTTGTAGTTTATTGCACTTTTTTGCAATTTATGTAATTACTATGCACTTAATGCAGACATATTATTAAAATTGGGGCTATAATGGTTGTATTGATGTATATCAACTTGAAATGCTCCCAAAAATGGCACTACAGCATGTAAAAATATAATATAAGCTCTGGCGGACTTGGTTCTATGGTAGGTCTTAAAGGGTTAAAAAGTCCATAGGAGAGATGGTAGTTGATTAAACAAGTGTTATGAGATAATAATAAAATACAAAGATTGGTGACAGCACTTGGAACCGTAATGCAACAGATTAAAAAAATAAAATAAAGAAAATAAAGAAAAAGAAAACACTGTGGGGAATAAATTAGGCTCTGCCTGTGACTCACTCTTTGCCTCTCTTCCTCCTTCCATCTCATCTCATGTATCACTCTCCACTTGCTTTTCATCTGAGAAAAGGGCGCAATTTGTTATTGCTTTAATAGTAATAAAGTCATAATTAAGTAATGATGGAATGATGTTATAGAACCAAAACACTGCAATTGTGTTTATTATTGTTTTTATACTTAAATACCTCTGCAATGCAACAACTGGTACATGTGTTAATGTTACCTGTGCTCTTTTTAATTCAACTGGTGAGGGATCCACTGCCTTTAACAGCCTCACATAGCTACCTTTGTCACTGTTTTCTCCTCATGTCCTTAAAAATCTATACACATAAAACACATACATATGCACATACAGTGACATTTTTATATCTTCTCCAGAATACTGTATATACCATGGCCACAAGTTTGCATCATGGTGCTGATCCAGAATCCTTCTCTTGTTATTTATTCCTAGTGCTATAACAATAAAGTAATGAGAATGAAAAAATAAAGTAATACTAGCACGCTCTGCTGTCAAGGGTGAGCATTGGTTAATGGTTGTCATGTGACTGATACAAGCCAGATCTTTTTGTTTAGCAAAATTGTGATTAAAATGTTATTTTTGAGGGGCACAGGCGGGGCTCCACATGTACACAGACACATAAAAAAATACCTCAAGAAAAGGGCACTTGGGGCATCCATCAGGAAAGGGGCAGGTGCTCAAGCCCCCCGCATGTGCCTGTACCCAAACACCGCTGCACACTGAGTATACTCTTTCATAGGATCAGACAGAAAGGAGCTAGCTGAAGCAGTTAGGTAAAAACAAACTCACTGTATACAAGTCAGTGGATTTGATCTCTAGCTAGAAACCAGAGTGATGCACCTGGAACTGACAGTGTAAACTTACTGCAAGATACTGAAGATCATCATTCCTGGTTTTTCCAACAATTTGAAAAAAAATTATATCTCTGCTGGGTTGATTTTCTAACAATCCCACACATAAATCCTCACACAGATTGAAATACACACATGTGGACTGAGATTCACAGGCACAAATGCGTTTGCTACAATAATAGCCCCATGCAGCAGGTCCTATACTGTTAGGGACAGCCAGGCTACCATCAGGTCAAACTTTGAAGTCATAAATCCACCATGATTGTGAGCGACTAACCAGATTCACTTGTGTGTCATGACACTGAACTTTTCAACAACTTTAAAGTTAATGGCAATGTTTTCTTCCTGAATTGGTTTCACATCATTTTTTATTTATTTTCCAGCCTATGTCCATTTGATTTATTTCAGTTTATTTTGGAAGTACAGCCTGAGTGTGAGAGAGACCACTAGTTTTAGCAGTGTAGGGGAGAACGGGGCCGGTGAAAGACTATCTACTATACTCTACCACATAAGAAGTTGTGTGTGTGTGTTTTGATAATAACAGGTTTCTAGAGTTAATAGTTGAGATAATACAAATTTTCAACTGCCTGTTATATAAAAATGTATGAAAGAAAAAAATATATATACACACACATATATATACATATATATACATATATATATATATATATATATATATATATATATATATATATATATATATATATATATATATATATCCCGGGGGGGGATCCAGAAAAGTCACGTGACCTCATAACACCCCCCCCGCCCCCCCGCCCCCCAGATAACGGCGGTGTGTATGCGCCTTTAAGAGCCGTGTATCCCGCTGCCTTCTGCACTGAATCGCCGTCGCTGCTGCTCTTTGAGAGCGACAAGAACAAAAACACAAACACACTGAAAGACACGGCTATGTCTGCCAGCTCCGCTTTTAACGATGAGAAGGGCGGCTCGTCCAGCGTGGGGGAGCCGGAGTACGGTCACGATCCGGCGAGCGGAGGGATTTTCTCCTCCGACTACAAAAGGTACGAGCTACCTGCCTCGGTGCTGCCTGTTACTGTTTCTGTTTGTCATATTGTGGGGAGGGGTGTTATGGGCCAGCTTATGGTGGGGGAGGGGCAGCCTTATGTCCGCTAACACGTACATAAAGTATGCTGTAACGTCAATAGATAATAGACAGCATGTTGAACTTTGTTGCTACAGGCCCGTGATTGAAAGCAGCGCCTTCGTTTTCTAGTTCTGAGTCTCGGGCTGTGATTTGGCCGCTATAAGGCTGCGGTGTGCGGCTCGCTGCTGTTTGTTGTTCGCTCCTGTTATTACATTTCTTTGCTCACGTGTGTGAGGCTTTTAAGGTTACGGTGTTTATACGTCATGTTTGTGAAGTGGGATGCGAAAGGCCTGTCACAGGGGGGATACGAGGCCTGAGCTCCAAGGTTTCAGCACCACCCCTGCTGGACAGCGGCAGCAGCTCAGCCTGGTGGCGGCACACAAGCCCGGACCGGAAGGAAGTTCCACATTACATGAAAATAAAACATCATGAGGTCATCACAAACAAAGCAAAACCAGCTAAATAATCATCAGTCATCAGTCCTGACTGCAACTACATTGAGTCGCATTTTTTCAGGAATATTGCATCCTGAACAACTGTGAAAAATGTGTTTAAAAATGTTTTTAAATAACATAGGGCATAATAACTGGTAATCTGGAAAACTTTGACCTTTATTGGGGCACACAAACAGGGAAAGAGGTACACACAGCTATACAGAGGCAGTCTGTGATTGCACATTAGACAATGAACTTGTTAATTAAGCCATTTTTAATTTAATGGTATACACCTGTTTCCTGGTCAGCATGCTCCAGCTCCTTCTACATGTTTATTTAATTTAAGGTTAGTGTTTAAAGTTACAGTGAGTAATTTTTTCACATTTTTAATTGAAAATAAAAAGAATGTATTCATCACAGTTACTTATTGTCAGCAGATTAGAGCAGGGGTGGGGGAACTCCAGGTCTCATGGGCCGGTGTCCTGCAGGTTTTAGATGTGTCTTTGATTCGACACAGCTGATTGCGGGGGTGGCTGTAGCTCAGTTGGTAGAGCAAGTCAGTTACTGATTGGAAGGTTGGTGGTGATGCCAAATATCCTAATCCCCAGTTGTTCTCCAATGCATCCATCGGAGCGTGAATGTGTGTGAATGTTAGCTAAACAGCACTAAAGTAAAGAGGGTTATAGAAGAAAGTGCTTGTATGAATGGAGGTGATTGGGTGAATGTGGCATGTTGTATAGAGTGCTCTGAGTACTCTATGAGAGTAGATAAGCGCTATATAAATGGCTAAATTACCTCCTCAGCTTTCTCTCTGAGTTTGTTCACCAGTGTCCAAGTCCAACAACGTTAGATCCACTTTAACGAAAGTTTCACTAATACCAGCTAACAACATCTTATAGAGGCTCATAGCTTAAAGCACTTAGTCATTTAACAATAGTTTTTTTCTTTGTTTGTTTTGTTTGTTTTTATTGAAACTACTGCTTAACTACAGACAAATTTCAGAAAGTTATTATTTACAAAATAATTTTTTTCACTAGCATGCAAAGTCAAATTGTCATGCGTGAAAAATATCTGATGAGATGGGATTAAACGGTGCAATAGAAATGACAATTTAACACACCGTGCACTCCTACAGTTTTATTTTTGCTTTTTACGACTTTTCCCTCCATGAAAGCCTGATGGGGTATTGTTCTCATTCTGCCAGGGCAGCAACGACACACTGTAGGAGTTTCAAATTGATAACATAGGTGTATCTGCTAAAAATC
Source organism: Mchenga conophoros (assembly GCF_057382185.1). Classification (NCBI taxonomy): domain Eukaryota; kingdom Metazoa; phylum Chordata; class Actinopteri; order Cichliformes; family Cichlidae; genus Mchenga; species Mchenga conophoros. Next base: position 21,616,164 of record NC_140532.1, on the reverse strand, counting down.
TCAGATAAGTTTGCATCTCAGTGAACTTGTCCTCAAGGTTATAGGTCACAGGTCAAGCTTTCTGAGAATCTTGTGAATGCAATAACTCAAGAAAGAAGTCACCTAGGATTTTGAAATTAATACCTATGTGTATCTACTTGGAGGCTGAAGAGTACCACTGGCTGCTGAGAGTATTTTTCATTTTGGACATGATGAGCACAAAGGTGACACATTAGTGCAGTGGTTAGCACTGTTGTGTCACAGCAAAGACATCCTGGACTCAAATTCACTGGCCAGCTGGGGCCTTCCTGTGTGGAGTTTGTATTTTATCCAGGTGCCTCTGTGGGTTCCCCCTGGCTTCCTCCCACAGATCCAAGACAGACATGTTAGCTTAGACTAGGTCACTTGGATCCTAAATTGGATGTGAGTATGAATGTCAGTGTGAATGAATTGGCATTGCTAATTTCACTAACGTATACCTCCTCTGTCCCTTTGCCTGTGAACTAGATATCAATCTCAGTATGGCATGCTAAAGGGTCTATCAATCTGTAAAATGCATCTGGAGGCGAGAAGAAAGAGGAAGCTTGCTGCAGGAGCTATAATCGAGGGTGGGCAAGCGTACCTGCAGCATGTACATGAGTCGTAACCCCTAGCTGCAATGTACAAACCACTGCAAGAGGAAGACTCATTGAATAACTTGTTTTCAATGTTTCCATTATTTAAGCTGATCAAACTGCTTCTGTGTTGGATTAGAAAAGGTAAATCTTTCACATTGTGCCATGTGGGTCCTAAATATAAAAAACTCCAACATGCACTATTAAATCTGATAGCGTGAACGGCAACAGTAGTCGGGTTTTAAATAAAACAATTCATGATGCGGTTGTGCCACGCATCAAACTCTGCAATGCTTTTAAAATGAGGCTCCAACGCAAAGGATGTCTCATTTATTAAATCCCTGTTACCTTGGTTTCTCTCTCCTCGTGTCTCTTCTGCTTCTCCTCTACTCACATCTTTGGTGAAAAGGGACAGAGGCACAAGGAGAGGAACTGAGGATACAAGATACGATACAAGAAATGAGGATATTGTATCTGTGTTAACCCTGACTGGCGACTTGTTGCTCCAATGGAAAGGGCAGTAAGCATAAGAAGACTGTGTGGGTGAAGCAAGAACATTCCCCGCTCAGTTTCTAATGCCTTCAGCGTCACCATAATTCACCAGCAGAGGGAGCCATGTGTCTATAGATGGCAGAATTTCAGGCTCTGAACTGACTTTGGATGTGGAGGAGGAGGAGGAGGAGGTTTTGTCTCGAGTTTGTCTGGCAAACATTAGTCATTAGTGCAAAACTACTTGTGATTAAATGCCACCCTCTTTACTGTTTTTCCAGTGTAGGCTGGATATTGTTGATATAGAGATGTGTGTGTGTGTGCAGAAGTCAAAATTTGCTCAGTGAAGGTGGGTTAACCGGTTTGTCTGCAAACATAATGGTGGAAGCACACTAACACGACCTTCACTGTTGTTGCCTTGGAGACACGTTGGATGTGAAACGTTGCTTCGGTCCTCAGATCGTGCCAATCTTTTTGTATATTATCATCCAGAGAAAAGATCGGCTTTCTTCCGTTTAAAAGTGTACACTGTCCTTCAGCACGTAAGACAAATAAATTATGACTTTGAAAGGACCAGAGACTGATGCAGGTGACTATTTGTTTGCAAGACTTAACGAAAAAGGCCTTGGCTTCTTTTTTTTTATTATTATCGTAGGTCAGTGTTCTTAAACAATAAAATCAAAGGTTTTGGGTGCCAGTTTAGCTCAGTTGGATGTGCAGGTGCCCACATACTACATGGTTAAGAGCTGCCGGCCTGGGTTCAAGTCTGACCTGTGGCCCTTTGCTGCATGTCTCTCTTTCCTGGTCAGTCTTCACTGTATCTGTCTAGTAAAGTCAGAGAAAGTCAAGTCTTACAGTGGGGCAAAAAAGTATTTAGTCAGCCACCGATTGTGCAAGTTCCCCCACCTAAAATGATGACAGAGGTCAGTAATTTGCACCAGAGGTACACTTCAACTGTGAGAGACAGAATGTGAAAAAAAAAATCCATGAATCCACATGGTAGGATTTGTAAAGAATTTATTCGTAAATCAGGGTGGAAAATAAGTATTTGGTCAATAACAAAAATACAACTCAATACTTTGTAACATAACCTTTGTTGGCAATAACAGAGGTCAAACGTTTACTATAGGTCTTTACCAGGTTTGCACACACAGTAGCTGGTATTTTGGCCCATTCCTCCATGCAGATCTTCTCGAGAGCAGCGATGTTTTGGGGCTGTCGCCGAGCAACACGGACTTTCAACTCCCGCCACAGATTTTCTATGGGGTTGAGGTCTGGAGACTGGCTAGGCCACTCCAGGACTTTCAAATGCTTCTTACGGAGCCACTCCTTTGTTGCCCGGGCGGTGTGTTTTGGATCATTGTCATGTTGGAAGACCCAGCCTCGTTTCATCTTCAAAGTTCTCACTGATGGAAGGAGGTTTTGGCTCAAAATCTCACGATACATGGCCCCATTCATTCTGTCCTTAACACGGATCAGTCGTCCTGTCCCCTTGGCAGAAAAACAGCCCCATAGCATGATGTTTCCACCCCCATGCTTCACAGTAGGTATGGTGTTCTTGGGATGCAACTCAGTATTCTTCTTCCTCCAAACACGACGAGTTGAGTTTATACCAAAAAGTTCTACTTTGGTTTCATCTGACCACATGACATTCTCCCAATCCTCTGCTGTATCATCCATGTGCTCTCTGGCAAACTTCAGACGGGCCTGGACATGCACTGGCTTCAGCAGCGGAACACGTCTGGCACTGCGGGATTTGATTGAAAATATAAGAGAAAGAGAGAACTTTAAGAATTTAATATAGCCACTACAGTGTCCATCAAAACGATGAAAAAATATTGCCGTAAACAGTTTATTTTGCGACACCACGAAACAAATGATAGCGTAAAATGAAACGATAGATGTTTTTATATCGTCATCCGATATATATCGTTATATCGAACAGCCCTATTGTCAAGCCATGTTTTCATTGATGTATACTGAGTGGAGGTCATCAAATGCCATCTTTATGACAGAAAGAGTGAAATAGTTAAACTAAGATATGAACATGATATCTTCACAAAGAAAAAAAAGTGAGTTACCTAAAATGTGACGTTGTAAAACACAACCAGGTTGTGTTAATATGCTCACCTTATATCCACAAAGTGTTGTCTTTAAAGTTTTTGTTCAAACTGAACAGTGTTAAATATTATTGTTTGCATTTACTAGTCTGTACTATACTGTACTACTGGCTCTGAATGGGCTTCTGGGATTTGACTTGGCTTCTGGTGACTGGAGCATTGCTGTGTGGAGTTTGCATGTTCCTTCTGAGCTTACGTAGTTTTCCTCATGGTTCATCCGTTTCCTCCCGCAGAACAAAGAAAGGTAATCAGTGACTGGGATGGCTTCACTCTTCCCCTTGAAATTAATTTGGATAAGCAGCTATGAAAATGGATGCATGCGTCTTTTTCCACAGTTTGATTTGTTAAAAAACAGCTCCTAAATTGACTGACTGTCAGGCAACACAAGTGCTATATCAGTGATAGCCAGTAGTGACCAGTGCTTCCTTGGGTTTTAAGGCTTGACTACTGGCTGTGATCTTATATTTAGCATAGTAATGACATTGTTAATAATATTTTCATCGAACTCGAACACAATGTAGGTACCAGCCTTATCTCCATTGTGGCCACACAGAGCATGAATATGAATCATCCAACTTTAGACTATATGAGAGTTTATTAATTTATGTCTTCATATATAATTTTGCTCTCATCCTCCTTCATTTAGAGGGTGTGATAGCACTGCACTGCACCTAAAGACCAGACAGAGAAAAAAAGACAATCTAAGTTAAGAAAAGCCAGCAGCAGTGCTGTGTTGTTGCTGTCACAAATCAACTGTATTTGGATGTTTAAAAGAAAAAAATGTGATGTTCAGCTTTTGGCTTTTTTGAGTGCTTTAAACTGAGAATCAGGAGATCAGAGTTTGAAATGTGTTAAACTGTCAAATGTATTTTCTGAAAAAACTACAGCAAATTGCAGATATCTGTAAATCTTCTGCATTTGTTTTTGTTTTTTTGTTTACTGTAAAGATGCTGCCGGCGCAGCAAGCCCAGGGTTTGCTCCTGATGACATCATGGATAAAAATCTTATTAGTCTTAAGCAAATGTCAACAAATTGTCACTGAGCTACTGCAGATCACAGGAAGCGCGTTATGTCAGTTGTGCTTCAAGGCAGTTTCTTTTTTTTGTTTAGAGCCACATAGAAATATAGCGAGAGAGAGAGAGAGATGTCCTCATCACGACACTGCCAAGAAAGCTGAGTCATGTAAGATGAGAGAAAAAAAGAGGCACAACGATGGCTATAAAAAATGAATAGGATGGAAGGTTTTTAAGCGTAATGCGCGAGCGGAGGGAGGAAATATTTCTGCAAAGGCTTGCTGGCGTTGAGTCCAGGTGAGGGCAGATAAAAGAAGCTGTGATAGACGGCGTGATAGCGTGGAGGGGAGACGTGCAGTTTCTAGCTGTTAATGTGAGGATTTGGAGCAGTGATGACACACACGAGGAGAAGCGAGTGATAACGTGGCAAAAGGTGGGGAGAGGCTGTGTCATTGTTGGTGAGCTGGGATATAAATATATTGTACACACACACACACACACACACACACATATGCGTAAAGAGGAAGAGAGTGACTGGTGCGGCAACAGGAACCACATGAGCAGCAGGGAGGAGTCGCGAAAGGAGAGGCGTCACGGCAGATAAAACTCCACGCCCCTCGCTGCCGAGCATCCATTTACTGAGCAGCTGATGTCTGCTGCTTCACTCAGCAGTAACAGAAGACAGCGAGAGAAAAAAATACAACAGAGCTCTGGAGCTACCGCTGGATTTTTAATGGGGAATAGGCAGCAACCTCTCCTCAGGATGGAGCATTTATGAGGAGGCTTGCTGTGCCAGTCTTGCAGGAAATGTCCACATACTTAGCCTTAGAGGGAAGGAGGATTTCTAACAGAGTAGCTGACGCTGCTCTTTGTGGCATGAAAACTGTGTGAGGAGCTCCAGGAGAATTTCCTCCGATTAACCGGAAAGCTTTGATCTTCTCGCAGCTTTTTTTTTTCTTTGTTTTTTCTCTCCACGTGATCCAACCTGTGGTTCCACAGGTCAAGGCGAAGTTTAAAACATGACCGCCATGCAAAAGCTGCTGCAGCTGCCGGTGAACGCGGTGAACATGGTGAAGACCGTGCAAAGTCAGGTCCAAGGCCAGGAGGAGGACAAGAGCCCCGTGCTGACTCCCGATAGCGGGCAGCAGGCTTGGTACAGCGCCCTCCAGCCTGATGAGCTGCGCCACCTCCGATCTGGAGGTACAGGTGGAGGAGGAGGAGGTGACCAGGAGGAACGAGCCCCACTGGAGGAAGGTGGTGGAGGTGGTGGTGGTGGTTTCCAAACTCAACCGCTGCGGTAGGATGAGAACTCATCAGTGCTAGAGTTAAATAAGAGAGTATTTAGCTGCTTCTCTTCCAGGGCAGATTTCAGTGAATGCAACTTGAGAACAAGATTAAAATGTCAAAAATGGGCTAACAGGGTGCTTAACAGTGTAAAAGTGAGTGTTAGCGGCCCGATCCAGTCTTTACTTACTATGTTTGCCTCCTGTTGCTTAGACGTCCTGTAGAACAAATGGCATGGGCTTTACAGCAAGGCATTAGTCTGCTGGTTAAACATGGAGGAAATCTTTTCCAGGAACACCCATGGAAAATTAATTGATTTAGCCGAACTGATCTTAATGTCACCTGACCATGTTGACTCACTCAAATACTTCTCCATACTTGCCACTTAGCTGGCTGAGCAGTAATCCAAGCTTCATGTTCTTTAAAGATCTGATCTTTAAAGTTTGTGTAATATATCATATATTTATGTCACCGTTTTTTTGTCCTATTTCTTAAGAACATCACTTTCAGATATTATTCAGCTGCTGTAAATAGTTGTTTCCTCAATTTTTGGAAAGATGGAAAGCACACTGTACCAAAATATACCAAGTTTTAAGATAGTAGTTCTTTGGAAATCACCTTGTGAGTGCAGTAATGCTATTTAATGACTGTCAAACTATGTTTTCTTTGGCATTTTTCATAGATCAAGTAATGTGAAGTGCCTAAGCATACAACTTAAATTTACTAATTTGTCTGTTATATGTAGACACAACACTAGTTCATCCCTGGTGCCTTTTTAACGCTCAAATGATTTAGCATTAAGTGGCTTAACAAACAAAATCATTCCCTTGAACATTGTCAGTTACAAGAACTGGACCAAAAATGTGTGCAAAAGCAGCTAATACCCAAAGGAAAACTGAAGAAAGTCTGGAGAACTGCTGCTTAAGAACCCTTTAAAATATTACAAGAAAGTCTGGCTCCTTTGACACAAAAAATAAACAAATGAGATGACAATACTTTTGCACAGTATTGTGCAGAAAAAGTTTACTGCACATTCTGAGATAGCTAGTACGTAGAGTGAATAAATAGACTGTAGACCTGCTTCTGAAAATTGGCATCATCATCATCAATCTGCTGGTTGTTTTCTCCACTAATGGCCTTGTCTGATGGCCTCAAATCAGAAAATATTCAGTTTACAAAAACATAAAAAAAGAGACGAGTAGAAAATGCTTGACCTGGAAAAGGCGGAAACAGAAAATGTCTAAAGGAATTACTTATTAAGCTAGTTACTCGTTAATTTCCTACTGAGGCACTAATGAAATAAAAGCGCACTATCTAGGTTCAAGTCTATAAGAATCATAAGGAAGCATTTCATGGACATGTGCAACATGTGCAGTGGTGCAGAGTAGACTTGGCTTTAAAAAGAAGGGAACTGCTATCACATGTCATGGTGCCCCGGGGACCGGGTTGGTATAAATGCAGATGGATGAATTAAAGGCCATAGAGCTACTATAACTAATTAGACTGCAAACCACTAAAATGTAAAGTCAGTGTAGCGCTCTTCAGAAGCTGTTTTTTCTTCAAGGGAGATGTAATTATACTTTCAGATTTTTATTGGGTCATACCTACCAGCTACAGCAGTTTCTTTTAATTTTACAAGACTGGAGAGGCACAGAAATTCTCTTCTGGTTGGCTTTAAGAGGCAAATTCTGCATCTGTAACTGTGGAAAAACAAGACGCGGCTCTGCTAAGAGAGACGGCTTATGTAAAACAGCTGCTTATAAATTCAAGCTGCAACTCCTCAATCTTTCACTCGCCGCTGATTCATGCAAATACATTTTCATATCTTTTGCTTTTGGTGTTATTGCACCCTGTTCTTGATGAACAAACTGACATTACACCTAAAAGTGTGTCATTAAACACATGAAACACTGGCCAAATCCCATGGAGACTTTCCAGAAGGAAGAGTCCCGCTGATCTCTTGGCGATGGTGGCAGGTAACCTGACCGCCCGTCAGCTCTGTTGTACCACACTGGGCTAAATAATTCAACGCTGGTTTGTAAATTCATCTGTTGTTCAGCAGGACAGGGTTTCCAGAGAAATGAGAAACCTAGTGCTGGTATTGAATTACTGCAGGTCCTTTGAGCTCAAGCTGGGACGTCTAAAACCAGTTAGAGGTTTATTTGTCCTGAAGTTTCAATATAGTCTTTTAATTTTCTTTTTTTCTTGTGTGTGTGTGTGTGTGTGTGTGTGTGTGTGTGTGTGTGTGTGTGTGCAAATAATTGAGCATTCCTGTTTGACACATTCAATGTTTGGCCACAGCAAATGTAATGAATGGTGCAGGTTCAGTTTTAATTAGGTCTTCTAAAGGCTTGTTTGTCATCAAACAGGCCACATTAATCCCTGTCACTTTATTAATTAGTTAGGCTGATCGGGGGGGGGGCAACACAAGCTGGAAAAGCAAATTGAGCCTTTGATAGGGAAGTTTCACCGTGGCTGCTAAATTTTAAAGTTGACTTTGTCTTTAAGTCATAATTTACTGGTTTCCTGTTTTCTAGAATTGTTGCTGATAACAATCAGTAGAAGTACCACCTCTTTGCTTTCAGCCACAGGCTTTAATTAGAGGTAAAAAGAATGTGTAATTTAAGCAGTGGAAATTTGTCTCATATATGGTTAATTTCTGTTATGAAAATACAGAACTTCATCTCCCATATGAACATATTTACCTTCACAGTCTAGGACTTGGGTTCGACTAGGATTAATCCTAATGACTTAAATAATTTGCTGACTTTCCTTTCGTGCCATCAGCAGGTTAAGGTTTACTTTTCCAGTGAAATATCTCTGCATCCACTACTTGGATGGTTCCCAGAGGATGAATCTGAATGACTTTGGTGATCCTCTGGTTTCAGCACAACCATGAGGTTAACATTTGCTTCATATCCATATGTGACATTTAGACAAACTGATTTGAAATCAGAGTCGTACCTCCCACCAGATAAAGGATAATGACTTTGATACCCTGTGAAGTCTTCATTTAGACTCTAGACATTTAGACAAATTTGCACTGTCATGAAATCTAATTTTTCACTTTCAAAAGAAATTGCAATAATGCTGTCATTCAGAGTCAGCGTTCGATTTTTTTACCAAAGTTGGCAAGAGTCTGTGGCCATGACTGTACAAAAGCATACAAAAAACAATTACTCTTTGACTTACTGTATTTTTAAATTTACATTGTTGAGACATTTTGTGATTTATTTGCTTAAAAACACCATTATCGACAGTACACAGTTATTGCGACAAACCTGTTTGCACTATGACCCGACTGTTGCCATGGTAAACCACATATGTGGCCTGATATGTGCTCTGATAGCACTTGATAACTGTACATAAGGTACATATTCTGCCATTAGACGCTTTTATAGCTGTTGGATGTCTTTTGAGGAGCTAGAGCAGGTCAGCGACTAACCGGAAGGTTAGTGGTTCGATCCCTGCCTGCTTCAGTATACTTAAGTATCGTTGAGCAAGATACTGAACCCTGAGTTGCTCCCACTGCATTCATTGGAGTATAAATGTTAGATAGAAAGCACTTAGGTATAGAAAATGTTGCTGTATCAATGTGTTTGTAAATGGGTGAATGAGACATGAATAAAAGAGTTGGCATTTTGTTTTATACGCCAGTTTGAGTCCTCAGTTATAGCAGAAATAAACTATAAAAGAACCAGTGCATTTACCATTTTGAGACTTGCCTTGTAATATTTTTATCTGTTTTTCACTTTTAAAGACAAAAAGGTTTTTCCCACATCAAAGTAAGTAGAAGTTGAGGTTTCAGGCTGTGTTGATAGAAATGATCACTTGTTTTAGCCAAAGGCTGTGATTCATTTTCATTATTTTAAAGGATGAAATGAGCCACTTCCTTCCCTTTCTGCTGTAAATCAACATTAGGCTGCAATATCCATTCATTTATTTTCTTGTTTGTTTTGACCAAAATATAAAAAAACAAAACAGCAAGAGTTCTGTACTTGCATCCAAAAATAATCCTTGCTGTGGTGTCTTAATGTGACAGTCTTTGATGAGTGCAGGTTTTTGAAGTGTGTGACAGAGTGAACTATATTATTCGCAATGCAGTGCAATTATTAACACTTTGATGCTTGGCGGAGCAAAAAGCAGAGGCTTTTCTTAGCACACAGACACACAAACGCCTGCGCACACACACTTTAAACTCGGGGCAGAGTCGTGATAAACCGACTGTGTTCTGCAGCAGCCACCTCCTCACAGACTGCAAGCCTCCATTCACTGCTGTCACATGACCAAAACAGATGAATTATATCGTGCACCCCAGCAGCCTCCCACTCTCACAGCAGAGTAAGTAAAAGTTCTGCCTGCAGTTTGATTATCTTCTTTCGGAAGTCATTTGTAGCACTGGTTGGAGCCTGATTTAAATAACATGCAGTGTTGGGAGATACATTCACACTGCACAGGATGAATTAATCACAACATTGTTTTAAGATCATTTCCTCATACATTCTTTGATTTTTGAATCTTTCAGGCTCTCCTGGCTCTCATCATGCCTGGTCTGATTCATTTACCTGTAACAGATATTCTGAAATGTTTACATTTGTAAAATATCACATGTACAAATTTATGGCTCAATCACTTGAAGGTTAATGTCAACACCCTCATAAGGCTAAATTTTAAAGTTATGAATTATAAAACTCCATCTCGCAGTCCATCCATTTTATTAACTGCTTCTCGAGCTCAGGATCATGTGGAGCTGGAGTCTATCCCAGCTGTCTTAGGGCGTGAGGCACACTTGACAGGTCCCCAGTGTCTATTGACTGAGAGACTATATAAACCGCGAGGGTCCAATATCTCAATAGCTTTAATTTTAATCTGAAGGAAAATGTTTTGATTTTTTTTAATTTAAAGCATTTTGGACACAACTTCATTTACGGAGAAGATGACAAGATCTGAGGAAGTTACAGCTCTAGCAGTATTTGCAGTACTGCTTGACCAATGTGTTTTGACTTGTAACTCAAATGCAGAGCACACAGTCATATACATCCTTATACAAATCTGCCAATGAGGCACCAACAAGGATGGGCTGAGTCTATGATTGTGCGGTTTACTGTTCCTGGCAACAAGGAGCTCTAGCGAAAACTTTGTTGGCACTTTAGCCGAAAGCTGGAAAAGTACAGCCGAGGGGTTGTTTCCCAGTTATGCCATAAGATATGGAGAATACATATAACTGCACATCAGTAATATGTATGCACTTACTGTAGTAATCACTGAATATCTGTTGATTTAATTTATTAAATTGAAGGGTCTCACATGTAGGTGAGCCTCTACAGAGTGTACCACCCATTGCAGCTGGGATAGGCTCCAGCCACCTCCAGTCTGAACTGGAGAAGGATGAATGGATCTGACATGAATTATAGAAGTGTAATGATGTCTTTTAAAAGCTCATACAACTAATAACATATTTAAACTTTGGTAGCAGAAGCTGTATATTGCAACCTGCATGTTGTAGTGATATAAATAAAGAACAATATTTTACATTTGCGTCTCACAGTTTAGGGGGTATTAGCCAAATTCGAAGCCAGCACTATAATACAATATAGATCCCTTTATTTTTCAGATATACTTCAGTTAAAAGAGAAGCTTTAAGAAATACTCTCAATGCCAGCAGCGAGGTTGTTTGTGTGAGGGGAAACCCCAGTTTCGCCACATCTGAGCCTCTCATCTCTCACCTGTTCTAAAACAAGTGTGCAGTCACTCAATAATTTTCAGAGACTCTGGACTCGGTTGTTAGAGTCGATGATGATCCCACGTGGTAATACTGTCAGATGCAACAAAGGCTCTCCGGGAAACCGGGAAATCACTTAACTTCATTTTATTGCATTCTTTGTTGCCTTGGAAACCCGCTGGGGGAAATGTGCAGCAATCACTCCACCCACCACCAACTGAACTCCACCCTTCTTTTCCCATACCACCAAATGACAAGACCCTGATTCGTAATGAAAGGTCTGTCTGCTGAGAGAGTTGTCCTGTTTGGTGGTTTTAGAGTAGTTTACAGTTTTCCTTTTGTGCTAAGTAATGTCAGATTTAAAGAAACTTACTGTATGAGTGCAACTGTTTCCATAATTAGATGTGAAAACATTTCAGAAGCTGCTTTTATTGAATCATATTGTTATTGTGGGTAATTAAACAGCTGGCTGAAGGGCAGAAATTGAATAATACCCACATAACACTGCCAAATTTATATATATGTACACTGTTACTATTAAAAGAAAATAAGACTTACAAGTTGATTTAAAGTGGTTATGATTGAGGGTATTATATAGACAACTCCTCAAAGTTGTCATGCATTTCTGTATTTGTGGAATGAAAATACGTGAAGTCTTTTTGTATCTTATTTATGGGGAAGCAGCCGAATGAATGCTAAGGTTGCATGAAAATGCCATCCATCAGTATTTCAGAATTCAATTAGCCTGGTGTGTTTATCTTGACAGCTGCAGCAGTTGTTCCTGTCTGTATTGTTGTGTTGTCTTACTGAAACCAGTGTTTGCAGGTTCTCCTACAGGCAGGTTTGGTAGAAACTGTCACTGCCGTTTATTTGTGTTTGTTTTGCAGCTGGGTGGAGATGCTTAGATCTACTCAGACTGCTGTGTGAGCTGACCGCTCTGTTGTTTCTGACAGTAATGATGGATGAGCAAAGCTGGAGAACAAAGCACTGTTATACAGTAGTCTGTATGCAGATACAAAGCACAGCTGTTAGAAAATAATATACAATAAAACAATAAATATACTTTGCCAAGTCCAAGTTAGATGGAATTTCGTGTCATCCACATGTGGCTCCTGGATAAAAACTAGAGAATGCGTTTTCAGTTTGCTGTATCAGCATTTCGTTGGCACTCAACGATGGACAAACTGTACAATAGATGCAACAGGTGATAGAGGCAAGTATGCTAGCAGAGCTTATTGCAAAGCCAAAAATAGTATTATGTCTAGATGCAGCAAATGTTAATAAAATATATAATACACATTATAAATTGTAAATATTGCAGTATCAGATGACAGAAACTAAGGAAGAGGATTAGGGCCACTGGGAAAAAAAGTGGGCACATTTATTTTTTCTTCTTTTCCAGAATTCTGAGAAAAAAGTCAAAATTCTGAGATGAAAGTCAAAATTCTTAGAAAAAGAAAAGGATATGTCCAAAATCTGAGTCAGATTTCTGAGATTTAAGTCAGAATTCTGACTTTAATCTCAAAATTCTGGAAACAAAAAAAAAAAGACATGCCCACTTTTTTTCCCTCCTCCGTAAAAAACTGATATCAAAAGTAATAAAAGTAGTAAAAACTAAATCGAAAACTAGCTTTACAAGCTAAATCCGAACACCTCAAATCTTTATTTGGTTTCTGTTTAGTAATCTAAAAACCTGAAGTGGAAAATGAACATTAGCCAAAGTACAACTGCGCTTGAATAAAATAAAACAGCAAAAGCTTTTATACCCAAAGAACAAGTTAATAGGAAAAAGCTAGTAGACATTCTCTGCTATGGTTTAAAATCTTGTGGTTTAATAGCAAGAATCATCATTAAAGTTTATATAGAGTCAACTGGAGAAGATGACAATTGCTTTACAATCTTATGTTTATATTTTTTGGTCAAGTACAAATATGATAAATTATAATTTTTTTGAATTAGTAATACTTTTCAACTCTGCAAGTGATAACAAAATATTTTACTTGATTTGGTCATCGTTTTGTTGATTTAGCGTGGTAATCATATGTTCTTTAAACTGCAACATCAAAATCAAAAACCAAAGAACAGCGATAAACCCTTGCATATGACGATCTGCAATTAGAAAATGCTGAAGAAATAATATCATTTATCAAACAAGCTGCTGATTCACATATCACTGGCCCATCATTTGGCTAATAAAATCACTAGACTGTTTATTTAAATAATAAACAACTGTATATGATACTGATAGACCTAATGTATTCTATTTTATGTATTGTTCTACTTCGCTGCATCCAAAATATTTCTAACACTCGTTTCTACCCATTTATCAACAGTCTGTGTTTGAGAAGTCATTTTGTTTTAGCGATTATGTCACGTTCCAATTATCCAGGTATTTTATGTTCAAATGTTTCTTTATTTTGTGAGGCTTTCCTACTTCAAAGAGAATAATTTTGGGGTCACAGCTGTAGTCTTTGATCAATTTTGAGCTTTAAAAGTAAAACATATCAGTACTTCTTGTTGCATTCTGGGTGTTTGGTGGTTTCCATGCTGTGAAATATATTTTTATAATGTTTTCTTCCCACAGACATGACGACTTGAAAGAGATGCTGGACAGCAACAAAGACTCCCTGAAGCTGGAGGCAATGAAGCGGATTGTAGCTGTGAGTATAAATCAGATGGACACAGTGGGGAAATTAGGATCACATCAAGAGTGAGCCATGAAGTTTGTTATCATGCTTTAAAAAATGTCATGGATAATACTGTTGTATAACACTATTTCAGAACAGAGAACAGAATAGAATGTATATGTACAATGAAATTGTGGGTGCTCCACACCAACTTTGCCGCAATACAATATAAATAGTAGACAACAGGAATAAATAGCAAACAGGAGAAAAACGTACAGTCAACAGGGATATATACAAAACAAAATAAATATATACAAAAATAAGTCACGTTTACTGTGGACGATAAACAAAAGATCCTCATAGCCACCATGTCTGTCATTACTTCAATTTTGAAGCCTTGAGCTGAGCTGAGTGTCTTTGCAGTCTCCATCTTGATGATTAGCAACAGGTAGTGTTAACTGTGAAACCAAGGCACACAGCTGACATCTGATTAGCCAGTGAGCATACCCATAATCCTCCTTTCTGTCTCTAATAATGACCATAATTTTTAAAAAATTACTTTAGTTATTATTTAACTGATCTTGTCTGATGATGTCACTGATGCTGTAACGAGCTGATGAATAGTTAACTCATTGGCCTAATGAAGTGGCCAGTGGGTGTAGATTCACATAAAAACCTGGAAATCTTTATTTTATTTTTTAACTAAAGTAAGTGGCTAGCTGGAACATTAACATTGCAGAAAGGGGCAGATTTCCCCCCCTTGAGATTTCACTGATCAGCGGGTACACAGGTGCACAAGGTCAAACCTTTAAATGCAAAACATACAATGCATAATGTTTTACTTATTCTGAGACTAAGAAAAGGCCAGAAGCATGCTCTCTATACCAAAACTGGCGATTAATCTCATGGTATTATTGTCAAAATGCAGTCATTTTATAAAACTGTGCTCTGAGCCATAAGACAAAGGCTGCCTCCAATGATTTAACTACTGTGATAAGAGATGCAAACTGTGCAGTCAGCTGTTAAATATTCATACTCTGTCAGATTTCTACTTCTGAGGCTCCACACCCATCTTTTCATTCATCATTCCTGCCGGGCCAAGAGCACAAAAAAAAGCATCAAAAGATAAAATAAAACATAAAAAATGTATTTTTTCTTGCCAACAATTGAAATGCTTGAAAAATGCCATCTTGTGAAATCTTTGTTATGCTTTTTGGATGCGTCTTTTCTCTGCAGATGATTGCCCGAGGTAAAAATGCATCAGATCTCTTCCCCGCTGTGGTGAAAAACGTGGCTTGTAAAAACATAGAGGTTGGTAATGAACCTAGTCTCATGTTGCTTCATGTGCTACAGGCTCTGCACTCTTCATTTTCCTTCCTATTATCTTATCACATTTTCCAAACCTCCGTGGAGTGCAGTTTTATCTCATATAAACAAAATTGCAATTTCCTTCTCCACTTTTGCATGTTTTAATAACTGTGCCTTACTGGACTCATCTCAGTGAAAATAATTAAGCTAATACACACAGGTTGGATGAAATTGTTAAAATTTAAACGATTACATTTGTTTCTTCTTTCCCTCTTACTGTTCGTCTTTCCAGGTGAAGAAGCTGGTCTATGTTTACTTGGTGCGTTACGCTGAGGAGCAGCAGGATCTTGCTCTGCTTTCAATTTCCACGTTTCAGCGAGGTCTGAAGGTACAGCAGTTTATATATGTGACAATTTTTTAGATTTGAGATAATATAAACCATTTTTCTAAAGCCTCGTCTTCATATTATACAAAAATTAGCTGCAATTCACCTAGCTTGCACGATAGTCCTCGTTAACTATGAGTGAATGGCTCTAAAAGCCTAACTTGTTTACAACATTTGGACAAAAAAAGCTTAAATGAAACTGAATTGATTGCTTAAATTAACGCGTTAGCGCGGTTAGTTCGTTAACGCGTTAGCACCATACAGCCCCATGCACGGGGCGATCCGCGCTAACTCACTAACGGAGATTTAATGCGGTTATGGCGTTAACGTCATTTTAACGAGTTTAACGCTGACAGCACTAATTTAATTGTTCTCTTTCACACCATGTCTCTCTGCTGTCTTCATCCACTTACCCCCAACTGGCCACAGCAGATGGTCGCCCCTCACTGAGCCTGATTCTTTGTGCAGTTTCTTCCTCTTAAAGGGGAGTTTTTCCTTCCCACTGTCACCAAAGCGCTTTCTCATAGTGGTCATATGATTGTTGGGGCTTTCTGTTTTCCTTGTATTATTGTAGGGTTTTTACCTTACAAAATAAAGTGCCTTGAGGCAACTGTTGTAGTGATTTTGCGCTATATAAATGAAATGAAAATGAATTGATTTAAATATCTGCAATTACTGGATAAATTGGCCTGAAATCACGACCAAATAAATAAAATTTAAAAAACATTTTATATTAGAACCAGCGATGGCAGTGCTGTGTTTTAGTGCTAATTTCCTAAAAGTGGTAAGCTACTTTACTTAACAGTGTTGTATTTCATTACTGACTGACCTTTATATTATTCATTGTGATCATGTTAGCATCCTGAGTTTAGCATAAAACTGCAGGAACTACTAGCCCCGGCAACAGCACCACAGAGCTGCTAGCATAACTACAGATTGCTCCTTTAGATTTTATTACTATTTTGCGATGAACAAAATGCAACATTTCACCACCTCTAAAAGTGTATTTTTCCACCACTTTGTACTTCTCCAGGATCCGAACCAGCTGATCAGAGCCAGCGCCCTGCGAGTCCTCTCCAGCATAAGAGTAACAATCATCGTTCCAATAATGATGTTGGCCATCAAAGAAGCTGCTTCGGATATGTCTCCGTATGTCAGGAAGACCGCAGCACATGCAATCCCTAAACTATACAGGTACGAACCCAAAAGGACAGTTTTAGGTTTATAAAACAAAGTTAGCATGATTTATTGAGTTGCTAGCTCTTAGTGTATCAGTTATTATAATGACTAATGATCATATTTTTTTCTCACAGTCATTATAAAGTTTTGGTTATTTATCCACAGCTCTCCTAAGGTCTCACCACTAAATTTGAACTGGGTTGAGATCTGGACTTTACTGGGTCATTGCAACACCTTGATTCTTATCTTTGTCACTCATTCTGATTTTCTGGTGTATTTGGGCTCATTTTCCAAGTTCATGGTCCAATTTGGGACAAGAGTTTGCTGTTAGTCAGATGGCCTCATAACTGACTATAAAATACGTTGATATACAGAGAAGTAAATGGTCAACTGGAAAGTGCTGCAAGTCTGGTGGCTGCAAAACAAACCCAAATCATCACCTCTTCACCAGCATGCCTAACAGTTCCGGTGTAGTCTTGGGATTTTAGCAACTTCTCTGAGCATTGCACGGCTTTATTGTATCAGGATAAACCCTTTGAGATGTAGCATCTTGTTTTTTAGGAGCCCAAACAGACATTCATACAAAAGAGAACAAATTTTCTGGGGTGGATTTCAATATTGTGTTAACATACATCTGAATTCTCCAGACCAGCAAACTAACAACTTGTCTGCTTTTATGGAGGTGGTCATAATTCATCAAGTGCATTTGATTAGCCGCACCTGTCTGCTACTTACCCTCTTAATTCCAGTGGAAGCAGTAAGAGTGTGCTTTGTTTTTTTTACAGGACTGCATACAGTCCTATTGAAACTTTATTTTTCATATGACCATTTCTCTTTTTTACAAACTTTAACACAGTAGGAAATATATAAATTTGATAGAGAAAAACACAGTTTTTATGAATTCTTTGTTGTTTTTTCTTTGTGGGAGCCTTGATTCCCAGTCTGAGAACTACTAGGCCTGCTAGATCAAATGTTCATATGACTTGCTGCAACTGTAAAACTTTAGCAGTAAAAAATAGACTCCTGAGAACCCATTGCTGCTCTAGCAGTAAAATCCATTTTCTTTATACCCTTGAGGATGATTACTTACAGTTCCTGGAACAATTTTTCATGCATTTTTACTGATTTATTCTTCTCTCCTCTCAGTTTGGATCCTGAACAAAAAGACCAGCTGATTGAAGTCATAGAGAAACTCCTCGCTGACAAAACCACGGTGTGTTTTTCCTCTCTTCTCTTTGTTGATTCAGTGTTTTCTCCAGATTTTATTTCCAGCAAAGATAAATACAATTTTGCAAACCACACAGTGCACAAAATATCAGGGACCAGCTGCTGTGCACAGCACCACATTGCGTTTAATGCCCCGGTTGTTTCAAGGCTTATCATTTGTTTAACCAGTCTCCTTTTTCACCTTGCAGTTTTTGCATTAGCTCTTTCTCTGGGAAATGCAACAAAACCAGAAACAGACTGCAGAAGTCAGTCAGTAGTTACAGGTTTTTTGTACCGTTGAAGATTTAATTGTACAATGCATGGATATTGTTAAAATCCACAGGGCTAACTTGTAACCTCCTAAAGGAAGATTCATGAACTTTATCTTAATGTGTGTGGTCTGAAATGCACTGCAGTTGGTGGCAGGAAGCGTTGTGATGGCTTTTGAAGAGGTGTGTCCGGAGCGCATTGATCTAATCCACAAGAACTACAGGAAGCTGTGTAATCTCTTGATTGATGTTGAGGAGTGGGGGCAGGTCGTCATCATCAACATGCTAACCCGCTACGCCAGAACGCAGTTTCTCAACCCAAACATCAATGTAAGTAAGCAACACACAGCACGAGAAAGCAAGCAGGCCAACAGCTGTTACATTTTTGATGAGTAACATATAGACTAATGTGAAACTGTTCTTATTATCCTTGGTTATTCTCGGTTCTATGTGAGTTTTTTCCTTGTCCGTCTTTCACTTTTTGAATGTGGTTTTCTATGTTGTGACTTCCCGCTTTCGATCTGTTCCCACCCTACTTGGTTCAAGTGTTCCTTACCTAACCTAAGCTCGCTTCCTTGTGCAAATTTATTCTGAAGGTGCAGGTGAGTAACTGAAGAGCAGTCCAAAAAATTTCCAATTTCCAACTTTGCTCTTTCCAATCTTCTACCTCCTTTTCCTAATCACGTTGACTTGACTTCATTGGAAGAGTTCATGAGATCACGGTCGAGAATTTAAAAAGTCTGATTCATCTAATCCTTATTATCCTTTCCTCTTAGTGTATGTTTAGTCTGTCTTTGTCAGATTGCCATGCGTTCTGTCGTTGACGCTCTCAGTTTAGGGGATTTAATCTTATTGACCATTTTGAGATGTTCATTTTCTTTTCATTGTTGTACAGCCTTTTGTGGCCTTTTTTCACTCTCTGTAAATACATCAAGTTTTCTGCTTGCACTTGGGTTAACCAATTCCTCAGTCTGACAGTCTTTAGTTTTTATTTAACTGAGAGTGAAGTAAGAAACACAGAAGCAGCAGATGTTCACACTTGAACAGGTAAAATAAGAGATTCATAGGTTAGAGTCTCATCGAATACTTTCATTACTAATTTGTGTGTTACAGAAACGTGAATTTATACTGAGGAGCAGTAACACCTAACATGCAGACTCTACTTGTATCGATGAATTTTAGTACATAATATAAACAATTTTTTATTTTTTTTTTACCATATAATATAAACAAAATATCACCGGCTTCATCACTGCCTGTTACAACGCTCCACGCAAACTTACAACCCTAGAAATAAGTTTAGCCATTATGTTTTGTCACTACTTTCTAATTTGCATATGAATCACATATTGGGTGACTACGGTGCAGCAGAGGTGTATAGGTACATTAGCTACTACTGTGACTGTGCAGTGGTACAATCATCCTGTCATTTCTTTTCCTCTCTCACTGCCACCTAATTTCAGTATATTTATCAGTTTTTATAAACACACCTGTTGACTTATTTTTGTCAAAAGTGACTAGGCCCAAATGGAACAATTTTTTTCCACAACATTGCTATTGTAGTAATTACCCATAAATGTGCTGCAGCCATTTTACAATAAGGACATTTTTCCACACTGCGCTCCTTTTTCTCCATTTCATGACTTTCATAGACGATTTAAAAAGGACCTATTATCCATCCATCCAATTTTCTGCTGTTTTTCTGGGTCGCAGCAGGAGCAGTCTAAGCATAGACATCCAGACCTTCCTTTTCCCGGCCACCTCCTCCAGCTCTTCTGAGAGGACACTGAAGCATTACTAAAGCCAAAGCCAAGAGATATAATCTGTCCAGCATATCGTGGGCCTCCTCACAGTAGGATATGTCCAAAACACCTCAACTGGCTCCTTTCAGTGTGGAGGACTAGTCCCTCTAGTCTGAGTCCTCTAGTCTCCTGAATGATAGAGACTAGGGCTCCACACTCTATTGCTAAGCTTTGTTCCCGACTTGTGAACAAGACTGATATGTATGTCACACAAACCTGGTGGCTGCTCCTCCCTGAGTTTGGGTCTGGCAGAGGTTTCTTATTGTTAAAGGGAGTTGTTGCCAGCTGCTTGCTCGTGAAGAATTGTCTTGTGGGGGTTGCTCTCTATTAAAACCTTATAATATAAAGCACCGTGCGGCAATAGACATTATATAAATAAATTGAACTGAGATCAGTTCTTTATGAGGCCAGAAAGACCACATCATCTGCAAAGTGCAGCGATGAGATCGTGGACTACCAAACCAGCTGTATAATTATATCTGCAGCTATAAAATTTATATTGGCATTGAATTGTTTAGATTTAGGTTTAAATGGAGACAATAAAGTAGGGAAAAAAACACCCCGACCATGACTTGTTGTTGATCAGTGTAGTTTTTCTACTGTATATTTGCATATTGCATATATAATTCACTCAAACGGAACTCAAGATTTAAAGTGTTATTGAAATGCAGATGGTTTGTTTTGCAAGAGATAACATGCAAGGTATGTCTAAATAATATAATTTGTCTTATATCATTTACATTTTCTAAGTCCTAACATAAAAAACATTAAAAACCAAATTGGGTGTCATTAGAATATCTTGAAATATGTCTCATATATAAAATTCAAATTCAAATTTTATTTGTCACGTACACAGTCATACACAGTACGATATGTAGTGAAATGCTTGGACAACTGCTCGTGACCTAAAGAAAACAAAAAAGGAAAAGGCTATGAATAAGATAGGAAATAAATATGAAAAATTAAAAAGGGTAAATTTAACTAAGAAGGAATAGAATATAAATTAAGGTTAAAAATGAAATAACTGTACAACACAAATTGGAATGAAGGGTAAATTTAACTGGGAAGAATAAGATAAAGATAAATATATAAATTAAAGTTGAAAATAAAATAACTGTACAACAAAATACACAATACACAATATAGAACTATATAAGAATGTATGAAGAAATCTAAATATAAATAAATATATACACAATAACAGCAGCTGTACAAGTATTAACCGGAAATGAAGAATATAGTGACCAGTGTTGTGCAAAAACAAAGTCCAGAAAGTCCAGTGTGTGTGTAAGAACTATATGTGTGGGTCAGTACTGTGTGGTGGTGTGATTGAGAGACCGTATCGCCTGCGGGAAGAAGCTCCTCCTCAGTCTCTCTGTGTTGGTCTTCAGGGAGCGGAATCGCTTTCCTGACCTCAGCAGAGAGAACAGTCCGTTGTTGGGATGGCTGAGGTCCTTCACGATCTTCCTGGCCTTGGTCCAGCACCGCCTGCTGTAGATTGAGTGCAGGTCAGGGAGCTCGGAGCGGATGGTGCGCTCAGCTGACCGCACAACCCTCTGTAGAGCTCGTCTGTCCTGCATGGTGCTGTTCCCGAACCAGGTTAAGATGTTTCCCACCAGGATGCTCTCTATGGTGCACGAGTAAAAGTTCCTGAGCACCTTGGAGGGCAGTTGGAAGTCTCTCAAGCGTCTGAGGTGGTAGAGACGCTGTCGGGCCTTTTTCACCACGGTGTTGATGTGACAGGACCATGACAGGTCCTGCGTGATGTGAACTCCGAGGTATTTGAAGCTGTCCACTCTCTCCACTGGGCACTCGTTGATGACGGGGGTCTGGTAGTTCCTCTCCTGCTTAGTGCTGAAGTCCACTATCAGCTCCTTTGTCTTACTGACGTTTAGAAGGAGGTTGTTCCTCTGGCACCAGTTCTCCAGATTCCTAATCTCCTTCAGGTAGGCCGTCTCGTTGTTATCAGAGATCAGGCCCACCACGACGGTGTCGTCAGCAAACTTGATGATGGTGGTGGAGCTGGTAGTGGCCACACAGTCATATGTGTACAAAGAGTACAGCAGGGGGCTCAGAACACACCCCTGGGGGGCTCCAGTGCTGAGAGTGGTGGAGGCTGAGAGTGGAAACAGCGTAGGTTCAGTACAAACTCACTTAAGAAGAAGATATAAAAATAAAAGTATTTAATGAAACCATTCTAACAAGAAGACATTTGGTCGCTCGAAGGTTAAACATGGCTGAAGTTTCATGTAAGGTCCAAGTAATCCATGTGAGCCAAAACCCCAGACTGCTCTTTGAGCTCAGTTTCAGACACATTCTCTGCTCTTGCCTCGTTGTGATATCGATGAGAGCAAACCATGTTTTTGCAAGGGGCAGCCAATCAGCAGAAAGTTGGCTTAAATGGAGGATAAAGAGAGGAGGAGCTAAAAGCATACAGATGATGAACTGAGGGCTCAAGTATAACATAAGCAGTCAACAGACGAAAAGAGCCAGCTAAAGAGCAACAGCAGCTAGTTTTAAGCTAACATAATGGTAGCTAATGATAAGCTTGAGTATCATAAAAATCAGACTGATACATTTGAAGCTCAATATACATCTGATAAACAGTTTGATTACATTCTCACATTGTATGAGTTTATTCCCTAAAGCATCAGGGTCCCAAAAATTGTGTCCACTACAACAACAGTTTTACTAACACCGGATAACAGCAGCTAACAGTATCTAACAGAGGCTAACAGGTTAACAGTAGCAAAAACAGCAGTCTTTCACACAGAAAAGTTCAAGTATCCTTAACAATTCAACCCAGTATCACTGTCATCGGTCAGACGGGAGCTTCTCTGACTTATTGACCTTAAACTCCTTTCACAAAGTTATATAGCCTTTTCCAGATTAAATAGATGCAGACACCTCTCACACAGCATTGACAGCTAAGGTAAAGCGTGGGCTGACAGCCTTCTAGAGATACACGAAAACTCTGGGGCAGATGAAGATGTGATCGAAACAATATCAGATCATGCCGGCTGGCCACAGCCATTAAGGGGTGTAAATTTAATGCTTTTTATCTCTCTTAACTGACACATTAGTCCTACAGTGGCCATAGAAGTTAGGATTAAACACTTGAATTGGGAAGGATGAGACAGCAGAACTCTTAAGTATACATCTACTTGCATCTTGTAGTGAAAATTTTATTATAACTTGAAAGCACTCCTCAAGAATCACTTTCTCTGCAGGAGTCCCTGCTGGAGGAGGGAGGCAGCGGCGATAAGACCTTCTACGGCTCAGATGAAGATGAGGATGAAGACGAAGAGGAGAAGGAGAAGAAGGCCGAGGCTGCTGCCATGGCTAAGAGGAAGCCATATGTGATGGATCCAGACCACCGACTGCTACTAAGGAATACCAAACCGCTCCTGCAGAGCCGCAACGCAGCTGTGAGACCTCTGCTCTTTTGAATTATACACACACATTCCTGCAGTAAAACTCAGTCTATTGACTCACTACCATGGAAAGTGGCTGTGCCCTCTAAAATCATTTCTTAATGAGTAGATGAGGTCTTCATTCAACTTATAAAGCCTCTGACACTTAAGCATTTTAATGGTAAGTGTCCTTGTGTACAGCATTTAATCTGAGCTGACCTCTTGCTCAAAAATGAGGGCAATTTCCCCAAGGAAATTAATAAAGCATCACAATGCATTAGTGCTGCTGTGGTCACCTTGAGTAGCCTGTTTTGACCCATGTTAGATATTGTGAAATTCTGCCGTCACACACATTATCCAACCTTTGTATTGCTGTAGGCGAGCTGGTTTCTTGTGGTGAAATAAAATATGAAACACTTTTCCCATTCCTGAGCCAACAAGTGTTCGCTTATCTTGCATGAAGTGGAAAAGTCAATCATGGAGCTGTAATTGCTCTTTATGTGGTTACCTGCTTTGCATCAAACCAATGAAATGGAAAACCAAATAGTTTCCTTTTCCAGTGATGACTTCATACAGTTGCATATTTGCAGGTATCAGTTCCAACCAATGACTGTATATAAAGTTTTCTACAGTCAATTCAAATTCAGTTCAATTCAAAATGTCTTTGTATAGCACATTCAAAAACAACAGAGTTGACCAAAGTGCTTCACAATTGGTTAAAAACAAGAAAAAAAAATAGAGAAACAAATATAGATAAATAAGAAGGCAGTGAATTAACAATAAAAACATAAAACAGGCCTGATGGTACTCATACTGAACTTGAATTAAAAGCCAAAGTAAAAAAGTGAGTTTTAAGATGCGATTTAAAAGACTGAATAGACTCTGAAGTACGAGTCTCCTCCGGCAGATTATTGCAGAGTCTGGGTGCTGCTACTGCGAAGGCCCGATCTCCTCTATGTTTCAATCGAGACCTTGGTTGTGCTAAAAGCATCTGACTAGATGATCTCAGTGCTCCTTTGGGGTCATACATGTTGAGGAATTCATTTAAATAACTAGGCGCCATATTATTTAAAAGTATGTAAAAGAATCTTAAAATTAATACAATATTTTACAGGGAGTCAGTGTAAATTTGCTAAAACTGGAGTGATGTGTTCATACAGTCTAACACCTGTTAAAAGACGCGCAGCAGCAAGCGGACTAAGTGCAAGCGATGGAGAGACGAGTGTTGAAGACCCAAATAGAGAGAATTACAGTAGTCCAGTGTAGAGGTGATGAAGGTATGAATAAGTGTCATTGGTTCCAGTCTGACTGCTCTGACTTTGATGCAGACCAACAACCTGGTCTTTTTTACTTTAAAGTTTCCAGCATTGAAGCTTAGTCTCATGGTGACAAACCTACAGACTATCATTTTTTTCAGCTCTGCATCTCTTTACAGCCCATAAATTTACCAGTAAACAATCAGAAATGGTCTGTGTCAATTCAAACTTCTTTCATGAATATCAACTGAGATTCAGGTGTCTACCCATGTGTCTACCCTTTCTTGAAACAAATAGAACATTTCCAGTTGTCTCCTGCTGTGTGCTACATATAAGAAAGGACAAGGACAATACTCTGACCTGATTCTCCCAACATTGTTCAGAGTTCTTGTTTAGAGGTGGCTGAAGTGACTGACTGATGAGGAAGCATCCTGTAAAGGGTTTAGGGCCAGATTTACTAACGCATTGCACCAACACGAACTGGGTTTGGGTGTAAAAAAAAAAAGGATTATCAGCATGTGTAAGAGGTGAGAACTCAAACCACGAAATATAAGGAGGAGAATCAGGTCCGCAAAGTAATGTTTGTGACATGCAATTTACAGCTGATATTTAATGCCGAACTATAGAATCTATTAACATTTGAGCTTGATATGAAACTAACTAAAAACAGAGCAAGTTTTGTGAATTACACATGAAATCAACCACACCTATGAACGCCTCAAACATTATTTTCTCTCAAAAGACTAGCGTGGTTGTGCGTTGGTCCTGTGTGATCCAGCCATTGTCTACATGTTGTCGAGTCAACAGGACTCATTGTTAAAAATATGTGGAATAAATGATGATGTCTGCGACACAATTAGAATAAAACTCAATGTAAACAGAACAAATGCCACAAAATGTCACAAAAAAACCTCACAAAACATATAAGGAGTGTTTTTTGGGAACAGCTGTGAAAGTGACTGGCTAACAGTAAACGGGTAATAACAAACATTCAAAAACCTTTTTGTGTTTTTTCTACAGCCAATGTTTGTTATTCAGTTTTGGTTGTGTTTTCTGTGGTTTCGCAGCATTTTTCTATTTGCTGGTGTTTTCTTAAGTTTCCGTGCATTTGAACTCTCAGGGTCACCATACAGGAGTGAAAACATAGGAAACATTGTCATAAAGTGAAACAATTAAAGCTGTCCACTGCTCTTGGTGCTTCTCATGCTGCTTTTTGAGCTTTTTTGTACTTTGTCGTCTTCATGGGGAACTCCAATATTGCTCCATTTCCTATTCAGGCCCACTTTTCAACCAGTCAGCATTCCAGTGCATATGCGCTTTTGGTTTTTTTAACATGCTGCATTGGATCTACACAATTAATTCTGCTTTGTAAGAACTGTTTCCAATGCATATTGAGCATCTTAAAACTCCTGCCTCTTGAATGAACTTTTTACTGCTAGAGCAGTAAATAGAGAGCAAATCTGTATTTGCTTTAGTTTGTTCATGTATATTTAACACATGAGCAGAATAAATCCAAACACATTCGTCATCTCCAGTGCAACATAAGCATAAGGTAGTGATGCCTTGGTAATTAACTGCTGAAAATGAATGAATTTTCAATAGAGAACAAAACTCATTAATGGCCCAACACTCACCATTACACCTCTTTCTTTTTTTTACATTGGGAGGTTATGTCACTGTGTGAGACTTAAAAGTTTCTGTTTTCTCATTCTTTACACAATCCAGGTGGTGATGGCTGTGGCTCAGCTGTATTTCCATCTGGCCCCTAAAGCGGAGGTTGGTGTGATTGCCAAGGCCCTGGTCCGTCTCCTGAGGAGCCACAGGTGAGCTTTACAGTCTATAATTTCAAAATAAATTGCTTTCAAATCACTGTATCGCCATTTTCCAAAATTAAAACACCCTCCCCTCTGGAGAAAGTAACAGGAAACAAGTTGAAATGTCGAAAAAATACACAGCTAAATGGGAGGGGAAAAAAGATTTAACAACCACAAAACTCAGCAAAGTGGAAAACAGTATGACAACAAAATAACAAGTGAGCGTAATAAA
This sequence comes from Mchenga conophoros, assembly GCF_057382185.1. Lineage (NCBI taxonomy): Eukaryota > Metazoa > Chordata > Actinopteri > Cichliformes > Cichlidae > Mchenga > Mchenga conophoros. Next base: position 21,589,452 of record NC_140532.1, on the reverse strand, counting down.
ATGGATCGCTGATGCCTAGAAGCAGAAAGTAAAATTAAACAGGGAGCCCAGTGAAGCTGAAGTAAGCATGAACTCATAAACCATGAGGAGTGATGATTGCACATCGGTGGCCTGTTGCCTGTAAGTCCTGCACACTGTCAGCTTTTTATTGCACAAGTGGTCCTGTGGCTCAGGGTGTGTTGTAATGGGATCATCAATCAGCAGCGACCAAACACCAGCATCTCTCTGTGGGAGAGTCGTCCAAAATTCATTGTACCATACCTTATCTTTCATTAGACTTATTGCTATTGACTCTGTGGCGTCCGGGCTCGCATAATAACCACATGGATTTACTGCCTTAAATAATAATGCGCTGATGTTTAACAGGAATGTTTTTAAAACATTTGTACTTGCTACGTTTTGTGGCGTACAGGGGTAGCTACAAACGTGCCAGAAGTTTCAAGTAGAGGCCAATTGTGAAACGTCTCTTGGAATTCTTTTAGTTTTTGCATAAGATTAAGAATTATTGCTTGAAAAAGTAAGCTAGGTCACATTACCCTCAACATTTTTAATTTTGAAATCCAGATGTTGAAGCTGTTACTAGCAATAACAATATGTTCTTTCTGACAGATCGGACAAAAAAAAAGTTAAAATAAACAGAAAGCACAACTCGTAGAGATGCCACTTGTTCTGCCTTAAAGCTAGAAATTCAGCTGTTAGCACTCTGGCGGCTAAGCACTGCAAGCAGTTTCAATTATAAGTGAGAATAACATCTTTATGAATCGTGGTGAAATTTAATACTTCTCTTAATACTAATGATTTCCTTGATACAGCTGCAGAAGAGTTTTGTTTGTTTTTGTTTTTTGTAATGACATACCAAGGGAAGAAGAACAAGTCAGAGCAGGTCCATGTAAAATCTAAAAACTCTATCAATCACTTAAAAGCTGAGAGATGCAGGTAAAGAATACAATTCATTTGTTTAAAGTGCCATGTATTGATGGAGAGAGGTCCCAAATAAGGCACTAAAGTGGGTTAAATAACAACAGGGGAACAATTTAATGGCCGATGCACTTGATGCATGCGTCCTGCGTCTGTGATGGTGTGATTTCAGTCATGATCAGTGACAGAAAAGTCATGAGGATGTTGAAATGATGATAAAAAAGAATCAGGATTGCATATTGTCATTTTTTTTAGAGACCTCCTGAAAGCTCCTCCTTGTCCCTCGCTTCTTAGCCTGTCTCAGACAAAAATTTTGTTTTCTTCTGACAGCAAAATAATTACCAGTTATCAGGATAATAATCCTCGATCGCTACTTACTCTGTGTCTTCTTCTTTTAGTGAAGTCCAGTATGTTGTTCTTCAGAACGTGGCAACAATGTCCATTAAGAGACGGGTGAGCTAAAGCTGGTGTTTCTGTTTTCTTCTGTTTTATATTTATGTGTTTAAATGGTATTTTTATTCTAACGAAGCTTCACGGAGGTTCTTCCTGTCTTTGTGTGTCACAGGGGATGTTTGAACCATATCTGAAGAGTTTCTACATCCGCTCAACAGATCCAACTCAGATCAAAGTCCTAAAGGTTGCTTTCTGTTCTCTTTTTTTGAAGATGGTCAGAAGTTTTTAGCAGTTTGTGGAGATATGAGAACATGATGGATTCTTATTATTGTTATTTGCAGCTGGAGGTTCTAACCAATCTGGCCAACGAGACAAACATTTCCACCATCCTCAGAGAATTTCAGGTACAATTAAAAAATATAAGTCATGTTTTAGGAAGAGCAGTCAGTCAGCAACCAACTTTGTCTTCCTGTATGAATTAATATGCAGAGTGGCTGCTTTTTTCTGGCAGACATATATTAAAAGCATGGATAAAGACTTTGTGGCTGCAACAATCCAAGCCATTGGTCGCTGTGCTACCAACATCAGCGAGGTGAGGGACACATGTCTGAACGGTCTTGTGCAGCTGCTCTCCAACCGAGATGGTGAGTCTTTTTATTTGTTAGTATAAGACACTCTTTAAACTGTACATATTGTATGAACAGATGGCAAAATAACATCAAAAACAAGACTTAAAAGTAAAAAGAGAAAAATACATTCCAAAAAATCTAATCAAATAGATCGAGACCTGATGACTGTGGAGTACGGTGAACTCGTTCTCATGTTCTAGATATGAGTTTGAGATTGTTTGATGTGTGTGATGGCATGTTATCCTGCTGGAAGCAGCCATCAGGAGATGGGTACACTGTGGTCATGAAAGTGGTAGACATGGCCAGCAACAATAATCAGGTAGGATGTGGCATTTAAATGGTGCTCAGTTGATACTAAGGGGATTAAAATGTGTCGAGAAAATATCCCCCAACACCATTTTACCACCAGGATCCTGAACTGTTGATACAAGGCAGGTTGAATCTGTGCTTTCATGTTATTTTTCATGCTCTGATTGTTGTTGAATGTTGTTTCATTAATGGAGAGTCATCGGCCCAGGCAACATTTTTCCACTCTTCTATTGTCCAGTTTTATCCCGTGTGAATTACAGCTTCAGTTTCTTGTTCTTGGGTGTCAGTACAGTCACCTGCTGTGGTCTGAAGCTGCTGTAGCCCATCTGTGTTATGCATTCAGCGTAACTTGGTTATAGGTTACTGGTTATGCAGGAAAATCCCAGCGGATCAGCACTTTCTGATACTCAAACCAGCACGTCTGGCATCAAGACCCATACCACGTTCAAAATCATTTAAATCACCTTTCTTCCTCACTGCATTGCTCGTTTTTTAACTTCAGCAGGTTGTCTTGGTCATGTCTTAATGTCATGACAGTTGAACAAATATACAGAATGAAGTGAACAGTGTGAATTTCTAGTGTGAATGAACTGGTAAATGAATGCTGAATACTTTCCACACATTGACTCGGAGCAGTAGTGATGTTTAAAAGTATGTATTTATTGTTCATTTCTGATTTCAACGAGTGACTCTTCTTTCTTTTGTGCAGAGTTGGTGGTTGCCGAGTCAGTGGTTGTTATCAAGAAGCTGCTGCAGATGCAGCCGGAGAAGCACAGCGACATCATAAAGCACATGGCGAAACTGACCGACAACATTCAGGTAAGAGTCTCTTTCATGACCTGCAGATGGTAGCTTACCTCAATGCCTCATTCAGTATCTATTATTATAAACCAGGTGTCAACTAAGTGTTCACTAATTGACTCGGGCTCTTGAACCACCGTTTACATTGACGGTAAACCTGTTTCTGCCAGTCATATCCCTCTGTAGTAGCAGTGTTAGTTTGCTATCAACCTGTGTTCTCAGGTGCCAATGGCACGGGCAAGTATCCTGTGGCTGATTGGAGAATACTGTGAGCATGTACCTAAGATCGCCCCAGATGTTCTAAGGAAGATGGCCAAGTCATTCACTAATGAAGAGGACATTGTGAAGCTTCAGATCATCAATTTGGCAGCCAAGCTATATCTGACCAACTCCAAACAGGTGGGAATGGCATGTTTTTCTGTCACTAGTATTTATGGCTGTCCTTTTGTTCTGTCTCCCTTCCCTCACCCACAAATTGGTCACAACAACACAACAAATGGCTGCCCTGCCCTGAGCCTGGTTCTTCTTCAGGTTTCTCCCTGTTAAAAGGGAGTTTTTCCTTCTCACTTTCACCAAGTGCTTGCTGATAGGGGGTCGTCTGATTGTTGGGGTCTTCTCTCTTATTGTAGATTCTTTACCTTACAATAAAAGCACCTTAAGGTGACTGTTGTTTTGTTTTGGTGTTATAAATACACCAGTTTCAACCCCAAAAGTTTGAATTTATTAGAAACAAACTTGTGGCAGAAGGTACACCTGAAAGGAAAGTCTGACCCATTTGTATGAACATTTTAGAGGAAGAGGAATTTAATCCAGAATAAAAACATTTCAACTCACACATTTAATTTCACTTCACAGAATAAATTACTCAAATATCCCCTTTGTCTTGAAAATTCAAGTCAGCAGTGATATTTGTGCTAGTGAGCAAAGACACTGTTGTAAAGACAAAATCTAATCTTTAATTAAATTAGGCTCATTGCTTACAGCAGCAGGGTGCAGCTGGGAGGATTCAGGATGGTGATAGCCTGGCTGCCTCTCCCTGATAATAAGTGTGAATACACATCAACAAGGTCTGCTGATTCAAATCATCACCATCACAAAAAAAGAAACATTTGAGATTATATTCAATATCCAACGTGTTGTTTTTAAAAATGATCTTGCAGTATTGTGCATAAATGACTGAGCATGATGTTGGCTTTCATTTAGTTTGTGTGAACAAGGCTGCTGTCAGGTGACAGAACGCACTAAACACACCTCTGTGGCGTCCACACACACTCTTCTTCCTGCCTTCTCCAGTCTCACCTGGGACATTGTTGCCACCTACACATATGCACTGTGTAAATTTGCAGTCTAGAAATAAAGCCAGTGACGCTCTCACACAGTCATTACGCTGCATATCTTCATTAAAAGTGCTCTTAGATTTTTTCTGCAATGCAGACCAAGTTAAAGAAAACTCAAATATGTCACATTCAGAGTCAATTTTCAAATGGTTTCCAAAAAAAGTGTTGAGCTTTATCATTCAAGTAAGCTTTCAATCAGGGACTCTGTCTTCTTATAAATTAGTTGCAGACTAGTTGCAAACCTTCACCAATCTCCTATCACCAATTATGTTTTTTTCTTTTAACGTGATGAGGTCTTACAGGAATCCATGAAACCAGAAACATGTCAGTGTATCCAGATATTTACATGCCTTTGGTTTTTCTTTGTGAAAGTTTCATACCAGGAAGTCTGTCTGTGTTTAAAATGTGTTCATTCATTTAACAAACAGACTTGAGTCATTTGAGAACACCTAATTCCTGTTTCTAAAGAGTCGTTTTTTGAAGTGGTCTTCAGCAAAAGTTCTCCAGGCTTTCTGGAGGTATTTCTTTTCCACTTATTTTCAGTCCAGCGCTCGTTTCTGACTGCTTTCAAGTACCTGTAAAACATCATGGAGGCTCTGTCATGGTATGGGGCTGCATTTCAGCCAGTGGTGATGGAGATCTTCTTAAAACTGATGGAATTACGAATGCAGAAAAAGACTGTCAACTTTGATCCACCATGCAGTACCATCTGATTGTCTGACCTGCAATGGCTTAGGTCCTTTTTAGCAGGACACCAAACACATTTCCTGTACAGTAAAATCATACCTGGATAAGAAAACACACAGGTGTGTCCTCGTAATTGTCAATTATGGATTGGCCTTCCTAGAGCTTGGGCCTCAGCACTTCTGAAGCAGTGTGAGCTCATCGTGACAGAAAACTGCACCAAAGGTCAGCCAACATCCATAGAAGGGCTTTGAATGTCCTTCAAGAAACAAGGAGAACTGTTCTTGAATAGTGATACCAAATACTGACTTTCGAGCTTCTTGTTTTTGCCTTATACAGTATTCCCATGTATGTTTGCACATTTCAGTGAGTCACATCTTTTTTTTATGTTCTAATAAAATATTACGACACGAGAGGTGGCTCAAGACTAATGCAGTAGTCCTATCCTCTTAGACCCTCTCAAACAAATCCACAGCTACATACACTCCCACACTGCACATGCACGTAACGCAGTAGATAAGGTGTTGTTTTACTGTTCTTCCACCTTCCTTTCGTGTCCCTTCACCCCTCAGACTAAACTGCTGACGCAGTATGTTCTCAACTTGGCCAAATACGACCAGAACTACGACATCCGCGACCGGGCACGCTTCATTCGCCAACTCATCGTGCCCACCGAGAAGAGTGGAGCCCTAAGCAAGTATGCTAAAAAGCTGTTCCTCGCCCTCAAACCTGCACCCGTCCTTGAGTCTCCTTTTAAAGGTACAGAAGCAAGTCAACAGTAAGTTTTGTTTTCTAGTTTGTGAACTTGTATTGCGGCTGTTTGAAAATTATAATGGCAGAAATAGTTTGAGCAATGTTATTAGCGTTTAATTACCATCAGTCATGAACCGCCTTAACAAAAATGAGACAGTCACAATCAATTAAACAGAAAATTGAGCCATAATTTCCTGCTGCTCTGTGTCTCTCTGTACGTTGAGACACCTGAGGCAAAAACAGCTAAAGTGAAAGAAAGAGGAAGTTATGGGCTGTTTTGGTCTACACAGCCAGCAGATGCAGCTGCAGCAGCGGCTCCGCATCAGATATAACGTATCCTTCTCAGAGTCATAACTCAGTCAGATATCAACACAAATAAGATCCTTTTTTTCCACAAGTATTGTGATTTAAGCTTCCAGGGATTATTATCTCAATTTCTTCCAATTTTAAATCTACAAAACAGCTTGGAAATAATGAACGAGGGATTTTTTTCCATGTGTCCAAGAGCTGTTTGAGGATACAGTTTTACAAAAGCCAAAGGTCATCCAGAGCATTCACGCATCTTTTTTGTAACTGTGAGTCTGTCCTTACACCGGGAGCATTTTTATTCTTCACATGAACATTCTGTCCATCTTTTTATTCATCTAAAGTACATCCAGCGGTTTTGCCTGCAGCTCTCTGATCTTCACGTGGCAGCAGCCTGACAGTAATCATAACAAAGACAGGAGAATCCACTCATCCTCATATTACAGAGCAAAGTCTTGAGATTTGAGATTTTAAAAGTTCATCCCGATTTCCTCTTTGAGGTCATCTCCTTGTGCTCCTCTGGATCACTTCCAGGGTGTCTGTATTTCCAGAACTCTCCCTTGGTTTAATTCCCTGTTTGCCACTTTGTACCCTCTGTGATACACACTCTTCTTCTTTGAAACAGCGATCCTCCAACTTTGGGACAGAGGACACAGTTAACACTTAGACACTCTTCTAGCTGTTTGTCCTTTGTTCTTTCTCCCTCCCCTCTCCCTCAACCTGTCGGGCTAAATGGCCGTCCCTACCAGTCCCTGGTTCTGCCGGCGGTATCTTCCTGTAAAAGGAGTTTTTCCTTCCCACCTGTGCTTGCTCACGGGGTGTCATCCAGCTGTTGAGGTTTCCGTCTGAATTTTGTACAGTATAAAGTGCCTTGAGGTGACTGTTGTTGTGATTTGGTGTTATATAAGTAAAACTGAATTGAATTGAATTCCACTAATAACTCCTGTTTGGTCTCTGGGCTGTAAATGGAAGTGGTCCACACAAGTTAATGTTTTCTTCAGTTTGAGTTCACATGCATGTAGTCAAAAAAGGATTTGGGTCCAGAGGTGCACAAGGAGATGACTTTGAAGTGGAGCTTAACTAAATTCAAAGCTGTTGAAGTTCTTTCTCAGAACTTTGTGATTCTGTGTTATGATAAGAGTGACTCTGCTCTTTCTGTTGCACTGATCTCTGTGTGTGCTTGCATTGTTTTTCCTTCTTTTTGCAGATCGAGACCACTTCCAGTTGGGTTCACTCTCCCACCTGTTGAATGCCAAGGCTGGGGGCTACCAGGAGTTGCCTGACTGGCCTGAAGCTGCCCCTGACCCCTCCGTGCGCAACGTGGAGGTGAAGGAGTCTGTGCGTGCAGTGGGAACAGTAACACACAGAGACACAGGGGCCCTCTGGGGGCCCCAAAGAATGGAGGGGAGCGAGAGTTGCTCCTTCCCCAGAGCAGTGCCTCAGAGGGGTTGGACAGAGTCACCAGAGCCTGACACTAACTCCAATATAACATTGATTCCTCTTTCACTGGTCATCTTTCATTTGCTTACAGCTCATTAGCATTAACAGCTCATCCTTTTTGGTCTCCATCTACTTCAAAATGGATGCTGCTTAACAACTTCCCCATCCATGGAGGAGAATGAGTCACAAAGGAGAAAAGAGGATTATTTTCATATTAATGAGAGAACATGTTAGACAGAAAGTGCCTAATTTGAGAACACCCGAATCATTATAGAAACAGTCAGTGGCATGAAGCTCCACCTCATCCTCTCTGCTGCACTCGCTTCTGTTCAGCAGCAGCTCACTCGCCCCATCCAGATGTTTCCTGACAGCTGTTTGAGCCAATAGCACATGCGATAGAGAAGAGAACAGATTTTAACAGCAGCATGCTGACAGTAGTATTAATGTTTAGTCAATACTTAAAACACAAAAGTCTGTCAGCCCAAATCTCCAAAGCCTCCTCTTCTTCTCCATCCCATTCACTCCATGTGCCATCGGTTCATCAGTTAAATTAACGTGAAATCAAGACTTGAGTGTTTTCACTACTCCATCTAAAAAAAGAAGAAAAGGAGACAAAACTTTAAATTTCAGTAGTGACCTCAAGGCTTGATTTTGTTGTGACATGTGTTTCGTAACAATAATGTTGCTTTTTAACACACAACGCAGTAATCCATGTCGTGTCTCTTTAAGTGTGAAGCACATTTCAATGTGGTGCTACAGGCGCCTTTCATGTTCTTGACCATGATGTTTGTACAGTTTAGCCGGTTAAACACATCAGTGTTTTCCCAAGTGGATCTTTACTTTTAGAAAATTGTTGTTTTGTCATCAGGATGGCTTTTTATCGTGTGGTAATGCAGCTGTGACTAAGGAAAAATACGTGTGCACCGGCCGTGACACCTGCACGAGGTTACAAACACGGAGCCGTGCACGACCAGCTGAAATGACAGCTTTGCCAGGGCGAGAGCAGCGGGTGCAACAGGCTCATCACTTGCCTTTGCTTGAACCTGTCAAATTCGTAAATATCTATATATAGTTATCAATGTGCAAATGTACAAAAAAAAAAAGAAGAAAAAATGAAAAAAATTTCAGGGGGGCCATTTTTGCCTTTATTTGATATTGGACTAAAACCACTGCGTTTCTGCTGCATTGCATATCGTCACCCACTCAACCAGTGGGCTAAACTAGCACTCTGTAAGTGTAAAAATTAAGGAATCACTAAAGCAAAAAAAAAGGTTATGAGCAGTAGATTACTAGAGTGATTTATGAGCTGTTACACGAAGATATAAATGCATGCAAATTAGTCAACAAGTTATTTTTTTCCATACAATACTTGTGGCCAGCCTTCCAAAAGCTGGGATCTGCCAGTTTTCCTTGTTTTAAGAGTATATTTAAGCTTATTAATACTGATTATGTTCAGTTAGGTGTGTGTTTTTATATCCAGTCAGACTCGTTTAATTCCCCTCTTGATATCTCGTGGCTAAAATGCAGTTGTAATCAGCAGCAAAGCTAAATTTCACAAATTTCAGAACATAGGGAGTGCTGAGGGAAGAAATCAGACCGAAAAGCTATAGTGTGCCTTTCAAATCATTATTATACATCATTTGTAGTTAAAGAGCAAAAACAAGCAGAGCTGTAAAACACTCAGTACTGTCCTCTGAAGTTCAGCTGCTGGAAAAACCTCTCTGGGTTATTCTGAAAGTCTCGCATTGCATCCACTCAAGTTGTGGCTGTTAAAGTTGGGAGGGTCAGTGAATCTTCTGAAGCCTCAGCCTCTCTGACAGACTCTCCTTCTGCTATACGGTCCTCCACAGACAGAGGAGGTCATAACCACCGGAGAGGGGCGGATCGGCTTACTAGGAGACTGGCGAGAGGTGCCCCTCCCTTTGAGTTTGGAAATGCAGTGGTGTTTGCGTTGATGACTGCTCTCTCTGTTTCTTCCCTGCCTGTCAGTTAACGTCTAAACTGCTGATGTTGGCATTTATACAAAATGATTTACACATTTCATATCACACAATGATCACAGTGTGTGAATGGGTGGATGACTGGATGTGTAAAGCGCTTTGGGGTCCTTAGGGACTAGTAAAGCGCTATACAAATACAGGCCATTTACCATTTAGGTGACATCAAATTTCCCTCGGGATGAATAAAGTATTCTGATTCTGATTCTGATAAATCCTCTGTCAGTCCACACGAAGTAAGACTGACCACTGTGTTTGTTTCAAGCAGACAGAGTTCAGCTTTAAGGGGTCCAATAAATTGTTTAGTAATAAGCAGTGGGATAGAAGTTTCTTTAATTTTATAAACAAAGCTGATTCTAATTTGTAAATGAGACCAGTCAAAATCAATTCTTAATCTCAGGAAAAAATCTTCTAGTCTCAAGATTTACTTAATCATTAAGCTCCAACAGGGGCTTCCAAACATATCACACTGTCTTTATCAGCAGTTTTGGGACTTCTCTTTCATATTGGCTGAAAATTTTAAATATATAGCGAGTTTCATGAGAAAAAATCTTCATGTTCTTATCTTAAACCTCTCCACCTGCCAGCTTGGAAAACATGTACCTGTGAAGCTTACAGGTGCATGCTGTCCAAACCCACCTGATGAGTGCCTCCTGCACATGAGATTTTTGTTCGTTTGTCCAAACACTGCCCTAAAACGAGTTTGAAGCAGTAATTTAGTGGCAGGAGTGAAATGAAAGGATCTACAAGAACTGGAAAAGATTAATATTTGGCAGGAAGGTATATTGTGAGAGCAGAGCTGTAGACGTTAATCCTCTGACAGAAAGTTATTCATTCTTAAAGACTTTTTCCAGGCTTTGCTTTAGAAAGCAGAAGTGCTGATGCTCAATGCCAGGCTAGTTCTGCCTCAGTGCCTTTTGATAAGCAGCCAACATTTAGACAGGGTAGATTACTGAAATGAACATTATGCTACATTGTAGAAGCTCGAGGAGCTTCCATGGTCTATAGAAAATAGACATCGTAGGAGTGGTCATGTGACACGTGAAGATAGTACAGTAGTGGAAGGATGAAGGGTGTTTTGCTTTGGGGTTAGCTAAAACCTTTTTTACGTTTCTAAATGTTAAAAACATCTACACTACTAAGGAACAGATCTGTTTATTTTATTGTTTCTCTTTCACTCAGGTGCACTTTTTAGTGACGCCAACATAGAACAGAAGCCTTGTGAGAGCTTAAAGCAAAACAAAAGATTTTGACCTGCTGACGGGGACTCCTCCAGGTCTCCTCCCGTCCATCTGCTTGGTTTTCTTCATGAAGTTTGTGACTCGCTTGCTGATCACGTTACAAATGTTGTCACGTGATATTTTTTTTTATTTTTGATTGATGTGATTTGTTCTCAGATTTCTTCCTCTACCCCTCTGCTGCTCCACCTGTGCTGCTCTTCATTCTGCCCATCTAACCCATGCTAGCATATCATACTTTGTTGCTGGTGAAGACTAAGTGCATTTCATGTATTTTTTTTGATGTATTGGTGAAGTAGTGAATGCTAATGTTGACTTTTAATTTGACAGTATGAGTACGTATTAAGGTATATCCAGTAGTTATATTGGAGTATGTTGATTTTTTTACCAACAGAAGTTGTACTTTTGATTACTTTTATCAAATACTGTGTTTAAAAGTTATCATGTAATTAAATTTAGGATTATTCTTATTATTTTGTCTCTGTGATATCCAAAACTGTTCTCACACATTCTTATTTTTTAGCCCCTGAAACCTTCCTGTGCCTGTTTCTCTTGCTCTCCTGACTTTTATTCTGAAAGAAACCACTTCCTTCTTTTTTCCTCATCTCCATCCCAATCTTTTTTTTCCCCTACGTCTGCCAGGTTTTTACGCTGCTTGAAAGAGTCACAACATTAACAAGTGTGAGTCAGTTAGCGGCAAACAGCCACACGTTCTTGAGCCTCAACCCATATAGCCGCAAAAACCCAAGTGCTTTTAAACTGAACGCCTCCCTCCCGCATATAGTAGTCGCTGTTCTGTGCTTAGCTCAGCCAAAGCTACCTGAAACACAGCACCCTGTTCCTCAGTCTCTACCATTAAAGAAGTGATTCTTTCAGCAGGCAGATCGGTGCTCAGGCACGTCACGCAGCATTAGGCTCCTTGTGGGTATTAAGTGGGGCTGAGATGTCCGTGCTCATTAGCAGATGGCTCTGGTTAATGAGTTTGGTCACAGAAAAAGCAGATGGCCTTTTCTTTTTAAGTGTAGGAGGATAGTTACTGCTCCTCAAAGATATCACTTCTCTTAATGGAACTGCTCCTATATCATTACAAGAAAAGCATTTCTGCAACTGGTCATGAAGGCAACACCTGGTGCTAATGTCTTTGTGTGCAAAAACAGAAAACTCTAATGCAAACAAGTAAACGACTCGCTCCATTGAAGCATTGGTGTAAATTTGCTCCCTGGCTGTGGGATCTGAGAGCAGATCTGCAGCAGCGATGGCTGGCTTCTTTTGGCTGCATCACGCCCAGGCAGAGGCACTCATGGCCATGCTATCTGCCCACGTTTCTGCTTCTGTCTGAGGGTTTTCTCTCTGAGGCGGGGCTGGAGGCTTACTGTTTGTACTCTCGCTTTTTCCGTTTTGTTTTATGCCAGGTGCCTGAGTGGACCAAATGCAGTAGCCGTGAGAAGAGGAAGGAGAAGAAAGTAGAAAAGCCGTTCTACACCGACTCAGAGGGAGAGTCTGGTCCTACGGAGTCTGCTGACAGTGGTAACTTTAGGCTGCTGGCACTGATAGCATGGTCATTTTTTTTTTTGATTCAATAAGTAGTGCTCACAACAGGGGTGTGTGTTTGTGTGTGTTTGTGTGAGAGACTTTTGAGTCAGTGTGAATGATCTTGGTAGGGGCTGGTAAAACGAGACAGTCTCAAAAAATAAGCTCATTATCAATTGAATTTTATTACAAATCACAACAACTGTTACCTCAATGTGCTTTATATTGTAAAGACCCACAGAATAAGTCCTAATAATCATATCACCCCCTTTGAGCAAGCCCTTGAGATTTGTGTTGTTGACCAATTCTATAAAAATCTAAAGAAATAAGGTCCATCTCTCAATCCTTTCTAACTTTCATACCCTGTTTGTGGCACTCAGGTCCAAGTCCAGCTGTATAAATCTTTAAAATTGGTCATAATGCCCTAAGACAACTAGAGACTTCAACAGCAATAACAATATTGGCTGCAGACTATTTCTCGGGGGGGTTAATGCACATTTAATGTATTAACAGAAGAACGGAAGAAATGTATTGTACTTTGATTTATTGGCAATGGAAAAAAATATAGAATGTTACCAGATGAAAGTATCAGTACTGAGTTTGAATTTATTGTTTAAATATGTTGCATAAAACTAAACACAGAGACCAATCAAGGGTTGATGGTTACAAGTCGATGTGCAGCGATTTTCCAGCAAATTCAAATGAGTGTGTGATGATGAGGATGTGGAGACAGACAGCAAAATTTGTGAGGGAGCGGCTGCTGATTTTTATATAGGAGTGTGTGTGGAGAGCTGGTCAATGCCAGGGGTGGTGACATCGTGACATAAATGGAAAAGACGTAATGAAGAATTTCAGAATGTCAACGGCTGCTTTTAACCTGCGTATATATGGTGCTGTCTCATGACTTCTCGTGAGGTTTCAGGACCTCATGATGTATCGTGAGGCAGCAAAAGTCAAATCAATTCTGCTTTTATTGAGGATCATTATCTGAGGACCACATTTGGAGGTGACTCAAGGCAGAACTGAAGAGAAACAAAACTTGTCTTGTTCATACATGGACCTCATTCACTCCCAGTGCACAAATCTGTTCATCCAAATGTTTTCACCTGCTTTATTCTGCAAGTGCATTAACAGCAACAAGCACGCCTGTATAATTATGCTGATCCTGATTTCCTAATGTAGTGCATTATTATCTTATTTTAACATTTAAAAGCAGTTCTGTGAACATTAGTAAAGCCACGATGTTATTTTTAAAAAATAGATTTGAATCATATAAGTAAAATAAGACACTAGGTAGCAGTTTATAATGCTGCCTGTGTAATTTTCCAAAATGTTTTCTGAGTTTAGTGTGGAATTTTCAGTACATAGAAATATTCCCCATTAATTACAGCGTGAGATGCGGAAGTAGAGCTACTAAGGAATACATCCCTCAACCTTAAAATAACTCTAATAACACCTTAAGATGGGGAAATATAGAAAAGCCTCATTACTTCCAGTATAATTTTGTCTCTTATTGTCTAAAATACACCAAAATCACTTAAAAATACAAATAGGGTGAGGTATATCACCAGTTGCTGCATGTCGTCCTCCTGCTCTTCCTCCCAGCCTTCCCATCTTTTCTCCCCCGTCCTGTTTAAATAAAGGCTAAAAAGCCCAAATAAACATATTACAAATTTGCTTCAAGAGTTATTAAGCCTCAAGTTTAGGCACTGAAAATTACATCCTATTACTTTTGGGAAATTGCAAAATACGTTGTGGCCTTTACTGTATGAAGTGCTAATTTGGATATTATCCCTGTACTCTGAATATAGTTTTATGTTCTTTTAAGAGCTTCATATTATTCTTACTTTTAGCAGTACTGACTGAAACATCGGTACTGTTACTAGCTTTTGAATATCTGTTGACCTCAACAGTATTTCACATTAAACAGAAAGTAAACCCCTAAATGTCTGATTCCATCTGATCAGTTATCTTTAATTGATAATCTTCTTTTAAGAAGATTATCAATATTCCTCACTATTACTGCTGCAGAAACTATCATCGGCTACAATAATATTATAGACAATATGCAGTTTTGTGAGTGCGGGTGTAGCATAAAACACCTCTGTCTTTAGTTGTTTCTGATGTGTCTGCCTCAGCTTCACGCTGAAAGAAAATCTGAGAATGTCAGTTAAAAGTTCTGCTTTATCTTTTTTTCTTTTTCCTCGCCTCTGGAGGAAAAAAGTGTCTGAGGCATCAATAATACAAAGGATAATAAAAGTTTGATCTCCTCTCTGGTTTTGATGAGCTCGACTCTTTTTGATGGTAAAACAGTTTAACACGCAGACTCACTCAGTCCCAGCTGCTTTGTTTGTCAGAGGACGCCGTGTAAGATGTGAATACCAACAGCCTTCAGATCACACTTACTCTGTGTAGCCTTTCTAACCTCTGACCTCTCCCTCCACAGAGTCAGACTCTGCCAGTGGCTCGGAAAGCAGCAGTGGCAGCGAGGAGAGCGGGTCGGGATCAGAGAGCGAAGAGAGTAAGGAAGCCTCCGAGTCTGAGGAAGAAGAAGAGGAGGAGGAAGAGGAACAGAAGAAGAAAAAAAAGAAAGATCTAAAGAAGCCAGTGCAAGAAAGCGAAAGGTAGACTGCTTTACACTGCATGCCATGTCAGGCATATTTGCTGGACTATGGATGTTATTATTAGAATTGGTGGTCGCTTTGTTTGTAGAAAATAAAGTTTGACTCCTTGGGGGAAGTTTGACCTCTGGTTTCCTTTGACAGTGAGCAGAGCAGCGAAGAAGAAGAGAGGAAGCACCAGAGGAAGAGTAAACCGCGCAAGAGCGAGTCAGAGTCTGAATCTGACGAAGATGAGGAAAGCGAGTCTGAAAGCAGCCAGTCAGAGTCTGAAGACTCGGAGTCAGAGGCTGAGGTCAAGAAGAAAAAAAAGGTGCAAACCAGGGTTAACTACAGAGAAAGTGCACAGCAGCAGGGTGCATCAAAAACAATCATCAGATTTAAAAAGGCTGGGTTTTCTTTTTTAAGTAATGCACATAGAAGCTTGCAATAAATATAGAAGTACATGACTGAATATAAGGTTTCACACAGCCCCTGCTGTTGTTATGCTACCTACCACCAACCATGTGAAGCTAAGGAATCCGCTCTTTCCATCGGTGCGTGTTTCTATCGTTAGCGGTGAATAAAAGCACTTTTAAACCAGATTATTCTTTTTGATACAGCCTGTATCTAAGAAGCCACTAAAATTCTCATAACCTTAGCATTTCAAAATACAAGAGAGCGCAGTTGTGCCCCTTTTCCTATACAGCAGCATGAACAGCGTCTATTCGTGACAGTTTTTCTTTGTTCTCCAGACGGCTGAATCTAAACCTCCTCCCAAGCCTCTCAAGAAAGAGAGCAAGAAAGAAAAGAAAGAAATGTCTCTGCTCGACCTTGATGATTGTAAGTTGTTTTTGTTTCTTTTTCTCGATCTTTCCAGCTTTTCTTCTCAGACAGTAGAAAATGTATGGCACTCTCTTTAGAACGGAAAGCAGTCTAAGCAGAGGTGTCCACATCTACCTCTTCCCAGAACCGTCTTCATCTCTTTCATCTGAGAATCTCATCCCATTTCAAAATGCACAAACCACTTCTGAATTAGATGCAGTTCAGATGCCTGAACCATCTCATTAGCTCTTTTTGAGGAGCAGCAGCTATAATCTGAGCCCCTTTTAGATGACTGAGCTCAAGGGTTTGGTCACCACCCACAGATGTGTCCACAGAATAGGTAGGAAAGTAGAGCTTCCATTAAACCGATGCTCTCCCCTCATTCATAAACAAACCGTCCAAGATACTTAATCTCTCAACCAGACTTGGAGATGCTAATTCACACCTAAACCCCTTCACATTCTACAAAGATGCCAAAGGAAAAAAATCCATTAGATGACTGCACACCGGTCTGAATTTGGGAACATCATCCGTGTCTTGTTTCTTTCTTTCTTAGTTGAACCTGCTCCCTCACCACAAGTCACACCGGTCAACACCTTCCTATCCAACAGCCTCGTGACCGACCTGGAGGGGCTGTCTTTGTCTGACTCTGTCCTCTCCCCAGCAGTAAGTGTTTCATATTATTTGCTTGTTGACATCTTTATTCTCTGTTAGTGAAGCGATGAAATGAAAATGAAGAGGGGGGGGAACTAAAGCAGATGACAAACCAGAGGGGTCTTTTTACAGACCATTGCTCCCTCCAGCGCGCTGAAGAGCTACGAGCTGCTTCACCGGATCACGGGTGAGGGTCTATCGGTGGAGTACTGTTTCAGCCGGCAGCCTTTCAGCCCTGACGCCAACATGGTGGCGGTGCAGATGCAGTTCACCAACAGCGCCTCTTCCGACACCAAGAACCTGCACATAGAGGATGTGAAGCTCCAGTCTGGGATGAGGGTCAAGGAGTTCCCAGAGATCGGTGTGTGAGATTGTCCACTGTGTACATGCACGGACATATGAAATACAACCCTGCTGGCAGTGCTTGGAAACTGCACTGTTCATTACACCAGATAAAACAGACGTACTTGTTGCAGATGTCGGTGTTTTTTCTATTACAATAATTTTGCTTCAGGGAAAGCTGTAAATAAGATGCTGAATTTTTGTGACTATGAAGTTGAAAATTCTAATTTAAGTTTGTTCATAGACAAGAAGGGGACCATCAGCCTGCTACATATTAAAATATACATATCAGCACATTTAAATTCCTCCATTAAACTTATTATCAACATGAAATACAAGTTTGATGGATTTCTGTCCTTTCACCTAACGGCAACAGGTTGCAAGCTGCCTCTATGACCTGTACACGGGCAACCACATAGACACCAGTATCCTGATAATTAGTGTTAAGCCACAAACTGATAAAACACTGTAACTTTGTTCACCAAAATGTCTTGAACTAGCTCTGCCACTCAGTAACCAATAATATTACTCATGTAATTCTATCAAAAAGCTGCAAAACACCATAAATATGGGCGCAGTGGTTACAGTTCAGTGACTTGAATGTCCCTACCTGAGGCCTGACATCAGCTACAGCCGGCACACATGCCACGAGTTATGTGCCCTTAAATTTAAACCTTAATAAAACCCAGTCTGTAAATAATGTTGCCTTCATCACTCGAGTTGAGCATTTTAACATGTCCATCAGGGTTGACTTGACTTAGAGAAAAACAAAGTGTGGCAGTTTTGAAGTTGTCAGCAGCGCCTCCATCTCAGTTTTCTTCTTAGAGGACACTTTTTGTACAAGGACGTCTCAGATGTTTCAGTATGAACATTCACATCCTAATCTTTGTCTCGGTTTTTCATGTGACTTTTAAGAGTTGTGCCTGTTTTTTGTGTGGAAACACTAAAGGCTTTTTCTTTCCTCCATGTCCACAGAGCTACTTCCGGCAGGTGAGACGGCCACAGCTGTGATGGGCATCGATTTCTGTGATTCAACGCAAGCAGCAAACTTCCAGCTGTGGTGAGACGGACTCTTGATTACAGAGGGTAGACCTCCTGTGCAGTCCTGCTTCTGGTTGCCGGTCTGCTTCATTTTTGGGATTTGCTAGATTTGCATTTGCTCTGCAGCAGTTAGTCTGCTAAGCCACTGATACGTTGATATACAGACAGGAAGTTAGTTAATTATTTGGAAAAACTCTTGATTCGATTCAGTTCACGTTTAATAATATCAGAGAAAACACTCCAGTGGTTTCTGAATTTCTATAAAGCTACAGGCAGTCATTTTGAGGTTAATGGGAAAAAAATAGTTGTACTTATAAATATACACAGATTATTGTGCAATTATGTCTTCCAACAAACTGATGTGCTTTTCATTAATAAGTATATAAGACCGGCTCCGGTCCAAGCCCAACACTTGGATCTGCTTCAAAGAAAGTTTCACTAACACCAGTTAAAAGCAGCTGAGGCTAGCATCAACACTTAACTAGGGTGACCAACCGTCCACTTTTACTGGTGTCAAGCCAGCCTCCACTTTGTTTTACGTTCCCTGTGTATTCTGAGTATTATGGCAAAAGACGTGGAAACCTGATTTCAAAATAAAAGCTCCAGAAGCATGATTTCAAAATGAAGGCCGACTTCCAGTAAATTAAGAGCACATTCACAAATATCAATTAGTCTTGTTTGCACACTCTAATGTTGGATACAAATGACATACCCCAGTATTCTAGTAGCAACATGCCAATATTAAAGCCATCTCCTTTTGGATTTCAAAGTAAAAGCTCTCTGAATGTTTATTTTTGAACTACTCTTTTAATTAATTGAGAATGGAAAACTCATGTTTCCACAGACTAGTTGCAGTCTATATTGAGTGTATACAACCCCATAGTGATACCATGTCAATATCAATCATTCTTATTTTGCCTTTCAAAATAATGGCCCTTTCAAATTGACCATATATCGGTGTGCGTTTTCAATGACTTCAGAAAGCTCTCAAATGGAAAAATGCTGTTTATTTTGTCTGGCTCCTATATTGATGAAGTCAACACCATCACAGTTTAAGAACTATCAACCAAATGCCATCATGCGAGATGAAAGTGCCAGGGAGCCAAATTCTCATTTATCAGAGACTGCAATTTAAGACATCTACTGACCCACACCAGGGCCAAGGCAATGTTGTTCTCAGCAAGTATCTGGTTAGACACCATGTTTCGAAGGCCTTTGGTAATTGTGTTATGTTTAAATTTTGAAGCCAAATACACTCAACAAAAATATAAACGCAACACCTTTGTTACTGCTCCCATTCCCCATGGGATGGACGTAGAGACCTAAAATTCATTCCAGATACACAATATAACCATCCCTCCCAAACAGTGGTCACAAATCAGTCCAAATGTGTGGTAGTGGGCACATCTGCCATATTGAGATAATCCATCCCACCTCACAGGTGTGCCACATCAGGATGCTGATCTGACATCATGAGTAGTGCACAGGTGTACCTCAGACTGCCCACAACAAAAGGCCACCCTGGAATGTGCAGTTTTTTGCGCTATTGGGGGTCTGGGGACCCAGAACCGGTCAGTATCTGGTGTGACCACCATTTGCCTCATGCAGTGCAACACATCGTCGCATGGAGTCTATCAGATTGTCAATTGTGGCCTGTGGAATGTTGGTCCACTCCACTTCAATGGCTGTGCGAGGTTGTTGGATATTCGTGGGAACTGGTACACGCTGTCGTATACGCCGGTCAAGCACATCCCGAACATGCTCAATGGGTGACATGTCCGGTGAGTATGCTGGCCATGCAAGAACTGGGACATTCTCAGCTGCCATCTGCCCTGAACAATGTGAACCATGATTCATCCGTGAAGCGCACACCTCTCCAACGTGCCAGACGCCATCGAATGTGAGCATTTGCCCACACAAGTCTGTTACGGCGACGAGCTGGAGTCAGGTCAAGACCCCGATGAGGACGACGGGCATGCAGTTGAGCGTCCCTGAGACGGTTTCTGACAGTTTGTGCAGAAATTGTTTGGTTGTGCAAACCAATTGTTCCAGCAGCTGTCTGGGTGGCTGGTCTCAGACGATCTTGGAGGTGAACCTGCTGGATGTGGAGGTCCCGGGACTGGTGTGGTTACACGAGGTCTGCGGTTGTGAGGCCGGTTGGATGTGCTGCCATATTCTCTGAAACGCCTGTGGAGACGGCTTATGGTTGAGAAATGAACATTCAATGCACGGGCGACAGATCTGGTTGACATTCCTGCTGTCAGCATGCCAGTTGCACGCTCCCTCATTGCTTGTGGCATCTGTGGCATTTTGCTGTGAGACAAAACTGCACATTCCAGGGTGGCCTTTTGTTGTGGGCAGTCTGAGGTACACCTGTGCACTACTCATGATGTCAGATCAGCATCCTGATGTGGCACACCTGTGAGGTGGGATGGATTATCTCAATATAGCAGATGTGCCCACTACCACACATTTGGACTGATTTGTGACCACTGTTTGGGAGGGATGGTTATATTGTGTATCTGGAATGAATTTTAGGTCTCTATGTCCATCCCATGGGGAATGGGAGCAGTAACAAAGGTGTTGCGTTTATATTTTTGTTGAGTGTATTACAGGTCATCATGGCATTATGATTTTAGTTTAGCTAATTGATTCGTGTAATCTGGCGTCATAGATAAATACATAAAAGCTACAATCTCTAGTGTTTCTAAACAATACTGCTTCAGGGAAACACGTATAAAATGAAAATGTTGAAAAAGTCCTTAAAAAGAAGTCTATTATTAATTTCTGCAACTGAAGACTTTCATAAATACTGTAGAATCCGTTAGCTTCATTCATCCATTCACTTCCACTTATCCTATCCAGGGTCGTGGGGGGTGCTGGAGCATATCCCAGGGAGAGGCAGGGTACATGTACAGGCTCTTGGTAAATGCATTGAGGAAATCAATGACTGGTTGTGCCACAATTTTCTCCAGCTAAACAAAAACAAAACTGAGGTAATAGTCTTTGGCGCCAAAGAAAAACGATTACAGGTCACCAGAGAACTTCAATCTATACACCTAAAAACCACCAAAACCAGGCGAGAAATTTGGGTGTAGTGATGGATGCAGACCTAAACTTAGAAAAACACATTAAGACAATAACAAAGTCAGCTTACTATCACCTCAAGAATATATCAAGGATAAAAGATCTGATGTCTCAACAGGACCTGGAAAAACTAGTCCATGCATTCATCTTTAGTAGGCTTGATTACTGTAACAGCATCTTTACAGGTCTACCTAAAAAATCAGTCAGACAACTACAGCTCATTCAGAACTCTGCTGCTCGAGTCCTCACTAAGACCAAAAAAGTGGACCACATCAGTCCAACTCTGAGGTCCTTACACTGGCTGCCTGTCCGTCAGAGGATAGACTTTAAAGTTCTGATGCTGGCCTATAAAGCTCTGAATGGTTTAGGACCAAAATACATCAATGACCTCCTGACCCAGTATGAACCATCCAGATCCCTCAGGTCATCTGGATCCGGTCTTTTATCAGTTCCCAGAGTCAGAACCAGACACGGAGAAGCTGCATTCAGCTTTTATGCTCCTTATATCTGGAACAAACTCCCAGAAAGCCTCAGATCAGCTGAAACACTCAGTTTATTTAAATCCAGGTTGAAGACTCACCTGTTCTCAGCTGCATTTGAATAAAGCACCAAATCCACACTTTAAGCTTAAATTTCAAAACTTACATTTAACTACTGATTTTATCTACTGTTCTGATTTTATCTGTTTTGATTTTATATACTGTTGTTTGTTTGTTTGTTTGTTTGTTTGTTTGTTTGTTAATTAGTTAGTTAGTTTATTTGCTTGTTTTATTCAATTTTAAATCATGCTTTTTATTTGTTCTTGTTTCTAATGTCTCTGTAAAGCACTTTGAATCACCTTGTTGTTGAATTGTGCTATACAAATAAACTTGCCTTGCCTTGCCTTGCCTTGCCTTACATAGGGTGAGAGGCAGGGTGCACCCTGGACAGGTCACCAGTCTGTCGCAGGGCTAACACACAGAGACAGACAACCATTTGCGCTCACATTCACTCCCGCATTCACACCTATGGGCAATTTGGATTAATCAATTAACCTATCCCCACAAACTGCATGTCTTTGGACTGTGGGAGGAAGCTGCAGTACCCAGAGGGAACCCACGAAAACACGGGGAGAACATGCAAACTTCACACAGAAAGACCCCGGCCTGATGGTGGAAATGAACTCAGGACCTTCTTGCTGTGAGGCAACAGTGCTAACCAAGAACACAGTAAAGTAAAATTTTTAGCTATTAAATCAGCTCTAGTGCATATGATCACAAAGTTGAAATTTGAATATAGAGAAAACAGAGCTGGTTTGACAGAAACAACACAACTTTGTCAGGTTGGGGAACAGCATTTCTGGAACATTACTGAGCAGCATGGGGGCTCCAGAGGGATTGTCTTGGCTCCACTTCTTTTCATATTGTATACAGCAGACTTCAAATATATATCTTGAGTCTTGCCAAATCCAGAAATACTCAGATGACACTGCCATTGTAACGTGTTTCAGGAATGGGCAGGAATCTAAAGACTGGGACCTTTTCTTGCCTTGAGCAACTGGATTCAGAAAATTATCTGCAGGCTTTTCAATTCTCATACAAATAGCAGATGAGCTAGGAATTTTTCTCTGTGATCAGAAAAATTATTGTTATTATTATTTTTGTTCGTAAGGAATGTCTGGCACCTCTGGTGTTTTATAAAACTGCTCCCGACTCCACTGTTAGATTATATGTTATGATATGTGTTGGCATGAACTGGAATTAATGGGTGGAAGCTGGAACTTTCCATTTAATGCCATTCTGAAGTTATGGAAAGAGAAGCTCCTATAAACAAAGTCTAAAGGGCTTTTACTCTGAAATGCAAAATGGGATTGATTTGAGATTGAGATGTTTCCACTGTAGAGGTTGTGTGGACTCCAATTACTTAGTGGAAACAGTAATTGTCCTGTTAACAGCATCCGCGTTTAGTTATAAAAAGTACCTCATAAACAATTATAATCAAGATATTGACGTGATAAAACTGTGGGGTTGTATACTGTCAATGTAGAGTGAAATGATCTTGTGGAAACAGCAACTTTGCTTTTAAGGGGATTCTGAAGTCAGTGAAAGAGTGGCTCATATATGGGCAATTTCAACGGGCCATTACTTTGAAAGGCAAAATCAAGGCGACTTGAAATTGACTTGGTATCCCCGTGATAGGGGATACCAAGTATCCCCACTGTCAATCTAAAGTGGAATTATCCTGTGGAAACAGCAATTTTCCTTTTTAGAGCATTTTGAAATCGTTAAAAGAGTAGGTCGTCTATGTGCAATTTAAAAAGGCTTTTATTTTGGAAGGCAAAATCGAACTGACTTGATATTGATATAGTATCACTATGGGGTTGGATATTGTTGATCTAAAGTGGAATTACCCTGTGGAAACAGACATTTTCCATTTTAGAGCATTTTGAAATCGTTCCAAGAGTAAGTCAGATATGGGCAATTTGAAAAGGCTTTTACTTTGGAAAGCAAAATCAGACTGACTTGAAATTAATATGGTATCACTGTGGGGTTGTATACTGTTGATCTAAAGTGGAATTATCCTGTGGAAACAGACATTTTCCTTTTTTAGAGCATTACAAAATCACAGAAAGGTAGGTCTTATATGGGCAATTTCAACGTGCCATGAATTTGAAAGGCAAAATCAGACTGAGTCAGTCTGATTTTGCCCATCAATGGGCAATTTCAATGGGCCATTACTTTGGAAAGTGAAATCAGACTGACTTGATATTGACATGGTATCACTGGGGGCTGTATACTGTAAATACAGAGTAAAATTATCCTGTGGAAACAAGAATTTTTCTTTTTAGAGCATTTTGAAATCGTTAGAAGAGTAAGTCAAATATGGGCAATTTCAAAGGGCCATTACTTTGAAAGGCAAAATCAGACTGACTTGATATTGACATGGTATTACTGTGAAAAACACTGTGGTTGGATAGTGTTGATATAAAGTGCAACTAGTCTTTGGAAAGAACACTTTTGCTTTTAAGAGCATTATGAAGTCATTGTAAGAGTAGTTCAAAAATGAAAATTCACAGGGCTTTTACTTTGGAATCCAAAATAAGATGGCCTTGATATTAACAGGGCGCTATTAGGGTGCAAGGTTGTGTCATGTAGATCTAACATTAGAGTTTGTGAACAAGCCTATATTATATGTTACTATGTTCTTAACATATCTGTTAATTCACTCGAAGTTGGCTTTTATTTTGAAATCCGGTTTCCCTTCCCGTAATACTTTGAATACACAGGGAGCAGAAAACAAACTCGAGGCTGGCTTGACTGCAAGTCTCGAATTGGAGGCTGGCTTGACACAATCCCCCCGGACGTCCAGGGCGTCCGGGGGGATTTTCGAGATTGATAAAAATGTCCGGGTTTTCCTACATTCCGACAGAGGACCCATGTGTTTGAAGTCATCCCCGAACTGCTGCTTTGTGAGCACTTGTAAGTTTTTCTGCGCTCACAGAAGGGACAGACAGCGCGCAGGAACGCGCCTAATGATGTTTAAAAGATCCCAAAACGCAAGTGAATCTTTTCAGACGAACTGCAAAAGAAATTTCCCTCGTACCGACCCAGTACTGGTAATTTTTCTTATGCACATGAGGCATTATTTCTGTACCATTATTTAATTCCAGAGGTTTTTAAGTTATTTTCTTTGCACTTGTTGACTTGTAAGGTCCTATATGACAGATTTTATTTCACAATTCATTAACCGCACAGAGAAGGCATCGTTTAAATATGTTTCTTTAAGCAAGTTCTTCATGACTGAGCCAAGTGTCCTCTTTTTTGGACATCAAAATATGGTCACCCTAGCTTAACTGACTAAAAAGCTCAACAACTCGCCAAAGTATTGCTGTTATCGGACACAAGCTTTAATAGTTGCAGCTTTTGAAAGTTTGCATTGACTCTTTACTAATCTTTACTGATTTGAATCTTTGGGGGTTTTGCATAACATATTGATGACACCTACTGAAGCTTTGAGAAATACTGATGGACATTTTTCAGTTTCCTGTTGTTTTGAAAACAGTCATAAAATTACCACCAGACTGTCAGACCAGATATTTTACTTGTATAATTAAAAAAATCTTATTCCACTTCTGTCATCCCACCAGGGTCAGGGCTGTTTGGGAAACTTTGAAGTTTAAGAACAAAAGACGAAATACAAATCCCTGACACTACCGTTCCTCCTTTTTCAGCACTCACACCAGGAAATTCTTCGTGTCGATCCAGCCACCTGTCGGGGAGCTGATGAGGCCCGTCTTCCTGACAGAGAACGAGTTTAAAAAGGAACAAGGTGAGTGAAAATAGGCCACAAAATATTTCTGATGTCCTGAATGTTGCGACCCTAAACCACTGTCTCAGTTGCTGCTTTGACACCAACACATCTTTAAATGTTGCATAGTCCAAACAGGGAGCTTGTTAACATGTTAACCAGTGAGCTAATGCTGCAGCACTGCAACTCATAAGTTTTGTCCCTGAGTGTTAGTAGTCTACTCTGAATATACACTTCATATATTCTGTTCAAATATAGCGCTCATTTCATTAGACTGTGAATAACTGTTGTGATTGGGTTAAATGTTTGAAGTCGTGTGGGAACCACATGCTGAATATCTAAAGTTAAAAAGTTAGCACATACATGAAACTTCAGGTTTGACTTGATTTGATAGCTGCAACTTTTGAACAGTCAATCAATGAAAATACAAATGAAAAAATTGCTGCTGATCAAAGACATTGAGATCTGCACTTTGATCTTTAACAGTTACGCAGAGAGGAAAGCATGCAGTGATGCTCAGTCACCCGTTGATAATGTGCATCATATAGTGTGACACGATGAAATGAGGACCTTTTAATTAGAAAGTATATTTCACTTTTCCAAATGTGTGTTTTGTTTTGTTTTTCTTTTATAACATTGCGAGCAAGTCATTTGCCACAAGCAGTAAACATCAAAGTAACTGCCTGATGTTTCTGAGTCTCCACATCATCCTTCCTCCAGAGCAGGAAACAGTTTTTTGTCCATCAGCTACATTCAATCCACCAATACAAACCAAAGGTTTGCATTAGACGGTGTATGGTAGAGCAGCTGCAGACAGCAGTTCCCAGCATGTTTCTGGTTTCTGGTGTTCGTTTTCCATCCTAACAGTGATCGAGTTTTGAGCTCTAACAAGCCCACAATGACTCTTTAAACATGTGTCATATCCACGGTTCCTCCCTCTCCATACTCTCCCCAATAGAGAAGCTATTACACAATCTAGGTAAGTTGGCTTTAATAGATTTGTTGTTCCCAGCTGTCTGTGTGCCACCTTTCCTATAGCCAAACTCATCCTCACACAGACCACCCCCTCCTCCCATTCCCCTCCTCCCTCCTCCTTTAACACCTCGTGCTGACTCCCCCTCCTCCCTTCTTGCCTGGGTAATCAACACTTAACTGCATCTCCGGGTCTGTAGCTGCAGACACCTGCAAACCTGCCGCTCACACTCTCCTGCTCCACCAGGAATGGCTGGAAATGCTCATCCACTGATCCTCATTCACTCTTTCACATATACATCTGGCTCACAGCAGCACTTGATCATGTGCTTTCTGATAACCACCAACCATGCTGGGAGTTTGAACTGTTGGTCATCTTGTAGTGCATCGGTCTAACTGGCACTGGGTTTTGTTTTGCAGGTCAAAAGAGGTCTTGACATCTCAGTTAAAACCAGGTTATAGTCATTCAAGAGGAAATGATAATGTCTTTAATTCGTATTGAGGTCTAGTTTTTAAATCAGCAAATATTTGATTTAGTTCAGACTTTTGGTCACTTTTAAACAAAACTTCAGCCCCTTTTTAACCAGTTCCAGGAACTAAGATCAGGATCTGGGAACTGAAGGAACCTATTTAACAAACTATTGTTAATACGTTTGTTAAATAGTGATTTACACCCTTTCAAAATGAGCCAAAGATATTGACCTAATCTAAAGAAACAGATTAGCTGTGACTTTAGGTCCAAAACATCTGAGTGTTGCGTTGAGATATCAGTCAAAGCTGAACTAGTGCGGGACCTACTCTCCTGTAATACCAGGTCATACCACAAGATGGCGCAATAAGTCCATGTAACCTTTCATTCCTTGCATTTTTATTTACATTGGCAGTCTGATTCTATACACTGTTCAGTATATTCACTCGTATACATGAGAGATCAAGCATGTGGATCCATCTGTGTGACCCCTTGAGAAAAAGGCCAAAAGTAGCTAAAGTCTGAGAGAGCAGCACACATCCAAAAACATTTCACCACACTCACTGGTATAACACTGCCCCTGGTGGTGACAGTTGTAATAAAAATGGGAACCATTCTCAGTTAGGGGGAGGGACTTTGTGGTTGTTCCTTAAATATCTGTTTTATAATGCCTGTGCTGTGACTTGAAACAATCCTTATGCAGGTTTAGTTCTTAAATACTACAAAAAGTTCCTGCTGTGGAAACACTTTATATCTACCTGTAAGTGTAATAGAGAAAACATAAATTTCTGTTTGTGGGGAGCAGTTAAAGTAAACGTTTGACTGGTTTTCTGTGGGACCCACAACATTTTGTGCAATTTTAATTTTTTTCCCCTATTTTGTTTTTTTGTGCTCCCTCACACAACTTACTGCACAACCTCTTGGCAAGGAGCTACGATTTTATTAAATTTGGGTTGGTGTTATAAAAAAGTTCAAATGAAGCATGCATAGACACTAACACTACGAACGGACTGCAGTCTGTTTTAGCTAAATTTTCTGAATTTAAGTTTTCTGTCACTTGACTTATTATTGCAGCGATTTTAGGACTTGTTTTACATCAGAGCAGTATTGATATATAATACTGAAATACTAGTTTTAACCTGGACATCCAGGCGTCTTTTGACCAGCAAATCACCAAACAGTTGCTCTCTACAAGCCATCTTCGCACAAGTGAGAAAATTAGTACTGAATACCTCTTTCAACCAGAATTTCTGTCTTTGGAAATACTCTGGAAAATGGTGACTCGAGTTGGTTAGCAGTCAGAAATTTGCTTCTTTTGTGCTGTAAATTCACCAACAAAATCCTGTGTTCAGTGGGAAGCATGAGTACATTCCCGTGTTAAGTGTTAGTAGCATTTACAGTTCTTGATGTACTGAATATTACATCAGTCCCTCTGAGAACTTTAGCAATGTTCACTGCATTGTACAGTATATGTATATAATACTGTACATGTCTGAAGCTAGCAGATACCCTGAAAAAGAATAGCAATGGTTAAAAAATGAACTCTGTTACTGTACATGTTGTCTTCTTCTTCTTCTTATTATTATTATTATTATTATTACTACTATTATTATTAAGATTATTAACTGCTTTGCTTGTTTTGCTGCTGGGAGGGAGAGGATTCCTGTCTGACCAGTGCTCTGCTCCTACAACCTCCACAGGTCAGCTGATGGGCATGAACGAGATCACAGAGAAACTAACTTTGGACGTCAAGTGCCGAAACGAACACGCCATCGTCCAGAGAGTGACCACCGCTGCCAACCTCAGCAGAGTGCCCTGTGGGTCAGATAAAGAGTGCAGGTGAGAAAAATCACTCCTGAGCAAACACGTCTTGTTATCTGAGCCACCTTTTAATGCAAATAGCGCTCTGGGTGGTGTTTGTCTTCTGCGAAGGACACGGAATCATTTGGGAACAAGATCTTTGCCAAGATCAGCTTAAAAAATCACCTTAAAAGTGTGGCTTCACGTATTTTACGCAGATTTTAAAAATCCACTAAAGCAGTGGTTCCCAAACTTTTTTTGCTGGGCCCCCCTTTGTTTTACAAGAAAAATGCACACACACTCACACGCACGCACACATCCTCCAACTACACACACCCATATTTTGCTCCACTGCGGTTTATTTCACACCTCAAACATTTAGTAAACAATTAAGCAAATACAAGTAATCTGCAATATATTACAGGTAGCAATAAAATAAACTACTAACTCTTTTACGCTGCGTCCACACCTGCACGGGTATTTTTGAAAAGGCAGCTGTTTCGTCCACACGTAAACGGCGTTTGGAATCACCGAAAACGGAGATTTTTTTTTAAAACTCCTTTTTTGCGTTTACGTGTGGACGAGGAATACAGAGTACCTCACGCAACGTCAAAGGTATGTGCCTTTTTTCACGTCACGCTGTGCGCCACGTTATTGTTTACATGAGGTGAATTGCAGAATGGCAGATAGTCAGATTAACAGTATTTTGTCTCTATCTGCAGTATTTACACGCTTACACATACACGCGCAGTTACTGTCCCTCTATTTAGAAAGGCAGAGGCGTCATGTAGTATTTTATTTTACATGTAGTTGTTTTTTTCCTGTGTAATAATATTCAACATTGCTATCAATACATTTTTCAAAAAATGCCTCTCTGTGCAAAATGGGCTCCTCAAGGAGGATAAATAAACAACTGTGGGATACTGTTTGTCCGGGATTTGAACCGGGGGAACAAATCGTGGCAGGATCAGGAAAAGCAATTAAGCAGGGGAGACCTACCTTGGCACTTGTGCAGGTGAAGCCAAAGGGCAGATATGCTTCACCATATTTTCTAGTCTTTGGCTTAGAATGAAGTTGGTTTGGAAACATATTCAGCGATGCTTCATCTCCTGCTTTGCGTTTTTGTGGGCACCCCGTGCTAGCAGTGTCCAAGCATTGCTTTTGTTTTTTGTTTTTTTTCCCTTTTCATATTTTCATACCCCCCCCCCGCAGTGGCTCTGCCCCTAGGGGGCGGGCCCCACACTCTGGGAGGGTCTGCACTAAAGGAACAAAGTGTACATTTTTCAGACACCTATAAATTTTAGTTCCAGCTTGAGTAAAATAAATGATAAAGAAGCAAATGCTGTCAGGAGGATCTACCTTGACATGACAATAAGTAGGCTGTGTTTTTTATTTCTCCATCAGATCCACTTCTCCTTTGTGACATCTGGTCTCAAAAATCCAAGATATAAGGGGATTACCATTTATGACCACAACGACATTATCTACATCACAGAACTAATAACATTTAGTCCTATTTAAATTACAATGTGTGCTTGAGTGAGAGGAAATCTGAAAATCTTAAGGTCATAAGTAGTTGGACTGTTGTTAGTTTAAGTTCAGTCCGGTTTTATTTATATACCATCAAATTATAACAACAGTTGCATCAAGGTGCTTTATATTGTAAGGTAAAGATCTACAATAATAGAAGGAAACACTAGAAAAAAGTTGCTTCCTGTGTGGACGTTAAACATGATGACAGACACCAGGAAACGCAGAAAGCAGAAGAAAGTAACAAAACCAACAAATCTAACACAGACACAAAACACAAGAAATACATGACAAAAGCCTGTGACTGTGACATTCAGGAACCACTACATCATCTGTACAAACCTGATACAGCATCAGCTGTTCAAGCTTTTAGGGGGGGAAAGGGTTACACATATATTCACAATCAGCTGACTTGAAGTAGGATGTGATGCAGTTCTGAGAATGTTGATCAGAGTATTCTAGAAAATTTCTAGAAAAGAAAACCAAAAACATTTTTTTGCACTAATTTTGCACTCGTTGTGTTTCACAGATGATATTTTTGTCTCACTGACTCACGCGATGTGTATCCCTTCTTTGTTCTGTGGCTTCATCTTTACTTCTTGATCTTTGCTGCCTTGACCTCAGTCCTCCTGTTCCTCCTCCTGATTATCCTGTCCACAGGTTTGCAGGCAGGACGGTGACCAGTGGCAGCTTGGTGCTGGTCACCGTGGCAACCAAAGAGGAAGGAGCCGCCCAGCTGACGGTCAACTGTGAGAAAATGGTGATCGGCACGATGCTGGTGAAAGACATCCTCCAGGCTCTAACGCAGTGACGCGAACCAGCTCTCCAGCTTTGAACTCCGCCTCCACCTGTACTTCAGCCATCCCTCACATATCATCTAAGACTTGTCAGTGTAGCATCTCCTGCGAGCCGTGTCAGTGAGGAAGCTTCCACAACATTTGTTTTGTTAGAAGAGCCCCAAACCTTTAGAAATGACTCCCAGAGACAGTGAATGCCACACCTGGACCTGACAATTAAAACTGAACCTGAATGTTTTTACTTGACTTTCCAAAAATACTAATTTCCGAACGTTTTGGGGGTTTTTTTCTTTCCTTGAGGAGCTAATTGGACTTACTGGACTCACATTTACTTAATCTAAACCTTCTTTTCTTTAGTATAAAGTTAATGTCAGAATTTGTTTCCTGGATAAACATTAATCGAGGCTGCAGGTTTATTCTTGACTTTGAGAAAAAACAGTGGCTCTGAAACGTTCAGCCACAGCCTGTGATCTTCCTCAGTGGAGGCAGTTGCTCAGTTGTCATCGACAAAGACTGAATAAACTGCATTTTTCATCATTTGTGAAATCAAAATCAGCTACAGCGACGACTAAGTCATCCGTGATATTCAAATCCAATTTGTGATGCTAGATTTTTCTGTGCTCTCACCTGGTACATAATAAAATCTGAAGTAGGACACATCTTCAAAAAAAATCCAGAAGAATCTTCAATCAGTAGTAGTAACTGGACTCATCCGCCTTCTGTTAATGCTGTAGTCAGGCTTTACAAAGATTAGGTGAGCAAAAAATAAACAAAAACATGTGCAGTAAGATGTTCACTAGGTTCAGGCTATTAACACTGTGCAGTAAGAATATGTGACTCTTGGCGATCAGGACACTTTATTTTCCCAATAAAGTGGTCCTACACCATAAACGTCGCTCACTCACGAGCTCCCTTGATTTTTCTTTTTTTAAATCTCAGGCTAGATTTAATCCATGTGTAGGAAACTGAAATAATCCCATCTACATTGCGACTGCTGGTTTTATATACTTTTTGCTTTTATTCCAACTTTATGTATATCAAGTAATGACTAAACCATCTCTATGACAAATGAGCAACATCATACGCTGGGGAAAGACTGGACCTCCACAGGTTTTCGTCGGAACTAAAGGAGGTCTTTCTATGGTGTTAACATGAAGATGAGACAACTTTCAGTTCAGTTCATTTTATTTATATAGCTACAATTCACAACAAAAGATAAAAATCTTACAACAATATAGAGTAAATCCCAACAATCAGATGCCCCCTGTGAGCAAGAAAAACTCCCTTTTCCTCTGGATGGGCATCCATCTGCTGCAACTGGTTTGAGGGGCTATCAAACTGCTTTAAGATGGAGAGATACTCTGAGATAGACGGAGTGGGTAAAAGACTATCATATTCCCTCAAATCGGGTGGCACTGTCACAGTTATTTGAAATCATTACAAGATACAAGAAGATTGCTGATCTAAGACGGCTACCATTCAACCTCAACTATGTGATTTTGGTATAATATTAATGAACAATTCCCCAGAGTTTTATCTCATAATTTGGTGATTTTTAGCATGTGGTTAGCTGTCAAAGTGCACATGTTCATCACAGTAAGTGGGGCATTGATAAAAGCTGAAATGTATACATGCTGTTTTATTGCAACATGCAATGCAGTACTACTGTAAGGTGTGGTGTGTGTCTGTGTGTGAGTGAGTATCAGCCTAACAATAAGAAGTAGCGCTTTTGATTAAAAACTGTAACACTTGACTTGACATCATCATGAAGCACATTAAAATCACCAAAATCCTCATGCTGATTATACAGAAATGTTTTTTTGGTTGCTTTTCTCTGATTGCTGTGAATTAAACCCAGCGTTTAACCCCAACGCCAACAAAAATACTTAACGAATATCAGCAAATTATTTTCCTAATGATCATTTGGATAAATGATTTATCTGCTGGTGATATTCTCGTATAAGTGAATCGGGACTGTAAAAAATAGGATTTTTGCCCACTAAATTCTCAACTGAGTCTTGTAGACAAGCATTTACTGTAAGTCATTCTACATTTAATGAGGTGGTAGTTGTGTCTTCAGTTTGTTTATGTGCATAAAGGAAGTAATATATTGACCATAGAGCTGTAGCATATTTTTCTAATTTTTATTAACTTCCGAGAAGGCAAAGCTAGCAGTTCTCGTGTTTTGTGTCAAGCTAATGGGTTGCTATCTGTAGCTATAGAGTTAGCTTTCCCAAATGAGACTTAACTGATTTTTGGCAATACAGCAAAGATAAATATTTGTCAAAAATATCAATGCATTCATTTAGATTTCTATTTTCAGAAAACTCAGCCTATATTTACTAGTAAATAACACAATGAAGCTTTGAAGTGAAATATTCACAAAAACAAAACTCAACCCATTCAGCTTTCCATAAAGTTGATTTAGTAAAGAAACATTTAGATTATGTTTGAGTATGTGCTGAAGATAATGTGCGTGATTTTCAAGTTAAGTGTTGCTTTTCATCTCAGTGGTCAGGCTGGTTTCGTGGCTAATTACATTTGATGCCCCTTTTTTCCTTTTAATATCCTCATCTGTGCTGCAGACGCATGTTTCTTAATTCTGGCAGTATCTGTGCACTTCTTTTTACTGTTGGAAACTGTAACTGTAATCTTCCAAAGCTACAGGAGTAGTGAAAGGACTTTATTTTGGCCTTTAACGTACTCCTCGCATTGTCTGTTATTTGCCCGTTCGCTCCAGCAGCCATGATGATGAAAGTAAACAATAAGAAAGTCTACTTTCAAAAGTAAAAATACAGAAAAGAGTGAACTCTATTCTCCAAATCATACGTAGGGCCATATGTTTCATCTGCTTTCAAAATATCCAAAGTACAGTTCCTCATACCCGTGTGTGGTTGTGAAATGTGGTCCTGAGGTATTACAAGTATAGTTATACAAATAAAAGTACAGATATGGTGTTGCGTGTGTCTACTTTTTTATGGTCTTTACTCAAATCGACCACAGACAACTGCCTTAACTGAAGGAAGCAAGACTGGCATTTTGAATAAGGAAGAGTAAAACAGAAGTTGTAAAAAGCCTGCTGTATTTGCTGAAATCGAACTCGTCCATCTGTTCGGCATCTTTGTAGTGACATTTAAAACCCTGGAGCACAATTTCTTAATTACTAAATTTCAGCGCGAAAGTTAAAAGTAACAAAAAGCTGGTAAACAAAGTGGTATTAAAGAGAAACAGCTGGATGAACATTTTGCAAATAATGAGGTTAGCTAGCAACACATTAGTAGCATGACTGCTTCTCTTTTCCTAAGACCTTAAAAACTTTCCTTCACACCTTTCCTTGACCTCATGAAGTTGTTCATCGACGTCATGGTAAAGAGACGTAGGAAGGATGTGGGAAGTCTTTCTTGTTTTTTATTTCATACAACAAAACAGCAAAAACACACATGTGAGATGAAGAAAAAGCTGCATTTATTTAAAAACCTGATTAAGGCATTACAAAATAATTGTAAATCTGCTTTAAATTTTTACAAAATCCCTGATAGGATCATCGATGTAGTCTCTCAGGAAGATATTAAGGTAGTCTGTAAATGATTTGGTCCTTTCCCATCACTGCACTCTGAAATCTTTGGTTTTCCACTCAAACTGAACTAAACTTGCCCGATCCAGTTTGTGCAGGAAAATATCAGACTGAACCTACTAAAATCTATTCTGTGCATAAGTATAGACGTTTTGGAACCCATTTGCTATGATACTTTGGCTGATTACACCACCTATGCAGGTCATGAACCTCCAAAAACATCATACAAGGCCATTTATTCAGACATATATTTGAAGGCAACTTATTAAAACACTTTTTTTTCTAGCTGCATGGTTTTATTCTTAGATTGCACTAATACAGCTTAGCATGACTCACAGTTAAAAATGATAAAAAAAAAAAAAACAACTAATAGCACTTATCTTACACTTGGCCTTGTTTTTTCACAATTCAAAAGAGACATGACAAAAAACTGCAGCTGCTTTAAGTCAGCCTTCTCGGATTGGCTGAGCCTCACATCCAGAAGATTTGAATGCAGCCTGAGTGAGGGTTTGTGTGCTCAAAGCCAGAGCCATGTCCCTGAGTAGGTCCTATTAGGGACAAGGCATAAGACTAAATTTGAGCATCCTCCACTGTGACATAATATACATTCACTGGCCCCATTATTGAGTACACTTGGTTAACTGCTATTAAGGCAAATATCTAATCAGCCAATCACATGACACCACCTGGGTGCATTTCGGCGTGTAGACACGGTCAAGACGACCTACTTAAGTTCAAACTGAGCATTTGGACAGACAGCTGTTTTAAGATAAGATAAGATAAGATAAGATAAGATAACCTTTATTAGTCCCACACGTGGGAAATTTGTTTTGTCACAGCAGGAAGTGGACAGTGCAAAAGTTATGAGGCAAAAATTAGAATACAATAAGAATAAATACAGTACACAGCTGTACAGAATAGAATAAAATAATATACTATATACTTCAATTAAATATACTATATTTAATTGAGTTTCCTGTCGGATAAGACATCAAAATTAGAAAACAGAAGTGTTGGCTGGCCTGATGAGTCTCAATATCTGCTGCAACATCTGGCTGGTAGGGTCAGAATTTCGTGTAAACGACATGAAAGCATGGATCCATCCTGCCTTGTATCAACAGTTTGGGATGGTGGTGATGGTGTAAACATGTGAGGGATATTTTCTTGGCACACTTTGGGCCCCTTAGTACCATCATTTATATGACAGAGCCTACCTGAGTATTGTTGCTGTCCACGTTCAGCCCTTTATGAGAACAGTGTACTCACTATACAAAACTAGTTTCTTAAACATGACAGGAAAGCAAAAACACAAGACCTACAGTCGATCCATCACTCTTCAGTAAACCAGATAATAAGGCCCCATTTTCTCACTTTGAATATAGGGTTTTGTCATTTACATAAACTTTTTACAGGTGTCCAGGATTTTAATAACACACTGGCACTTCTTTCTCAGCTTTCCAACGCAGTAATTCTTGGAAGGCAGAGAGAGCCAACTGTTGTTTAACAATTTGTTTTAGCAGTGGAATTTTTAAATTAGGCACCATAGAAAAAGATGACAGAAGGCACAGGATTCAACCAGGAAATACAGAGATTACAGAACTTCAAGTCGTTCTACCCATCTGTGAGGATGTTAAGAGGAAGCTGAATCCATTTAAAACAACGCGAGTGTTCATGTGAGCTCTGTCTGCCTGGTTTGTGGAAGTAGAAGACCCACCAGTCCTCCAGTGAGCAGCAGGGCTGACACCAGCAGGATGGGGACAGCACAGTTTGCATCCACCAACCTTCCAAAGACCAAGTTACCCATGATCGCTGCCACTCGGCCCACGCCTGTGAAGAAACCAAGAGCAGAGGACCTGAGAGAAAAATGGAAAGAAAAGAGATTCAGTATATGTGCATGTGACCTCTCTGAGTTAGAATAAAACACCTCGATGGATGAGTGAATCAATTAAAAAAAAAATACAAAAAAAGAAATCTTAGTTTGATTTACATTTCTATACATGGCTGAATCTGAGTTTCGAGTTACCGTAGCTTTGTCGGGTAGAGCTCAGTTCCTACGACATCCAGCGCATTCCAGGCGATCACGGACACCCCGCTGAAGATGCAGGACAGGATCAGACTCTGAGCTTTGGTCTGAACCACATAGATGAAGAAGACACTCAGACTGGACAACAACAGGCTGCCGGCTGGAGAAAGTAACAAAGATGAAGAAATGTATGATTTTTTTGTTAAACACTGACTTAAAGGTGGGTGTTCTGTAGCAGCTCGGTTTTCTGATTTTCTACATTTGTTTGTAGTGTGAGAGCTTCTTTAATCGTGACTCAAAGCTTTTGAAGATGAAGATGGAGCGTTTGCTTAACTATGAATGGGTTGTGTTAAAGACAGTGATATGCAGTGACGAACTCTAAAAGGACAAATTTTATGCTATCAAGGGTCAACTCACTGACAAATTCAGAGAATAAATTATTTACAAGAAACAAGCCGGAAAAATAAAGCTGAATGTCCACTGGAGGTTGGCTCCAAACGCGAGTCAATTCTCTCTGACTTCTATGTTACAACGTTACAGCAGAACAGACTGTTACGAAAATAGAATTTCCTATAAACGTTTTTTTATTCTATTAAGCATGATTATGGGTGTTTTAATGACAGCTTAATTCATGGACTGGACCTCTCAGTTGTTTCTGGGGTATCTTTAATCCATTCATCTAAAAATAAAATTAAAAAAATACATGTGTTGCTCTATTTTGCCTTAGATATATGATTGGCATTAAATTTGCAAAAACTTAAATAACATCTAGCAAGATGTCAATTATTTTAGCTGTGTAGCTCCATTCACTCCATGGACTGTTTCTTGAGCACCACTTGCTGTGGCCACAATTTCTGTGGGTTACTGTGAAGTGGAATGGCTCTCCTGGATTGGCTCTGCTATGATCTTTAATTTATTTTTTTTTATACACAACCTATGATTATATGCAACATGTATGGGAGAGTGTTAAGAAATGAAAACATATTGATTTGTGAAAGAAAAAAAAACCTCACAAAGCAGAGCCTTTCCTCCGGTGCTGTCCATCACAAGAATAGTGAAGATGTTACCCGGCAGGTTTGCCGCGGCTGTGATGAAGCCATCCGTATATACTGTGAGGTAACAGACAAATACAGGAAGACGAGTGTGGACAGGAGAAAGGCATGTGGCGAGATATGGATGGACCAGAAAAAACAAATAAAACACAACACATTAATAGTTATTTCCTGAAATTTCCTGAGTGAGTCCAGTGTCAGCTGGTGCTTTAAGCTTGTTAGGAAGTCACATTAAAGCAGGTTAAAGAGTAAAGCAGAAGTGTCCTGCACTTGTTGCAAGTTTCAAATATTTGCTTTTCTCTTCCTTTCCAAGTATTGTAAAAACTGACTCCTGTCAATGTTAAAGCTGATTTCTTGGCCTCCGTGAGCAGCGATGCCTGGATGAAAACACTAATATGAGCATGAATCCTCTGAAACACACCTGCTGTCTTGACCGTGTTACAGGTTTCATTGGCCGCTACAGACGGGCGGGACACATTTGCGCAGGGCGAGCCGCCATCTTCGGTTCTCTCAAACAGCTCAGGAAACCACATCCACAGCCCGTAGTAACTACACACACACACACACACACACACACACACACACACACACACACACACACACACAAACAAACAAAAGATTTTAACTTTTGATTTAGAATAAAGGGTGAAGTGTGAAAGTTTTAAAATGTAAAAAAAGAAGAAATAGGAAAACCACAGTAGAACGTGCAAATATGAGTTTGCCATTTAATTGTTCCCTATCACTTGATGCATATCAAATGGTTATCTCACATTAGTAGTATTATTTTTATAAGTCTGATACAATCCCCCAGCAGCTGAACAGTGTGAACAGAGCTGAAGCAAAGCCTGAATGTATAGGTGCCCATTTCTTACCCAAAAGATATTGAGTAGAAAATGATGAGAAGAGGGATACTCCTGGATCTGAAAGGGCTCTGAAATATCTTTTTAATGGGAGCCAAAGCCTGCAAGTTAACAAGAAAATTATTCATAAGTAAACCAACAAAAAACAAAGGAAATGCCTAAACTGCTCATGCACTGTCAGTGTTTTCACATTTACTCAATAGCTTAACAAACAAAAGCTCTTTTCCTTTTTGTTATATATACAGTTTGGTCCAAGTGGATACTATTAACCAAATAATCACAACTTGACTGAAGTCAAGATTTCAACCTTAATTCAAGGGGTTCACAGAAGTGTTATATTAACTGTTTAGGAATTAAGCCATTTTTATACAAAGTCCCTCGTTTTCAGATGCATAAAGCAATTGAACAATTTACTGCTGTGCAGTTTTATTGCCAGATAAGGCTTGTTCCCTCATTTTTCCGTGACTAATTGAGCAGATAAACCATCCGCTAACTGTTCAAGGTAACGCTCAATGTCAATTCCAAAGAGAGGTCTTTGAAAGTGAAGGCAGGGATCACTGGACTAAAAAAAAGACAAAAAAAGACAAAGCAAAATAAACCTATTGAAAAGATGGCACAAATTTACGAGTGGCCAAATGAACAATCTGGTGCATTGTTAATTCACTGAACAAAAGGCCGGGAAAAATGACAGAAAACAAATCAAGTGAAGGACGACACAACAGCTAACCAAGTCAAGAACACTCTCAAGAAGTTAGGCATAATTTTCATATGTACAAAAAAGGATGCCGTCATTAACATAAACACAGAGGGTGTACAACAAGGTGCAAAGCACAGGTTACGCTCAAGAACTCAAGGCCATAAATGGGATATTCTTCA
The DNA here is from genome assembly GCF_057382185.1 of Mchenga conophoros. Lineage (NCBI taxonomy): Eukaryota > Metazoa > Chordata > Actinopteri > Cichliformes > Cichlidae > Mchenga > Mchenga conophoros. The sequence continues at coordinate 21,550,331 of NC_140532.1, read as the reverse complement.
GTGGCCAGGTCAGCCACCTGATGTTAGCCTAGAACTGCATAATTTACAGTTACTGAAGACAAAAGTGAAGGCACAAATACCAACAAACAAGCAGCAACAGCAATCACTGACTATAAAGTATTTTCATTAAAATATTAGAAACACCCCCCATGTTACTTTCATCCCACTGAAATTCCCAGATGTATATAAAAATGTGTTTTTAATTCCTAAAGTTAATGGAATATTTTTGTTAAACCCTTGAATTAAAAATGCTTCACTTAAATCACATCTTGGTGTACAGAGGCCAAATGATTAAAAAAATGCACTTTCCAAAGCCCAGAGCTGTGTTCATAAAACATTTTGGATACCTGAAATGATTTGTCAAATTAATTTACAACTATTTCTGGTAATTTTTCAAATCAAAACACAAAACAATCGTCACACGGGAGGATTGTTTTGTGTTTTGCTACTTTTCTCTCCTTTTTAAAATCTTTCAGGATCGAGTATCTTATACTCATATTTTACCATTTTCAGCCATTCTTTTTTAAAATAAACAAAACCCTAAATCTTGAAACCAGTACTACCAGACATTCTAAAAATCAGTTAAACTATTAATAATAACAAATTACATCACCTTTTTCAAAATATTTGCAAGACGTTCTTTACTTGAACCCAAGCTTCTGCTCTTGTCTTTGTCACCTTTTTGGGTAGAACTTGTACGCAAACCAAATTCCTACAAAAGGGTTCAGAGGACAGTTGTTACACTTACAGTACTTTTATACAATTGCATGAAGGAAGGAAATGTTGACTGATGACTGATGTTTCGTAAAGGCAAGCAAGGCAAGCAGTGCTTGCCCAGTGAGATCTAAAAATACACATTAAAGTACATTATGGTACTTGCTATTGTCAGCTAATTCTAAACATTTTTTAAACATAACTATAGAAGCGCTAACATTTCACAATTTTCAGCCAGGAAGGAGTTCAGACAGGTGAAGATGTCTATGCAGATTGCAGCAATATGTACAAGGATGTCAGCATATACAAAAGGATAGTCATGCAGCACAAAATCATGTTGTAATCTGGTCCAAGTTTTCTTGTTGTTGTGTTGAACACTGGAGAAATGTTTGTTCTCTTTGTTTGGAGGTGGAAAGGGCGTGGCCATTGTTTCTGCTCACCTTCCTGTAAAAGTCACTGCTTGCTACTGATTCAACAAAACTGTAGAATACCACATGTGGAATATAAACACACACAGTAGCTTTCACTTCTCTTTGATTTCACCTTATCTTTGTCAGTTGCATCACTTTGGCTTTGCTTTTTGTCGACTTAAGTTGGTTTTATTTTTGTTTAAAAAAAATTATTAGATATGTGCAGCAAAAATTAAACATATAGTAGTATACTTATTTCATACCGGAAGAGCCTTTTCTTTTCCTTTCATGTTCAGCTTAAACATCAATCTGAAAACCTGGATTGCTTCTTTCTCACGGTTAGCCTGGAAAAGACAGAACACAAAAAATCATCCTAAAGACAACTCAGAAGTAAAAGCATCCAAGCAACACAAACATTATTTTGGTCTTTCAATACCTCCATGAGGAACTTGGGGCTTTCAGGCATGAACAGCTTGAAAATGAGTGCCGACGAGATGCTGGGAACGGAGCACAGCACCACAAACACCCGCCAGCTCTTGAAGTCCAGTGCTCCCAGAAAAAATTTTACCCAGGTTCTGGGGATCACCAGCCAGGCCAAACCTGCAGACAAAGGCAAACACAGATGGTCAATATTTCACAAAAAACAAACAAACTACAGTTTATTTTAAGAGAAGTTGAGTTTAACACCTTGTGCAAGTCTGTGCAAAATTTTAAACACCAAAACCAAAAACCCGGTAACACACACCACTGAGTATGTGCTATTTTTTTCTGAAATCCTCAAGAAGCAACATCAGGAACTTAAAAGAAAATCAAGCTGACAAAGAAATACCAAAAAAAACTGCAGTTAAGTTGAGTCTAGCTTAACTCCCATGTTAAAATTTCAAACTATATAGAATTTAAAATCTTCTAAGCCTGCAGTTTCTGCCTTCAAAACAGTGGTCTCAAAAGTGAATTTTATTATAACTCATTCACCTGTAAACTGCAGTTAGGGGTGTGGTCACTTTGAATTCAATTCAATTCGCACCAACTACTACAGACCCACTATGAGGAAGCACTTGGCGACAGTAGGGAGGAAAAGCTTCCTTTTAACAGGAAGGAACACTGATAAGTGCCACGACACAGGAAGCTGTTGTCACTGTCTAAGCCTCACTTTTTGAGTTACTGAACTGAACTCCTGGATTGTATTTGTGCTCTTGGAGCCTTTTGGTGCATTTAAATTGAATTCTTGTTTAGTGGTACAGCCTGTTCAAGACGTTTGTACTTCAGTTTTGGTGAGTGAAACTTGAGTATTTTCTGGTCTTTTACATAGCAATGTTTAGCACTACCCAGTCTCTTTGGACTTGCATATTGCAACATATGCAACATGGTAACTAAGCTTGCTAGCATTAGGTAATACCTTACACTCCACCGTTCATTCAAATATAATAGCATCTCGCTAAAACCCACATGGAGGGGATTAAAATGCTAAAGTGTTAAAATGGGGCATAACCACAGTTATATAAATTTTTTATATGGAGAATACTCCTTGCTCCCACCTGCAGCCAGGATGTTTCCTGCCATCCAAAAGGTGGCCAGACAACTGATCATCGCACCTCTCCTCAGCCGGGGCATAAACTCTGAGAAGTAGGAGAAAATGACAGGAAGTGACCCGCCGACCCTGCAGAGGAGAACAGCATGGTGTTTATTCTTTAGCTGTTTTAGTTGTTTAACAAAGACAATTTAGATGGTTTTTAAATACAGCGTGGAGGGATGCTGCATGTCTTGTGCTATATTTGGGTATTTCAAAAATGATGACACTGAATAAAATCAAACCAGTCAATTACTAATCTGACTGAACTTTGTGCCCCAATAGGGGCATTTTTGTCCTCTAATGACACCAGAGGTACATTTAAAACAACTAAAAGAAGGATGCAGCTTCCTAATGTGGAACTGCCCTAAACTTGAATGTTTTTTTAATAGCCAACAGAAGGCAACTCTTCTGGTTGTAGTATATATGAAAACTGCCCTCTGTCATTAAGATTTTTTTTTCCCAAAATGCCCTCCACAAAATAAATATTAGGCATTGTAGCAATACAAGTCACATCGTAACTTTTAACATCACCGCCTGATGTCAAAACCACACCACCTATGTCTCCTATAGATTCTAAAATTATCACTTAAATTCATGAATTACCACCATTATAAAACCATTTTACAACAAATATTCATACTTTGCACAAATCAGTGACATATAATATTCTAAAATAGCAACATTACAATATATACAAATCACATATGAAAACAAATCTACTCAAAAGTGGATATGAGTACAAGTTCATAATTCAGTCCTTCAAGTGACAATGTCTGCAAAGTGAAGTATAACTGGTATTATTCACTAATATTGTGGCCCTGGGAACAGTTGAATGTGTGTTAGCAAAATGTAAACTTGTACAGAAAAAAAGAATTAAAAATCATGTTTTTACCCAATGCCACTGATGAACCGCATCAACAGGAAGAGCCAGAACCATGGAGCCAAGCTAGCCAGACCCCCAAACAGCCCATTGACTGTCAGAGACATGATCAAAACCCTGCGACGCCCCTTCTGGTCAGCCAAGTAACCCCACATGTAGCCACCCACCATCATTCCTGGAAAACAGGAAAAAAAGATGAACTTGGTATAATCAGTGGGCTCAGTCAGTTGCCCAAAACACTGAGTTACAGTCAGGGAAAAAAGTATTTGGACAATGACAGCTTTGCTCCGTATACAGTGGACTGTAAATCTGACAATCAACATGTGAATTAGGCGCAGATTTTCAGCTTTAATTGAAGGGATTTAATACAATTATTACATTAAAGTGATTTTATTGATAGTTCAACATTTTCAGAGGCTTAATAATATTGATAAAATGGTCGTATATTCAGTTATGGCTCCAGTTTTATAAGAAAGGGTTACAAAATAAGCAGAGAGCAGAGGCTAATAATGTCTTGTGTGTTTGGCTTGTGTAAGGTCTTGTGGTGTTACGTCACATAAATCAATCAACTTAAAAAAAAAAAAAGCTTCTCATTTCCAAGTTCCGCTTCAAACAGCTGACCTATTACCAAAAAAACTGTTGTTTCATTTTCTGTGAAGGGGAGTTTAAGGTGGTTGACTAAATGATTCACCGAGGAAAATGCTTGCTGTCAGCAGGCCCATGTCTGAGGAGCTCAGCTCGAGATCACAGCGTGCCGTTGGCAGCAGAAAAGAAACACAAAGAATCTCCACAGCATCGCTGGCATTGGCCCAACCACAAACCACCAGCAGCAGCCAATGGAACAAACCAAAACCTGAGAGCAAAGTGAATAAACAAAGGGGAGAAGCAATTCATGATTGACTTGTTGCATAGCTTTGAAAATCTTAATTTTATGTCATAACCACAAACACCCAGGTTTTACACCTCTAAAGGTATAAAGTGTATACCTAAAATCTTAAATAAGCTTATTTTTCATATGCTTTTCTCCTCATATTTACGATGACTATGTGAAAAACAAAAAACATTAGATTACCTGCTCTTTCCACTGCTTCCTCATACGTCAGTTTCTGCGGTACGTGCTCACCAGCTTCCGCTGTTCTGTCAAAAATGACTTCACCTATAAGGCAGCCAAATACACACTGTCAAATTCGGTTCTTTTAAATTCCTTCACCGACAGAGAAAGACCCCGATTCAGTGTGGTCAAAGCTCAAAAAATCATCTTTATTCTACATTTCCGGAAAAGGAGAGCTGCAGACTCTAGCAAGCATCCACAGGTCTAAAGCATCACAAGCCAAATGCGTATATATAGTTCTGCTATACGTCGCACACAGTCACACATAGTTGTGATCAAAACAACTCTGCAGTGCACTCTGCCTAGTTTCACTTTCTGTCCACATCCTGTCAGCCTCTCACCTAGTTTATACTCAAAGTTGTCCCTCTCTTAATTATATTTATTCCGTAACAACACAAACATGTATAAAGTTTTACTTTCATTGTACTAGCATAAATCGAGCCATAAACTTAACTTAATAAGACAAATAGGCTTGCCTGGGCCATGTAACTGGCTGATGAGGCTTTTTGCAGTTAGACCATTTCTTTCATTAAAACATATTAATGAAGTTACGACAGAGTTGTTGTTTCCATCTGTTTTATAATTTGATACATTTCTATGGTTGCAATGAAAATGTAATTAGCAATAACTGGCAAGTAACTAACTGTTATAATAATTATCTGGCTACAAAATATCACAAAATAATGAAAAATCATTAAAAAAAAAAACCAACAACATCACAATTTAGTCCAAAGTGGGAATGAAAGTTTCATAGTAGGATGACATTTTTTAGAGTGATACCAAAGTATAACCAAATTTCTGTAACGTTTATTATGTGTAGATATTTATGAGTCAATACTAAGATAAGACAGTGCAGTTTAAAAATAGCTTGTTTGCTTGGATCAGCTGGTTGTGTTCTTTGTAAGGAAGTTGCAGAGTGCCCTCTAGTGGGCAAACAATGGAAAATCAAAATGCGTAACACTGTTGAAGGGTGTTTCTCCTGTCTCTTCGTTACTTTTTTATTTTCACATTAGCTGTTGCAGCTTTGATATATGGTCAAATAGCTAACATTCGCTGATACACTGACGAAGCCAAAAACAATTTTTACAGAATATTACGCAGAAAACGAGGCTCTCAACACTCTCTGCAGCACATGCAGCAAAGTCGCATTTGTGGAAAATAATTAAAGTTAAATGTAACTGGATTATGAAATGTATTGTAGTAATTTTAAATTAAAAAAAAAATCCCCCATCCTTTTTTTCTGTTGTAAGAATATTAGCAGATACATCAATATGAGCATTTTTTTACTTCTTAAAAATCAATACATCAACTGTTAATCATCCATTACTTATCAGGCACAGATTTGTTTACCGCTTTAAATATATGTTGAGGATTAAGAAGTAAAAGTACAGAGTAATCAGATTATCAGAAATGGAAATTCTTTTCAGAGCCATTTCAAAGTAGTAACATCCTAAAAAAATATTTTAACATTTGATCTGAAAGAGGGCTTAAAACTACTTTTTCAGGTTTTACACTGCTACAAAAATATACTGGTCCAACTGTCCAAATTTTCTCTATTACTAGCATATTTACATTTTATACCACGTGAAATGTTCCTGAATTTACTCAGCAAATGAATTTATAGGAGTGTGTTAATACGCACGTGTTATCAAAGAGAAGGTATGATCTGTTTTAAACAAAAATGTAATTTGAATTAATTTCTTTTAAAGAATTTGTTAAACAAATTACGTCACTTTTTAAATTATTCATTTTTGTCATCTTAGTATATTATTTTGTTTAATTCAATTAATTTTGAAACAAACAAACAAACAAATATGTAAAAGGTGGAGAAAGTAGTAAGTAAGTAATTTTTGAAGCTGCAAGTATTTTCAATTTAAATGGACTTTTACAAATAGCATGCTTTCCCAACCTTTCCCGTGGCATCAGAGAGGCTAAGAGACAGTACTCCAGGAAAATATCTCATCACTTCAAAGACAGCAGAGACTCACGGAGCCTGTGGCGGGGCATTCAGACCATCACAGATTACAAGCTCCCACCACAGACCTGTGATAGCACTATCCCCCTGCTGAACGAGCTGAACACTTTCTTTGCTCGCTTTGAAGTCCAAAACAGCACCACTGCACAGAAGACCCCACCCCCTCCTGGTGACCAGGTGATGACTCTGTCCCCGGACAGCGTGAGGAGATCCCTCAGCAGGATCAATGCACGTAAAGCTCCGGGTCCTGACAACATTCCTGGTCGTGTACTGAGAGACTGTGCAGTGGAACTCACTGATGTCTTCACAGACATCTTCAACATATCACTCATCCAGGCTGTCGTCCCCACATGTTTTAAAGCCACCACAATCATTCCGGTTCCAAAAAAGTCATCTCCCTCCTGCTTTAATGACTACCGTCCTGTTGCACTTACTCCCATCCTGATGAAGTGCTTCGAACGACTAGTCATGCAGCACATCAAGACTGTCCTGCCCCCCTCCCTGGATCCCTTCCAGTTTGCGTATCGGCCAAACCGCCCAACCGATGATGCCATCTCCACTGCACTCCACTCAGCACTCACACACCTGGACAAAAAAGACTCATATGTTCGAATGCTGTTCATAGATTTCAGTTCAACATTCAACACTATAATCCCCCAACAGCTCACTCAAAAACTGGTCCAGCTGGGGCTCAACACCTCACTGTGCAACTGGCTGTTGGATTTCCTCACCGGAAGACCTCAAGCAGTACGGGTCGGCAGTAATACATCCAGCACCATCATTCTAAACACGGGGGCCCCGCAGGGATGTGTGCTGAGCCCCCTCCTCTTCACTCTGCTGACCCATGACTGCACTCCATCATACAGCTCCAACCTCTTCATCAAGTTTGCGGACGACACAACGGTGGTGGGTCTCATTAGCAACAGGGATGAGACCGACTACAGAAGTGAGGTGAGACGCCTGGCCACGTGGTGTGCTGACAACAATCTCTCTCTGAATGTGGAGAAGACGAAGGAGATTGTTGTGGACTTCAGGAGAATGCACACCCAACATGCTCCTCTGTGGAGAGAGTGAGCAGCACCAAGTTCTTGGGTGTGCACATCACAGAGGATCTCTCCTGGACGTACAACACCACAGCACTGGCCAAGAAATCACAGCAGCGTCTCTTCTTTCTCCGCAAACTAAGAAGAGCAGGAGCACCAGCCCCCATCATGTACACTTTCTACAGAGGCACCATCGAGAGCATCCTGTCGAGCTGCATCACTGTGTGGTTTGGAGCCTGCAATGCGTCCTGTCATAGAACCCTCCAACGCATAGTGAGAGCTGCAGAGAGGATCATTGGTGTCTCTCTCCCCTCCCTCCAGGACATTTACAGCACCCGTCTCACTAAAAAAGCCCTTTGCATAGCGGCTGATCCCACGCACCCAATGCAAAGCTTCTTCAAGCTGCTGCCGTCGGGGAGGAGACTGCGGAGTCTCCAGGCCAGGACCAGCAGACTGAAGGACAGCTTCATCCATCAGGCTGTCAGGAAGCTTAACTCCCTCCCGATTCTGCCCCCTCTCTCCTCCATGGTCTCACTGAACTCTGTCACACACACACACACTCTGACTCACTCACTGGCCTGCACCAGTTACCAGTCACTTTGTGGAGCATTGGACTGCCATTACCTCATAAGACTTTGTTGTTACACTATCTCTTACCGTACATTACTAAATCTCCATTTGCACTATTTGCCTATTTGCACTACTCTGCCTGGTTTACACCCAATGTCATTTACCCATTATATTGTATATTGTATAGCTTTCTTGTTATATGTAAAATTGTATTGTATTTATTTAAATTTTTACTTTTTAATTATTTTACCTGCATTTTTTAATCACTCTTATATTTAAATGTTCATTTGCTATTTTATCTAGGGATTGAGAGTAACGTAGTTTCTATTCTCTGTATGTCCTGTACATGTGGCAGAATTGACAATAAAGGTGACTTTGACTTTGACTTTATTATGTATTCTAAAGATTTTTTGTTTTGTTAATATTTTCATAATTTTACATTGGCTGCACCATGTGCCCTGGAACATATACCATACACGTGGTGGTAAGCTAGAGCTGACCTAACCAGCCATAAAGATATATATACATATATATATATACATATGTATGTATGTATGTATGTATGTATGTATAATATAACAAATATTATTTTTTACATCTTTATAGGCCAGGTGACCAGGTGAATTGCAACCCAATATCAGTTTACAGTGTCAGTAAGGGTAAACCGAGTGGAAGCCTTAAAACATCAGAGAAATATTCTTTTGAAAGGCTGATGAAAGAGTAACGATGGTTTCCTAAAACAAAACAAAAAAAGGAGTAGTAACTACAGGACCCATGAGGGGGACCAATTCAGCTACACAACTTATTATAAAGACTTAAAGCATTTAAAAAAAGTCTAAATAAAAAAAATAGGTGTAAAATATTAGTAAGCTTATACAGCAATAATAACGTTTTTTTTTTTAAAAACAACTATATTAGGTAACTGAATTTGAACAAAATAAGGAGAGATGCCACTTACTTTTGTAAAAAATAAAATAAAATGACAATAATAAATAATTCTGACACATATAATTACTTTGTGTGTGTGTGTGTGTGTGTGTGTGGGGGGGGGTTATAGGAATGACCTCTTTATGGATCTTCGTATGCAAGTAAACAAACTGTCTGCCTTTACCTTCATCCGAGTCCAGCTCCCTTGCGTCCAGGCGATGTCCCGTGAGAAGCGGCTGGCGTGCCTCCGGATCTCCGGCATGCTTATGACGGGACATCTCCAGAGAAGTCGGGTGTCTCTAATCTGGGCACTTAAGATCTGGGTAGATTAGCTAACTTCTCTCCAGATCCGTCAAATCTCCGAGCGAGGTGTCCGATCCTATGACTGCCAAGTCTACAGGCTACAGCTAACACTGAAGCTAACCTGATAAGAAGTAGGAGGAGTAGGACCAGGAAGTGAAAAGACAGCGGCGGGTTTGCACGTCCTGAGCAGTGTCTGTTCTCCACTAGTCAGCCCAGTTTAGGTGTACACCCCCGTCCGGCCGAGGTAAACCACAGTGAGAAACGGCGAAGGTAACGTTAGCTGCTAACCGAAGGAGACACGTCTGTGTGACAGAGAGCAGAGGGGAGCAGTTGACGTTACCTCCCCTTGTGTTTTCAAAGAGAGTGAAGATGGCGACCAGCTCGGAGCGCAGTCCTCCCCCATTCCCGGACTCCGAGGACCAAGATGTGCTGGACGCTGAAGAAGTCCGAGGCCGCGACAGTGATGAAGACGAGGACCTCTTCGGGAGTACGGTATGTACTGGTGGAGTCGACCTAGCTGTTAGCGGTCAGGTCTGGATAACTCGTTAACTTAATGCAGAGTTAGCTAGGAAAGCTAATTAGGCAAAAGTTTTAGGAGATGTTGGCCGTTAACGTTAAGCAGTTGCACAGGGGAAAAATAACAAACAATGTTGACATAAGATATTGTCATCTCCAAAACTCTTAGTATTTCCTAATGTTTCGAAGCATTTGTTGTAGAAACTTCTTACTACCTGCCTACGAGCTTTAGGAGTTCTGCAAACGCCCTCGCTGGTATTGATTTCACCCTGAAAGTTGCTCTTTGAAGTTCTCCCTCGCAGTGATTCAGTTAACCAAACCAGGTAACGCCGTACTTCCTGTTTTGGTGCATGGAATGTGTGACCTCTTTTCATCTTCTAAAACTTTCTCGAGCTAACTTTTAAATCTGAAGGTGTCCTCAGCATTTTTTTTTGACGTGCAGACTTTTCACGCCATGCGTAGGTGAGGTGAAATCTGCAGACAGTGAGGTCTGTGTGTGGTTTCTGTGAGAGCTGACACAGTAAGGAGGTGATAGTGTTATTTCACGATGCTTATTAGTGGGTTAAGTCAGCTTCCCCATTTTATTTACGTATTTCTCCCCATAAAATAAGGATTGTACGCTGGCTCGGGCAGCCTCCTGTCATGTGAGCGTGGTGTGGTCACATGGTCAGAACCCGGATGTTTTCCTACAGTCAAAGTTCAGAGGATACATGAGAAAGTTGCTGTCTGCGATTTTTTTTCTCCCAACACTGAACTCGCTGCTGCACGGAAACCCTAAGTCAGCATTTTATGGATGTTTTAGGTGTCAGAGCTCATGCCTGAAATGATGTTTGGAAATGTATCAGCAAGCCAGAGTGACTTGACTTCCTATAAAAAGAAGTTTCGGGGATGTATTACTATTTTTTAAAGCATTTTTTGTCTAAAGAGTATTATTCACATTTTTCATTTTTAATAAGGGGTGACAGATATACAGATAAAATGGAAATATTTTTGGGACCACTAAATACAGTTATTAGTCATTGTACATTAATTTTCCACTAGTACTGAAAAAATGTAATACTGGCAGGTTCCCTGTATGTCACATAATAATAATAATAATAATAATAAATAGTAATGTGGAGTGGTAGGTTATCAGATAAATGCTAGCATTCTTGCTTGACAGGCTTATTTCTTAAACTGTATAGGTATGCAGATAATATAGACTGTATATAAAAGATGGAAACAGCCAATACGACAACATTCATTATTTAGCAAAACTCTATTATAAAACCTTGAGCTGAGAATTTTCTTTCTTGGCAATAAGCATAGTTCATCACGTTCCTAAATTGGATTTGATGAACCAGTAGAGCTGGGCGATATATCGAGTTTTAAAAAAATATCGATATATTTTTATACGAGATATAAGATGTGACAATATCCTTTATATCGATATAGTCTATGTTACGTTATAATTATACTTGTGGAGCCGCAAGTTTGCCTCTCTTTCGTCCACTTTCGTCTTTACGCAATGTTACTCGGCCTCGCCTCTCCTTCACTGAACACAACTCCCCCTCCTCCCCCATCGCTTCACCTGCAGGAAGCGACAAGATGGACACGGCAAATCTCCGTTAGCGAGTTACTGCGCATCGCCCCGTGCATGGGGCTGGACGGCGTCAATGTGTTAGCTAGCTAACCACGCTAACGAGCTAACCACGCTAACGCCATGCAGCCCAGAGGTGCTGCACGGACTAAAATCCTTTCATTTTCTCAAAAGTTGACAGCGCGCCTTATGTGTGAATTCTGGTTGTGCTTGATGGCCGCGCACCGATTTTATGTGGAACACGGCGCTCAGCAATCTGTCAAAAAATGTTTTAGTACGACTTTGATAAGCTACGGAGCTGCACCGCTTGATGGATTGTCGGAGCATTACGGCTGAGCCTCGCGGAGTGATACGTACTGTGCTTCAAAGTAATATTACCCTACTGTGTATAAGGACCATAAATGGCACCTGTTAAGAGACGTGGTTGCGAAGCGGATTTCAAACTCCAGGCTGTCAGTCACGCAGTACAAGTTGGGAACAGAGCAGCTGTGAAATCTCTTTGTTATTGTGCTCAGCGTCTTTTAGTTTACATTTTGACTGCACAATTGTAAGCTCTTTGTTATGCTCAAAAACAACATTGTTTTCTTTTATTTATGGAGCATTATTATTTAATAAATGCTCATAATTTATTTTTGAGTAAATGTTATGTACATCTGCTCTATGTTAATAAAAGTGCCTGTGTGACATCTGGGACACAGCTTTGACTAAGAACTCTCTTTTTGTTCTTACTTTATGGCTTTAAAAAAATATATCGAGATATATCTTATATCGCCATCCAGCTAAAAAATATCGAGATATGAATTTTGGGTCATATCGCCCAGCCCTATGAACCAGGTGTTCATCTGACTTTAAAATGAAAGAAACTACACAGTCATTTGCTATTGACACATCGATAGCAAATGGGCATAGCCTTTTTGACTCCATTGATGACCATTACTTACAAAAATATCCTGCATGTTTTAGTCAGTATGACCTGAAACCATCAAGCCCATTAAGTCATCAGAAAAAGTCGTCTTTAATACAGCCAAGGTCACAGAGTAACGGATCCAAGAGTTGTTTTCACCTTCTGAATCAGCATCCTTTGAAGCAAGTCATTTAAGTTCATTAAGTCATTTTGTTTACTACCCTGTAAACAAAAACCTAAACACTGCAATCGCTGTTACATTAGACTGTTACATTAGTCTAACCCTAATGTAAAGGCTTATCTGATGAAATGGTTTCTCAGGAGATTTGCTTTGTGTTCTTGGCGAAAACATATCAGTTAAATCTGTTTCTCAAGCATCATAAAATGTTCCCTGCAGCTTTTTACAGTGACAAAGTCCTTGTTTTTTTATTTTGAAAACATTGTTTCTGCTGTCAGTGACACACCCAGTAGCTGGGATGGACATTGGATGTTTAGATGTTACCCAATATCCAATTTGGCTACCTAGAGACCAGATTGTGTAATGTGAAGCTGTTGAGATCAAAGAAAAGAAAAAAAAAGCCCCAAAGGTCTTTTAAAATTTGAAACTTTGATCAACTTGTTGCACGAGTCTTGGATTACTTTCAGAATTGTCTGTTGTCTACACACACGTGACATGACAGCAATTGACATTAAGCATCCCCTTTTTGGCCTTCAGAGCACATCACCAGTGACCGAAATGGACACCACACCGACCAGTGATGTTTCAATGAAGCCTCCCAGTGACATCATGAATGATCCTTTAATCGAGCCAATGAGCAGCCAAACAGGAAACAAGCCAGCGAGTGAACCCTCAGATGATTTTTTTGACCTGACAAACAATGTTAGCGTTGTAGCTGCAGCTGCAACAAAATCCGATGATTTCGTTGACATATTGGGAAGCGAAACTGGAGCTCAGAGAGGGGAAGTAGTAAAGGCAGATGTTACTGTTGAAGCAACAATTGATAGAAGTGAAGTAACTGCTGGTGTTATAGATCCACTCAGTCAGCAGGAAGCAAAACAAACGTCCACCGCTCCAGTTATCGACCTCAGTGGTGACTCACAGCCTGTTACTAGCAAAATTGCTGACCCTTTGGTCGACCTCTTTAGCGATGCTCCACCAGCTGCTGAAGCCAAAAAACCCAGCAGCGCAAACGTTGATCTCTTTGACGACGAGGAAGGGAGTGATATTTTTGCAGAACCACTGCAGACCAAGCCTGCCAAGCAGCCGCAGAAAAGCCTCTTCGGTGAACCTGACGAGGATGTGTTTGGCGAGCCGCTGGGTGCCATCTCAAAGAAACCCGTCCCTAAAGAGCTGAAGGAGAAATCTGTCACAACCAAAGTTACTGCTGGGGGACCGCTGCAAGACAGTAAGCCAGCTGATATCTTCAGTCAGGCAGCTGCCTCCACACCCAGCGTCACCAGCACCGTCAACCCCAAGACCAATGGAGTCCACTCTGAGGAGGACGGTGATATATTTGCTGGTGGGTCCACCTTATTTTATTCTATTTTTTATTCTCATTCGGTTTATGTTACCAAAGTTTTAAGCCTAGAGTTGGTCTTTATACTAAAGTCATGATTCAAGACAGGTTCAGTGAAGTTCATATAGAGGTTTGTGCATAATCACATCTGTATAGAAGATAAAATGAGCTCTAGGCTGGAAAAATGTTGATGAACGCATCCTAAAGTTGAAACAACAGCATGGAAAGTAATGTTTGCTTCATTGTAAATAACTGTTTTGCCTGCATTGAGTTTGAAACTTTGTACTGGGCTGTGCCGGTTATGGGAGAGTGGCTCAGATTACTTATAAAAAAACCTTTGAGTAGTAGCCCTCTTAAAAGTCAAGTACAGCAATGTTTAACTAGAAGCAGCTATCGTGATTTTCTGTGCATCATGCTGTTACCACATGGCTGACACCAAAGCCAGGATGAGGACACCTCAATTAAGAACATGGGACCATCTGAATGCAAAGTTCAGTTAAATCCACAGGTTTAACATAACCCTCAGTGTATATTTGTGTCAGACACCTGAGATGGCAAACACAAGTTTCAGTCTGGTGTAAATAAGTGATTAAGAAACCAACACAGAGGTCCTGTTGAGGCATGACAGAAGCAGCTCCAGTTTGTGCTCCAGATCACCACACATGGAACAGAACTCCGAATCTCTGTAAATACTTAAAGGTAGACTTTGGTAACTGTGGTAAAAGCAGCTCCACTGTACTAGGGAAATAATGGATATCTTACTGCACGTTTCCCCTCTAGCAGAGGCCACGGTGGAGCTCTCTCTCGACAGTCCGAGGAATGAGAGAAAAAAGGAGGCGACGGCCAAGCCATCTGCTCCCGCCCCCACCTCTCTGCCAGCAGCTGCCAGCCTCGCCAAGCCACAGCCTACTGCCCTAGAAGAGGTGAGCTCAGATTTAAACCCAGACAAAGATTTTCGAGTGTGAGCCCATGAAATAGTTTCCAAGTATTTAATAAATATACACGCCAGTTTATTTTATCCTTTATTTATTCAGCTAAATGTCTCTTTGAGATTTATATATTGAAACAAAACAGCCCATGGAAAGTCTGAGGACATACAGAGATGCACACTTATTTACAGGAAACAGTGGTGTATTCAGCTTCTGAAGCCAGTAATAAAATATAAAGCACAGTGGCAGAGAGTGTCTAACATCTTTAGGTGCTGGTCAGGTGCATTCATATAGACTCTAATCCAGTAAAGATTCAAATAAAACATTTCCTCATCTGGAGGAAGAAACTGGTTTTATTTTTAATTTTTAAAAACATTTAAAGTTTCAATTTGGTTAGAAGCTGTTCATCTGATTGTTTTAAATTACAGATTTGGATCTATAGTTAACCTTGTTAAAACCTGTTGCTTTTAACAAGATTAAATGTTAACTCTCTGCCCAAACATCAGAATGAGAAAACTGGGGCAGCACCAGGTTCTTTCCAACTGCGGTTTAACCTGTTTAACATCCCACCACAACAAAATGTGGTGGGAGAAGCTGACTGTTCAGCCATGGTTTTCATGTCATGTTTCACTTTCATGCTCAAAATTTGTTTCAGTTGGAAGAAGAGGAAGAGGAAGAGGAGGAAGACAAATTTGACATCTTTGTCTCTGTCAAAGATCCAGAAAAAATAGGTGAGGCTTTTATTGTTTTTTGTATTGCTTAATGTAGCTTGCCTGATGTTTAAATATCAGTTCACTGAGTAAACTTTGTATGTATTTATACAGTCAGGGACATTTAATGATGTATGTATTGTTTTTTTTCAGGGGATGGTATGAATGCCTACATGGCCTACAAAGTATCCACACAGGTAAAAATGTGTCATTATTCATCATTTTACTTGAAGTTGGTTAAAGTTGACCAAAGATGAAATATTGATGAGTGCCTTGTTGGAGACACACCCGTGCTCTGCTCTTAGAGGGACAACAAAGGTTGCGACACACGTTTAGTGGAGTATTGGAGCAAACACGAGCCTGCTGGGTACATAAATTCCATTAATGTGTGTTTCAGACCACACTGCCCATGTTTCGCAACAAGACATTCACAGTGAGGCGACGCTTCAGCGACTTCCTTGGACTTTATGAGAAGCTCTCTGAAAAACATGGACCAAATGGATTCATTGTGCCTCCACCACCAGAGAAGAGCCTCCTGGGTAGGCTGACGCACTCATCACATCTCACGCTTTCCTTAGAATTATAATGTAAAATCTGCTCTCAATCACAAGTGGTGATGGTCGTTATCTTATGTAGGGATGACAAAGGTGAAAGTGGGGAAGGAAGATTCATCGTCTACAGACTTTGTTGAGAGAAGAAGAGGTGCTCTGGAAAGGTAAAAGAGAAAGAATGGCATGAGGTGCCAGTTAGCGCGGCTAACACAGAGTCCCAACCCTTGTACATTTCATTTCATTTCATTTATTTATTTCACACTTGGTACAACAGATCAAACAAACCAACCACACTTTCTATCAACAAAGCACTACAACCATGTGTGAAAAGGAGCAGGAAGAAGAAAATATTCTTATTAAACCCTGCCCCCTTCCCTGTACAGGAAGCATGATGTGACAAGAATATAATTAATGCAAAAGCATCACCACCACTTCCCCGTTGATGCTCTCGTGCTATTCTGATGTGGCAATTTCCAGACTACTCGTGAAAATCAAGCGTGTCCCTGTTGTCTGATTGAACAGGTATCTGCAGCGGGTGGTAAATCACCCATCGCTGCTCCAAGACCCCGATGTCAGAGAGTTCCTGGAGAGAGAGGAAGTAAGAGGATTTTGTTTGGTTTCAGCTCGAGTTACTGCACTGAAGAGGTGTAATGCAGTTTTGTTTCACTTCTCTGTTTTTGTAGTGGATGAATGGTGTATTTGTAGTTAGAAACATTACTTTCATCACACTAGTGTGCTTTACCTAAGCATTAGTGTAAGGGTGTGCAGACAATGGAGGAAGATGGAGTTGCAGTAAAATATTGAAAACGTTCATATCGCAGTTTTAGAATCATCACAGCTAACACAACTAATGCATCTGCAGTTGCCTCGAGCAGTGAGCACTCAGGCTCTGAGCGGCGCCGGCTTCTTAAAGATGATCAATAAAGCGACAGACGCTGTCAGCAAGATGACCATCAAGATGAACGAGTCAGACGTGGTAAGTTCAGCTGTAAACGCGCGCTCATGTTCTTCACTGCGTTTTTCAGTCTTTATACTAAAGCAGAGACTTTTGGTGGAACTTTTGGGCATAAACAAAGCTGCAGTTTCATGGTTAGATTTTTGACAGTTATGGGATTTATCTTTGGTAATGATGCTTGTAGTGCCGTAGAGCTTACAGCCCTTGCAGCTAGTGTTGGAGTCGTACTAATGGTGCGTTGTGCTGCAGTGGTTCGAGGAGAAGCTGCAGGAGGTGGAATCTGCAGACCAGCAATTCAGGAAGCTCCACGCGCTGGTCGAATCCCTGGTGGTTCACAGGAAAGGTCCGTTGTCTTTTTTCCCATCTGTAAAGTGACTCATCAGTTATCATTCGGATGTGTTTGTACAGTTTTTGGCCACTTGGGGGCAACAGAGTGAAATGTGTTCAGATGTTAAACATTGTTAATTATAACACTTTTTAATTACTATTCCTCCTCTAATAAAAGCTTTTATAAAGATTTGAATGATGCCACCTAACATAAAATGTGTGAATGCACCTTTTAGCCCATAATTGCTGCTTTCATTTCTTGTATATGTTCTCGTATTCAAGTTTGTGTGAAGAACACTTGTCTTTGCATTGAAATCTAGAGCTGTCACTGAACACGGCGAGCTTCGCCAAAAGTGCGGCCATGCTGGGCAGCGCAGAGGACAACACCGCCCTGTCCCGCGCCCTCTCCCAGCTGGCCGAGGTGGAGGACAAGATGGAGCAGCTACACCAGGAACAAGCTGCAAGCGACACCTTCACCTTTGCTGAAATGATTGCAGATTACATCCGTCTGCTGGGTGCTGTGAGGGTACGGAGAGAATTTGTTTAGCTAGTTTCTGTAGATCACAGCCGTTTAAGTTTTGTTTTGCTTTTTTAAGTGGGTTTTTCCCCCATAGGAAGTGAAATGTCCAATATTGTTCAATATTAAAAAGCACGTACATGAAGGTAAAAATATGTGAGTTTTGTGACCTGCAGGGGTCCTTTGATCACCGGATGAAGGCGTGGCAGCGCTGGCAGGATGCTCAGTCCATGCTGCAGAAGAAGAGGGAGACTGAGGCCAAACTCCTGTGGGCCAACAAGCCCGATAAGCTGCAGCTGGCCAAGGAGGAGATCGCTGAGGTACGACATGGGCCAAAAACAACAAAGTAAAAATAGCTCGGATGTGGCTGAAACCCTCGTTTGATGGGGCCTCTTCAAGTTTAGGAACAACGTTGTAGTAACTTTAATTTTTCTGATCCTTGGTTCATTCTTAGCTTGACGTTAATCACTCCATAGCTTTTGCTGCACGATCTCTGTATGTGAAGCACTGTATTTGATTTAAGACTCCTCTGTGATTTTTATCTTTGGAAACAGTGGGAGGCCAAAGTGACGCAGTACGAGCGAGACTTTGAAAGAGTGTCTGCAACTGTTCGCAAGGAAGTCATTCGCTTTGAGGTACCAGTGTTCATTCTTATTGGTATCCGCATCAGTAACTGCTCAGACAGCTGAACGGGCTGAGAGTGATAAATCCTTCTGAAAAATCTCTCCTAACAGAGAGAAAAGACCAAGAATTGCAAAAGACAGGTTATCACGTATTTGGAGTGTCTGCTTCAATCTCAGCAACAGGTGAGTGAGTCAGCATTTTCATATTCATAAACCTGTAAGTACTGCACTGGATTTAGGTCAGTTTTTAACTGTTGAGCATCACAGATAATCTACAGAAGTTGATAATTTCAAAAGTAAATCATACACAAGGTAATAAGTAAGGTAAGACGACAGGAACAAGGCTTTACATACTTTTTTATATAAAAATTAAATAAAGCAGATAAAGAATATTCAAGTTTCTGTGTGGACCAAAACTCCCAAATTCAAAATAAGTAAACGACTCGGTAAATCTGCAAACATTTTTATTTTGTATTTAACTTTTGCACTTTTCACTCTGGTTCCCTAAATGGTATTTTCTTTACTATTCTTTATGCATGTGCTTCATGCTTTTTCATTATTGCAGTGAGGCTCTGGTTACTATGTAAAGTAGTTTGTTAGAAAACTGAGGCTAATCCAGCTTAGACTAATAGACAAAGTCATGAAAACTTTTATCAAATAAAAGTCTGAGCAAAATATTCACAAATAACCAAATATTTACATTCACTTCAATGGTTAATGAATATTAGAAATTAATTTAACATGAATGTTAATGTAACACATCATTATCAAAATCATTTTTTAAAAGATATTCGTGATTCACTGAAATACATATTATGTAAATGTATTTGTGTGCTTACTTTGGATTTTTGGAGTTTTGATTATTTATATGAAAGAGCCCAAAGTAGCAACTTTAAATTGTTTCCAGTCATTTACTGGACCCAGCTGACTGCAGGTTTCCCAACCTTATAAACAGTACCTTTGCACAATGACTGAAACTAGAGGGGGCTGGTTTCAATCATTATGCAAATGTACTGTTTATAAGGTTGGGAAACCTGCAGTCAGCTGAGACTGAAGAAGTCACTTGGATGAGTGATGAAACATTTCTCCCACTGAAAACGCTGCGTCCAGATGAACAGAATCAACCTTTTGGGATTTCCATCCTGGATGATTGAGCATGCATCAAGTCATTTAGTAGACAGCTTTTTAGATATAATAGGCTACATTTTTTTTTGTGATGTTTTACTTTTCAAAATTCTCAATTAATTTGGCGTCTAAAGACTCCTGTTTTTTCTTTGTTTTTGTTGTTGGTTTTTCCTCTCTCTCCAGCTGATAAAGTACTGGGAGGCGTTCTTACCAGAAGCAAAAGCAATCGCCTAATCCTCAAACACCAGCCCTCTGGACTACAACAGGCTGCCTTTTTCTCATACACTTTACCTCTTTTGCCTTTTAACCAAGGAAAATGTGTGTATTGTAAAGGGAGATACAATCAATTCTGTTTTTGTTTTTTTAAATCACCTTTAACACATAGCTCTGTATTCTATTGTATTAATAATTGTATATTTTCATTTAACCTTCCACAAATATTTTCTTAATAGATGAAAATAGATTGCATAAACAAAGATACGGACAAATGAAAAGAGGGGAAAAAAGAAGTGTGGATGAACGATTCCATTAATTTCCACAGGAGAATCATTCGTTCTCAGGATTTCCTCCCTTGTGTTGATCAGGAGCTCGTTCACATCAGCTGTGGTTCACTGTTTACAGCCTGGCTGCTCTCTCATCACATATTTCTGGGGACCCAGATGAAGAAAGTGGCTAAATTCTCACTGTGTTTCTTATTGGTGACTGAAAGGGATTAAATAAGTTACAAATTTGATTTATGAACGATTCCAGCAGGTGGATAAATTAAGTACCATCCATGTTTTTCTTTCTTTCTTTCTAATTTGAAGTACTATGATGCTGAGGGGAAATGGGTGCAGGGTGATGCGCGGCATTAGATTAGCAATTGTGGTCAAGGGCTTTGTCGCGTGCTGAGGTTGTGGGGTTAACGATTTCAAATTTCTTTCAGTAAGTGTGCAAACTTTATGTCGGTGCCTTTATAAAAGCGAGAATGGTGTTTTGGCTTAAGACACCAGTTTAGGAGGAAGTCGTAGAGGGAGCTGTGGGCTTGTCATCTCAGCGCTGATGTTTAAGAACTGCGGTTGCGCCCCATTTACTACCAAATAAAAATGGTTTTAATGTTTTCAGTCTGCCTTGCATATGAACCTGCAGAGACATGAACTGGATAATCTAGTCCCTAAAGATCATGTCAGACTCTGTCTAGTTGCGTCATGTTGGACACTTTAAGGCAAGCAAACACAGTTTAGAGGAAATAAATGCTGATTGTGATTAACCAACTCGAGCAAGTCTAAGCAAGCAGTTTCATGCTGTGTCAGATGACACCCAGAAGCTTTCTGGATGGTAGGATTCAACTTTGAGGTGGTGTAAATAGAGCTGTAACTCACAGCAGTCTTACTTGTGGATTAGTCCCAAGGTGTAGTCCTGTTTTCGTCTGACAGTCCAAACTAGCCCTTTGTTATTCACTTCTAGTAGCACCGGAGGGCAATAGTTCTTGGTTGCGTATGCATGTTCTCAAACACAGTGCAAAGTCCTCTCTATCCCATAATGTGTACTGTTGGCTCCCTTTGTTATGAAAAAACAGAAGGAAAAAAAGTCCAGTGATTGGACATGTGAGAGTGGTATGTCTGCTAACAAGTGCAGCACTGTGGGCACAAATTAAAGGGTGACTACTGCTGAGTCCCACATCACTACTGTTCACTCATTTATTACTTCTGATGAACATCCAGCAGTTTACTGGATATTTTCACTCTAATTTTATGAATTTTTACAAAATAATGGACACGTTCAGGGCACTTATTCTAAATTTGGCCACACAAATAAAACGGTGTACAGTTGGTGAAGCGCACTAAGGGGAGTCATTTTTGACCACAGACTGTATAGAAAAGATGGATGTAACCTTGTGAGCTTAAAAATGTGCTGTTGAAAGTGTTTTAATCTGCCATTCTTTCTACTGGCCAGCAGGGGGCACCACCTTTGGTTGTAAAAAGTAATTAGATTGCACAGAAGTGTATAAGAAAATGCACTCAATCATTTTTTTTACATTGGCAAATGCTTCACAATCGGTTTATCTTATTTACGAAAACCTTTTGGTAATTTTTGACTCTACAGTTTGTTTGTTCTAAGTCAGATTTACCCTTCATTTGTGCCATCTGAGTAAAAGCTTGCAAAATGCAGAAGTTTTGGCTTCGCATGGACGTCCTTTTTTTTTTTTTTATCCAGTTTGTTTATGCAGCCTTTGTCAGTGTTTTATGGCATTCATCGCTTTTGATCAAAAAAATCCAAGATGAAGTTTTCTTTGAAGCAGTGAATGTAAACACCCGTTTGTTCACATAAAGTAGCCACACAGTTCCTTTAATTTCAAAGGACATACACCAGACAAAACCCAGAGGAGGTACCACCAGATGTTTGACGTTTTCACTTGCTGATTGGCGTAAAGACACAAAATGCTGTCCGCGATTTAACAGAAAGGAGGCACCGAGATGTCCTGCAAGAGCCGAACTGGACTGCTCGGGGCTGGATGGACAACGCTGATTGGCAAACAAAAGATTAATGGCTTCAGTACGCACGCTGACGGTGGAGTGCATTCTTTCTTAGTCTCGTGTATTTTTAACAAACCTGCGTCACAGCTTTACGTGGCAGGACTGCCATCCCTTTTGATTACAGCTTTAATGTCACATTTGCACTCATGTAAAAACTGAAGGTGTGCAGCGACTGCGCTTCACTGTATCCTTCGTCGTCATTACGGCTTTCTTTTAACTTGCAGACATTTCTTTGCCGGTTAGATAAATAACTATTTTTGCTTTTATTTTTACATCATTGAATAAAAACAAGGTTGTTGGTGTGTGGTTAAAGGTGCAGAGCAATGTCAGCAATATGCACTGTGTCATAGAAACTTAATTCAAATCAATAAAAGTTGCACTGTTTACACTTGGAAATTTCATAAAGAATAACGACTCAAGTGTGTAATTTTTTTTTCTCCGGCGTGCCGATTTACTGTGACGTCATTTTAATATGACTTTGAGAAGTAGCTGCCTCAACAGGTGTGAAATGAAATAAACAGCTAGTCCATGCAGAGATTTGGATCTAGAAAACAAACTTACACTGTTTTTATAAGAACTACACTAATTTATTCTATACTAGGTAAGGCAAGGTTAGGTCTTTTTTTTTTTTTTAGCAAGTTTTAAATGAGATTTGTTTTACTGATTTCATACATGCCGTTTTTATGCCTTGGTGATCATTAATATTAATTTTACACAAATGAAAAAGTTACGTGCCAAATAATGATGAACATCTCACTGCAGAGTAGTCAAACATGGTGAAGTTTTAATTACACTGCTCAAAAAAAAATTAAGGGAACACTTGGTCAATACATTACAACACAAAGTCAGGCAAACTTTACGATTATCAGTCACTTCTGTTAGGGAGCAAAGACCAACAGGTTCATTGGAGAGATGACAAAACACAGGTTGGAGGTCTCTTTATACCTCCTGATTGACTTTTCTCTAATTTTGCTTTTTGTTGGTGGCCTATCAGACAGTACCTGCGGCCCATTCAGGTTGCACAGGTAGTCCAGCTCCTCCAGCATGTCACATCTAAACGTTCCAATGCTAGAAAGTTTGCTCTCCCAGCACAGTCTCAAGAGTGTGGAGGAGATACCAGGAGAGTTACTCTACGAGAGCTGGACAGGGTCGTACAAGGTCCTTGATACAAGATCAGGGCCGCTATCTGATCCTTTATGCAAGGAGGAACAGGACAAGCGCTGCCAGAGCCCCAAAACAAATGACCCCCATCAGACTACTCAGGTGTCCCAACTGTCAGACTCCATGAGGATGGCTTTAGTGGGACCAGTACTCTCTGCCCAGCAATGCGTAGCTTGACTGGGATTCAACAAAAAACACCAGAAACAGGAAGTTTCTGGCACCTTATTCTCTTTGCAGATGACAGCAAGCTTCATCCTGAGCACACGTGACAGAGTCTGGAGAAGCTGTGCCTACACCATCATCCAGCATGACTGGTCTGACAGCAGGTCAGTGATTGTCAGGGAAAGTTTATCCCTGGAGAGTTGCACAGGCCTCCATGTTTCAGCCAACAATACCCTGACTGAGTGTGTGATGTAAGTGTTCCCCTAATTCTTTTCTGAAAAGCTCATTTTTACTAAGCAGCGTCTCCTTCATTATAAGGCCCAGATATGTTTTGCAGCACCTTTTTTTGAGCAAAAACTGTTTATAAATCACTGTCTTCACTGTAAAAGTCACTCTAAGGAGATTCAACACAGTTCTTTAAATTAAGCTTCGGGCTCTGGCCAGCAGTCATTTCACTTAGCTTAGCAGCAAGAGTGGAAACAGAGCAAAGAGCTTACCTGGTAATGCTGAAAGAGTGTTTTAATTAACCTTTAATGTGATGCCGAGCACTGTCAGTTGTAATACAAGCCATCTTTATGAAGGGAAAAGACCAGTAACAGCAAAAAGAAGAAATGTCACATTTTTCCACAATTAAAAGTGAGACAAGTGTACTTTCTGCAACAGGTTTGATTAGCAAAATCTTAACAGCACTGAAAACAGGGAAGTGACATCAATTCTGCAAATTTCTGAAATTCATAAAATTCAACTTGGATGGTTTTTGTTGTTGTTTGGGGGGTGAAAGAGCAGTACTACGCTCTAAAAACAAAGTATTCATGCCATCGTACCTACCACCATCTCAGCCTTTGGCCAAATTCTTCTTCTTCTTTTTTTTTAAAGTTAAATGAAGGAGGATCAATTTCTTTTTGGCTCATCTCCGTGTCGAAAGAAAAGTCCTTTCAGCATGATAAAACACCAAAAACTATGTTCAGCAGTTAGTCTAGGATACAATCTCCTTACTGAGTGACAGTCACCATTAGCCTGGAAGATCTTCTGAGGAGAAAGGGTGCCCTTTTAAATGCTGAAACAGCTGTGTGTAGTGATTTAGAAGCTGCGGGGGTCTTAAAACTGACGTTCCGCTAAAGTCTGGAGACGCTAATCCAGCTCTGTGAGCTTTTCTCATCCATGATGAAGACATTAAATGCCAAGGGGCTGCTGTTCTTTCAGAGCAAAGTCCGAGCAACGTATCTGAGGAGCCCTCCGTGTTGGAACAAGATAACGTCCGTGTCGCTGTCAAACAGGGCGGTGACGGAGAAGGACTTTCCTTGGCTGGTCTGCAACAGAAAACACGAAAGACACGTTTCGCTTCACTCAGCAAGGAGACCCGAACATGACTAGTAAACTGCAGAGAGGGACTAATTTGTGGACAAACACATAAAGTGAGACTAAGAATTAAAATAACATTTTTCTAATCAGGATTTTAGCACATTTGTCACTGACATGTTTCATCATTTAGTTTAGAGCTTAAAAATAACTTTAGCTTTGCAGAGGCTAAAATGCAGCAAGTGTTGCATACCTTGACGGTAAGCTCCTGCCCTGGACTCAGGCTCTCCGGCAGGGTGATGCTGAATCTTTCCTTGCCACTGAGCTCCAGTGAGTCAGCGTTCTGGCCTGACAGGAACTGGAGCGGCATGATCCCCATTCCTACCAGCTGGTTCCTGTGCAGCTTCTCAAAGCTTTCAGCAATCACCGCACGCACCCCCTGCAACCACAACAAAAGCAAGGAAGTAGAAACACAGTGGAACACAGTTTGCTGAACATGCACGGCCATTTCCACATTCCACAGTGGGTCAACCTACTGTAGTGTAAACTCTGCTAAATTACAACTATAAAAACTGCAGCTTGTTTACCAGCAGGTACGGTCCTTTGGCCACCCAGTCCCTGGAGTTTCCAGAGCCGTAATCTTTGCCTGCCAGGATGATGAGGGGAATGCCGTCTCTCTGATAGCGATCAGCTGCCTCGAAGACATCCAGCTGAGCAGACACAGGAAGAGAGAGCAGTTATCTTTAGCTGCTCTGACACAGCAGAAACAACACAGTACCGAGTCTGGCTTGAGCCTGCAGCAATCAGCAGTGCTAGACACACAGATGGAGCCACCCAAAGGTCACAGACCCGCCCGGGGTAACAGCTAGCTCATGCAGCACGAGTGAGTACATCAGCAAAACCAAAACAGCCCAATATTTGTCAAAAGTTAAAAGGAAACCATTGAGGTTGTGTTGCACTTACTGTCTGGCCTGATGGAATGTGCAAAGTCTTCGGGCCTGGCTTTCCGATGAATCGGTTTTGGAGCTTGATGCTGGCAAACGTGCCTCTGGTCATCACGGCGTCATTCCCTCTGCGAGCGCCATATGAATTAAATTCTCGCGGTGTCAGTCTGAGGAACAATTCCAAAGTCAACAATATTAGTCAATATCAGGTTAAAAGGGAGTTTTTCCTTCCTACTTTCGCCAACTGCTTGCTCAGAGGTTTGTCTTGATTGTTGGGGTTCTCTCTTTGTTACTGTAGAATCGTTTTCTTACAATAAAAAACATCTTGAGGTGACTGTTGCTGTGATTTTATGCTATAGAAATGAAATTGAAACGAGTTGAATTATCTTTCAATTTTCAAAGTGAAAAAGATCTCACCATAATGCAGGTTTACAAGACTTGCTTTTCTTGATAGATTTCATTTGATCGTCTCTGCAAACATTACTTTAAATTCGAAATGCTGGAGGTTCATAATGTATGAACTCTGCTGAAAGAAACCCTGGATTTCCCTCCATACTCCTATGGTTGATTCAATAATGGTGACGGCTCGCCAACTGAGCTGATTTTTAATTCATTTCCTCACTGATGCATTAAACTGTTATTATCACCAGACCAATAAATCAAATCTGCCTCACTATAGTTTCATTTTGCATCTCCACACAGTTAGGTGAGAAATAAACTTGTGTTTTACGTTTGTGTGTTATGGAGGATGGATAGTGCTAACACAAACAGATGCACGCTAACCTCCTCTGCTGCTCTGTGATGGCGGCAATGCCACGAGTCGTGGATGATGTCACAGGGGGACGATCAGACCATGAAGCAGATAACTTAACTACAAATCCCTTTGCACCACTTATTCCTTTGGATTTTAAATGTTCTCATTTAGAGCGTCAAACATTTAAACCCAAGTTTTAACCATTGCCATCATCTTTGAAAACCTGACGTTGGTTGATTACAAAGCTGTCCAACTGAAGCTGCCTTGAAAGATTTAAGTGTATGTGTCCACAAGGGCTGAAGGCTGAAACTGACCGTTTGCTCATTAGGTACTTGGCAGCAGCGCTGACCCTTGCAATGCTGCCCGCTGGTGAAATGTGGTCCGTGGTCACTTTGTCCCCAAGGAACAGTAAGGCATGTGCGTTTTCTATTGACTGAGGAGGAGGCACCTCTTTACTCTGAAAACGGAAGCATTCAAACATTTAACACTAGGGAAGTAAAA
The DNA here is from genome assembly GCF_057382185.1 of Mchenga conophoros. NCBI lineage: Eukaryota > Metazoa > Chordata > Actinopteri > Cichliformes > Cichlidae > Mchenga > Mchenga conophoros. The sequence continues at coordinate 21,523,238 of NC_140532.1, read as the reverse complement.
ACATCTCCTCTAAGGTCCACACACAGTCAAAGGATGTGCAGCACAGAGCGCTCACCAGCTTGCTGAAGAAAGACGGTGATCGGATATATGTGGACTTGTGATCCCAGGGGAAAAGAAGAGAGTCTGAACATTCAACATTTTTCCAAAATGTGTTCCCTTTCTGAAAGACAGAAAGAAATCACATTAAAAAAAGAAAAAGCAAAGAATGTTTTCCAGTCATCCGTGTCACGCTTTTAGCAATTCAGGATCAATCAGTTTCCACACTCTCTCTCTCAGATTGAAAACACAAGGAAATGTTCTACTTCAGATCTGTTCAAACTACTGAATAAAAGCATTTTTTTAGGTGCATTGTTTCCAAATGTGCAGACAGACAGAAGGAGCACCGTACTGCTGCTCATGCTGTGCAGCAACTGCATTAGAAGTTGAAGAAAAGTAATAAAGCTCATATCCTGACCTCCATCCTTCCCCTTAGATCCTTAAAGATGGAGGAGAATACTGTGTCCTCTTCAATCTGTTGGACCTCCTCTCTGGACGGCCAGATATCTCGCAGATACACCTCTTTCCCATCGGATGTCAAACCTACTCAAACAAACAAGAAACCAAATTTGTAAGAATTTATTTAAGAATTTTTCAAGTTGTATTGAGAAAATGAAATAATGTAAATACAAACACGAGAGGATGTCTTTTTTTTAAATATTTCTAGCAATAAAGGTTTTCTTTGGCTTATACAAAACATAGAATCACAACATGCCCCTTCAGTGTAATCTGCCAAATCCTCTGACGACCCTCAGCTCTGAGGTAAAACCCTTTAATAGAGCGCATTTCTTACCTAAAGGCTCCTTCTCAAAGTCGACTCCCACAGTGCCTGCAATAGCATAAGCCACCACCAGGGGAGGAGACGCCAAGTAATTGGCACGCACACAGTCACACAGTCGCCCTTCAAAATGCCTGTTGCCAGACAGCACGCCGCAGGCCACCAGATCACCCTAGAACAAAAGAGATCATGAAGCTCTGACTGCTCTAACAGCATCAGCAGCTCCTTTCAGCCCGATGAGGATCCTACCTGTTTGATTGCATCCACAACAGCTTCTGGCAATGGCGCCGTGTTCCCCACGCATGTGGCACAGCCATAACCAATCACCTCAAACCTGTCATGGAAATGGCAACACAGGTCTGTTTAAAGGATATGAATCATTCCGGCGTCTTTTGCGTCACCACCTTAGCACACAAACCTTGCATCGAACAGGTAGTAATTAACACAAGCTCAAAGTTTTTACTGGTTTAGATCACAATGCTGACAAAGCTCCAAACTTATTACTTCTAAACCATGCAGCTATCTGGTCATGAACATTAATGCAAGAACTTAAAATGAACATAAAGTCACAAATACATTCATGAAGGGCTTTCGGTAAAGTTGATGTATTGTTTGGCTCTTAAAACAGTAATTTTGGGCAGATTTGTTAAAGGTTGTGTTGTGACAGTAACATGCCTTTTAGAAGCTTATCCTTATGCTTTCATGGTGAACCCAATTTTATAAACACTGGATGGGTGCAAAACACCGCGGCTAGATTAAATGTTGCTATACCCTGCAGCAGTCGGCAACAGACAAGATCAGTTCATTTAGTTATTCATATTTTATTTACATAAAAACGGCGGTTAAACCACTCGTCTAAGATGTTACAGAACACGGCCCACAGCACCGCTCTCTCTCACACAAGCAACGTGAACAACAGTCAAACAAATCTACATTAGTATGTAGGTTTATTTCAGTAAACTGGTACAGAACCGCTCAAATGGAGCAATTTGCAACCACATTGATCTGAAAGGAAAGAGGCCTGCTGGTGCTAGTGCTGATAACCTTAGCCACACCCAGAAAACTACTAACTGTGCTTCACCAAAAACCTCCTTATGATTGCTTTGTTCTCTGTAGGTTCCTCTGTACTACCAGGTTCTCTGTAGTTTGCATGGACGATAACAACTGCCAAATGGTAGTGAAACTTGACAAACTGCAGCGTAGACTGGAAACGGAGAGTGCTGGTTCACCCAGTGATATCCAGCAAACTTTAGCAACCACTCGCCAATCAGTTAGGGATATAAATCTTTCCCTAGTGATCAAAGATGCCAGCCAGCATTTAGGCTTGTGTGACTGAGGCTTCATG